>NW_022985437.1:1848147-1850923 GCF_010093595.1 Mytilinidion resinicola
AACGGGTATGCTGCACAGCCTTGCCATAAGTAGCCTCACGTACGGCCTCACGTACGGCCTCACGTACGGCCTCACGTACGGCCTCACGTGAGGCCTTACGTATAGCTGGCCTATATATATAGCCTCACGGAAACGGTAAGAATGCACAATGAAATAGTGAGGCTGTACAGCCTTCCCATTTCATATAGATGCGCGTGAGAATTAAGCGCCGGAGCTTCCTCCGAGCCCTCCGGACCAATCAGAAGATCAGACGTAAGAAGGGTGTATACGGAGTAGAAAAGGGGTGTACACCGAGTAAATATAGGGTGTACATTTAGCAGCGCCCTATCTAAAGAATAAGCTAAAGTGCCAAAAAAGACAGCAAAAAAAAAAATTTGACTGAGCCGGGAATCGAACCCGGGGCTAGCCGATAGTACGCTTGGCAACGGCTAATTTTACCACTAAACCACTCAGTCCTCGTCTTTCCATTACAGCATCTTGTAATGAAATTCTTGCAACTGTCCGCAAGTTTTTATTATATATAGATAACTATCATTGTCCTTCCAGTCTTCGCCTTCCTGAATCCTAGAAGTTACACCCCCTCTATCCCGCGCTGTGCGCTGCCAGCGCTACTAGCAAACCCTTTTGGTGTTGCAGCGAGCGGACGTGCGCAACAAGATCCGCAGAGGGGAACAGAGATAGCGTCGAGGCTGTGCGCGACGCTAGCAAAGAGAGAAAGCGTCGAGGCCGTGCGCAACCTCAGAGTGAATCAACGCTTCACCGCCAGAATGACCGTGGACGAAGAAAGTTGCCTTGTGAATTTTTCAAACATCAGCCATGTACTTGATTACTGTGGTCTTGTTATACAACGCGCAGAAAAATTTCAGTGGATTACGAGTACGTGGGTAACAGCCTTTTCTTTCGAAGCCCTATCGCGGTACTACAGTTACAAAAACGCACGAAGAGCTATTCAAAACAATCTACCTGAAATACTGAAGAAAGGTTGTCTTCGGGTTGTTGAACTCATGATCCTGCTTCCAATTCAGACACCATGGGCCGAAATCGACGAAATCCTTTGGAAACAGCTCCGAGCATGGATGAAGAAGAATCTTTGCGGCATATCATACATTCCTCTACGGTTTCTGGAAAAATTCGAAGTGGTCTATGATGATTACCGTAAAAACGCGGAAGTGCAGTGCCTCCAAAAATGTGTATATTTCTTCCTGCAAAAAAGCATTGCTAACAAAGTAGCTACAGTGTTGATAGATGAAGCACAACCAAACAATAAGGCATTTCTCCAGACCATCTACGACCCTGCTATTTCAAATAGTCTCTAAGGCCACATCCATTCTTCATAAGGCAAAGCACCGCGGGCAGAATCTGATAACCCACCACGTCTCCGCCGCCTCTTCAAGATATCTTGATTCTCTTTGGTCTGCACGGGAAGTATACAATTTCTCCTTGCAACCAAGACAGTCAAAATCTAAATAGTACGTTACTGAAATTAAGTTGCAGCGACAGGTGTCTGACAAAAGCTCCAGACTTTTCCAACCCCCCAGTATTACAGTTAAACCAAGGATACGATGCTAGCCAGTGTAGCTCATTCTCCACCGGATCGCCGTCCTTCTCGTTAGAGCTCATATCCGCACCGATGGCCACAGCTACACAACCCTTGGTGGCACCGCTGGGGGACGAGGGAAAATTGCTTCAAGTTGCACGCTCAGAATTCTCCAACCCACCGGCATCACATTCAAGCCAAGGGTATGACGCTAGCCAGTGTGCTCCATTCTTGCTATTAGATTCGCCGTCCTTCTCGTTAGAGCTTATATCCGCACCGGCGCGTACAGTCTATGAGATATCACAACCCTCGGGGGACAAGGCGGGATTGTTTTAAGTTTCAGGGGTCCATCAAGTGTCTTATCCAGGCGAAAGCCGCAAGAGAAGAAAGGTTTCTACGAACAAGATGGGTATGTAATGGCAGTAATTGCGACTGTATATTTCTAACGAGGCTCGGGCCAGGGATATCAAACGCTAATTCCACCCATCTGCAGCAAAACTACGAGATTCCACAGGGGACTTCAAATACCAATTCTAAAGGGACGGGCGAGTTCTTCTTTGCTCCGCAGGAACCAACCAATGCATGGTTTTTTGAGTTCTGCCAGTTAAACCCGGAGCCTTGGCCAACCTACTTTACGAGTACATGTACCATTCCACAAACTGATCGTCAACACGTATTTCAAACCCAGAAAGCCCAGCGTCCTTTACAAGAACAATAATAGGCCCAAGAATATTATGCCAATCTTCCCCACTCTTGCGAATCTGAGCCTTGCCCTCTATATACCATCCGGAGAGTTTTCTTTGATCATGGAAATTGGCGGTATGCGATTGTTCGGGACTTGCTTTAATCAAACCGATTTGAAAAACTACCGACTGCGGAAATTCCTATTTTGTTAATATATTAGCAAACTAATACTGTTTATTGTCCTGCCAGAGGTATATAACAAGGGGGCCACTAATCGCACACCCCCTTTTCACTAATCGCACACCCCCTTTTCACTAATCGCACACCCCCTTCTCACTAATCGCACACCCCCTCCCCCCCTGTCGCTTCACCACCTTATAATTGGATCGGATTAACGCGGAGCTTCCTCCGGGCATTCACCTATACGTCTATCTACACGTGATGCTATACGCGAGGCCGTACGGCCTTACGTACGGCTATATATATGGCTACACGAATCGGAAAGGATGTATGCCGATTTGTATAGCCTTATGTACAAGCCTAAGTCTAGTATAG
>NW_022985437.1:1851578-1854128 GCF_010093595.1 Mytilinidion resinicola
GAGGTATGCTCGTATGTCCACTCTGTCTGGTTTACTACGGTATTTTGCTAGGCCGTAGCCCTGCGCTGATGCGTGCGCTTGTAGAGCAATATGCGCTATCTCTGCTGTAGCGTAGTACGCCAGCCGTGGCGGGTGGAGGGCCATAGTGAGTGTATTGTAGAAGGAGAGGAAGAGGATGTAATTGATTGCGATCAAGGCCGCATTTGGAGAGAGCATTTGGAATTAGTGAGCGACTTAGGCGAGCGAATCGGAGGCCTCAGAGCACCCCTCCGGGCCAATCAGAACGTGGTGAAGCGACAGGGGGGGAGGGGGTGTGCGATTAGTAGCCCCCTATAACAAACGTGACTATTCTCTCTAAGTTTTTCACTTAGACTTTGCCCTAATTTTGTGTTGTCTAGCGGTTTATCCAGAGTTATCGTGTCGTAACTCATTGGTGTCGATTCTGCCATAGAGGCAACTGCGACTGTTAAAATTAACTCATAAATTATCAATGTAAACGCACCTCTTTTGAACAGAGGAAAACTTTGCGGGAAAGGTTTGCTGTCACGAATCCGATTTTTCTGTTATGACGTGGCGATGTGAAATGAGGGGCAGTCACATGGTCGAAAAATCTCCAAAAGAAAATTCGAGGAAATTCGGCTGCCGATAATAATTCGGAGCACTCAGAGGAGGCCTTTGTTCTCATATCGCGAGAATAAGTAGCCTGCACTATCTCCTTAGACCTGGATACCACATGACCAAATGATCAGGCGGCGTCTTTCCGGTGAGATGAATGGCTTCGGTTCATTCCACGATGAGTTGGTGCCTCAGGTGTTTTGGCCAGCATAGAACGGCCAATAGGCTAACGCGAGTTCGAGTAGTGGCTTTCTTTCCGGCCGTCGTTGCAGGTGTTCACGTGGTTTCAACGAACATGCAAGCGACGGAACGCTCTCATTCGCCTTCACATGAACAAGAAGTTACTCGATTGCGCTGTGGCGATGTGCAAAGTAGGTCACAATTGCAGCCAAGAAAACACGTTCAGAGGTGCTTGATAGAAATTGACACCAATAAAAGCATCGTCGATACAACGCAATCGATGGTCATGAAGAAGGAGCAATAGCAATAGAACTTGTTAACCCAGCCCTACTTTGTAGCTACCCGAGCCAAGCAGAGTAAATAGAATGTCGTTTGCGTACTATTAACTACCAGATTACAGGTATTATACTGTATTAAGTAGAAGCTCACATAATTTAGATAGGGGTATGGTTCTACTAATATACCTCTGCTTATAAGTAATTTCTTTATCTCCACGTAAGGGTAAGATCACGTGTCTCTCCCATATCACCATACCCTCCTCTGCACCTTTAATACAGGTTCCGCTATACATATATTATTATTAGAGCTCCAGGACAATCCACAGCCTCAAATCCAGTCCAGTCTACCTTAAATAAACCCCAACCCAACAATTACAACTCCTTAGGCTCGGTACTCTTTCGAACAGTTTAGCTGTAGCTCCTACACCATTCGTAAAACAGTGCCGCATTCTGCGCGAAGTAGCTAGAAACTCCCACTCGCAACACCCAGACACCACCACGTAGATGTATACCTAATAAGCGCGTCACTAATAAAGAAGAGGTCGCGGAGAGTAGTTAAGCGTGATTATCTTGCTCTTCTGAGCCCGATAATTGGCAGCTGGCGTAGGAAGGGCAAAGGATCAGTGAGGAAAGCATGAGTTGTATTGAGGTGCTAACGAGTGGCTATATAGTGAAGAGAGACCAGGGGTTGCAGGCAGCAACGGTGGCAGACAACAGGTGAACCTTGTCCAGCTGAGAAGTGAATCTTGTCCAGCTGAGACGCGTAGGCAGATGTGCGTAGGAGCATTCTAACTGGCTGCCAATAATTAACTCTAGGGCGGTTGGGGCCAGTAATAGAAAATGTTAGTGGCCTTGGCTAGAGTTCCCAAGGGTCGAGGATGAAGAAGATATGCATGCAATGCCGTAATTAAGTAAATAAAGTAGAAAGTAGAAATACTAGCACCGGCATTTCACAATCCCTGCTGCCTCAAAGTATCTCCCTACTCCTTACCCACACCCTTAAGCTATATTGCCTGAAATCCGTCTAGTTGCCCTGGACTCTCTCCTACCTCTTAAATACTCCGGTGAAGCTATATGCGGTTATTAGGTGATTGTTCGGCCTAAGGGTGAGGTTACTGACGTTCTTCTATTCGAATACCGGGGGAAGATCCAGCTCGGCAATAAAGTTGATCGCTATCCCTTAACCCGTCGATTAAGGCGCAACGCTCGGGCCACTTTTTGTAGCCAATCAGATGCACCGCATCGGCCCCTGAGTATGAGAGCTACGGAGAGATGAGAATGTTTGAATTCGTGATTTCTATGTACATATCTGCTTGTAGAGCTAGGCAATGGTGTTGAGCCGGGCTACGTGCTCGCTCCAGCACGTGCCCTCTCTACAGAACGGAATGTTGCATACAGAACAGCCCCAATTCGTTCTTGGCGGCCTTTCACGGCGTTTCCACCCCCTGCTATCCTCTCGCTTCTTCTGTGTTGTATT
>NW_022985437.1:1854193-1948444 GCF_010093595.1 Mytilinidion resinicola
TTAACATGCTGATGCTTATTAACCGGTCTCCAAACAAGATCCATAGGCCCCTTCGCTCTCTGCATAGAATCTTGCTGGCGATAGCGAATAGATGCATGTAGGAGCTTGTCTCGTAGGTCTCGACAGAATTGTAGATGAGTATCTTGGCGTAATGCGCGCTCGCCTGAGCCCGGCTCGGGCCTGTATAATAAGAGCATGTAGCTATTGCCCACAACCGTATCCAACAGGAAACTCCACAATAGCTTCCATGTCTTTCTGTGGACACGATTTGTATTATAATAGCTGCGCATCTGGTCTGCCACGTCCACGCCGCACATCCAGAGGTTATACTTATTAATTATTACTGGAATATTAAGCCACGCCTGCGCCTTTTTACTAAATATCTTCACCGTTTAATAATATCCTGTAGCTGTTTTTATAGGTTGTTTCCGTAGCTTAGCAATATAATCCTTCCCGTTATGCACAGTAGACAGGAATAAGACTATTGTTGCATCTTTCCAGGCGAATTCCATTACCTTATAACTCTTTAACAACTTGCTATATAGCGTGCCCTATGGAATTTACCTATTATAGCTTAACTTAAGGTCTATAAGCAATAGAGAGAAGCTCTCTGCAGGCTTAATCTTCTTCCTCTTTATCTAGCGTTGTAAAGCGCTAGATTGTTCCTTAATAGCAACAATATTTATCTTAATTCCTTCCATCTCTTCTCTCTTTATTTTAGTTGTACGCACGGTGCCAGCTGCTCCTATTCTAAGCTTACGGAGCCTCTTAGATAGCTTTATATTAGAGAAAAGATTATCTAGCTAAACTACGTGCTTATAAGGTGGATAAAGGGGTTAATTTATAATAGAATTATATTGTGTTAAAAGATTAAGCACAACGGCTTATATTTTAGTAAAGCCTTCTGTAAGAAATAATTTGTTAAGGTTAATAGGGCCTTTCTTATCTCCCTTAGCATGCTATAGCTAATTAAGAATATAGCCTTAATTTACAAGAACCTATATTTTAAACCCCTCCGGCGTTGGTTTAGATAGAATATTAACAATTTTGCTAGCCCGTCCTATAAACCTCTATATTGTTTTATTAATAGTAAGGTAAGGGCCTAGGGTCCAGTATATGCAGCTGTGTACTTATAGATACTTAGAGAGCTTATCTATATGCTTAAATATTAAATAGAATCTATTCTAGGGCATAGAAGAGCACTAAAAGTACTAATTAATCTGCTTAAACCAGGTCTTTAAAATATAGTCTTTTACTATATAGCTAGCACCACGTAATCTAGGGCCCTAATAGTCCTTAACGCGCTTCTCCATAGTAACTCCTATATAAATAAGTATTCTAAAATAGGCATAGAGCTCGTGCCTTATAGTTGGCTTCCATGGCCGTGGCAGGCGCACGTTGGTGGGCCGGTGCTGTTCTGCATGCTCGTTTGTCCACTGCACCATCTTCTCCATTATTTTATTGGTAAAGAATAGCTTAAAAATGGCCATAGGATTATGCCGATTAAGACCAGAGGGCATAGAGGCTCTCCCTGGAGCATGCCAACTGTTAATGCGGAGCGGAGAGAACTCGGGCAGCGGCGCCGGCTTTGGGGGGGGTGTTTTCGCTTGTTTTGTACGAGAATCCTTCCATTTGGCATAGTTAATATCATTTAATATTCTGGGCATAATTAGGCATTAATTGCTGTCTTTTTAGGTGGGTTCTGGTTAATTGTTATGCCTGACAATGTTTGTATATCTAAGAATAATGTTCGCTTGGCGTTGGCCCGAGCGTTGCGCCTCGACGGGTTAAGGGATAGCATTATTGGTATTAGGTGTAGAAGCGGCATCCACCTCAGTCTCCGAATAAGAATAAACACTGTAAGCTAGAGGAAGTTCGGGCTCTAGGAAGGATAAGGCGCTGACATTATTCTCGGCCCAGGTGAAGATCCAACGGCGGAAACAAGCCAGATACCCCTTTCGCGTAGACGTTAGTTTATGTTAAGAAGATATATCGGAAGTTCTTGCCTAAATCAAAAAAGGCATATTGTAGGGAAGGTGATTTGTAATATAACTTATTAGAGGGAAACATAGCTAGAGAGTATATCGCTTGCTTAGCTTCCTACTTTATCTTTATACGCAGATCCGTAGACTATCACGATAGCGCTACACGCAAGAGGTCGAGGGCTCAAAGAGGAGCGTTGATTAGGTGCTATGTACAATGCTACGTGGAGAATCAAGACATTGTGTAAGGAACAGGAAGACGGGAGACGGGCCACCGGATATAAGGGCGTGGCCGAGCGCGTGGCGTACGGCCTCTATGCCGTTTCGGCGCGTGGCACGCGTGTACGCGAGGTCCTTACCAGATCAGGTGATAGGAAAAGGGGGCAGCCGGTAGGTGGCTGGAGCGGGACAGGATAGGAAGCGGAAGCGAGACGGGAGCGGAGCAGGGCAGGCAGGGCAGGAGGCCGGCCAACGGTAGTAGGCCGGTGCAGATTGCTGGAGTTGTAGCAATCTGCGGCAGAATTTCGGTAGGTAGGGTGTCGCGGTCGATACCGTGACAGTACCCCCCTCCTAAACCCAAGTCTCTTAGCGAGTAGGAGGCGCTGTTCGTGATATATACGGCTATTTATCGGGAGTAGGGCCGTGAATTAAATCTTAATTAAGGTTTCAGGGTCCAGCAGGACGGGGCTTATCGGACGCAGGATCGTGAGCTTCGGGGTGGCGGCAATAATAATCAGCCGCAGTAGTAGTGTCCTTTAGGTTGTTAACGGGTTGCCAGGATAGGTTGTTGTATCCAGTCCATTAGACTAAGTACTTATATTGCTTTCGGCGCCGGTTTAGGTGTATGCCTTTAATATAGTTAATATACTATTTAGTCTCTTTTTTAACTTAAATAGGTTTAGGTGGGGGTAACTCCTAGCTAGGCAGGTAGTTAGCTTGCAGAGCGGCAGGACAGAGTAATAAGATATAGAAGACAGGATATATCTTTATAGATTTAGGTAGGCCTAGTTAATAGGTATACGGAAAGATAATCTGTATAATCGGGAACTTCCTTAGGTTCTTCTAATTAAGCTTTTTAGTAGGTTAATTTATACAGATATTCTATATATTTAACTAAACTTTATTACCTACTTTATAGGCCGGTGCGCCTATATATTTTTAGTTAGCGTATTCTTCTTATATTACTTAGGCCTAAGTTATTTTTTTGCAGATAAACTGCTTAATATCTAATATTTTATTAACTATCTAATTAGCTTTAAGTGCTTGCAGTGCTTAATAGGTAAGGCGCGGAGTTTTTAATAGCGGTTTAAAGCCTATTTTTAGGTGTTATCCTAAAATAGCAATAAATAGTATTACTGTTGTTAATTTAGATTAGGTATTATTTACTTTAAACTAAGTAGACGGCAGCTAGGTAACCTAGTTATCTTGCTTATAGTTTATATAGGCGCGGAGGACTTATTCTAGTATTAAATTAGCCTTCTCTATTTAGCTATTAGTTTCCGGGTAGAAGGCTAATAATAATTAGGCTTTAATATATAGTTGCTTATAGAGTTTATCCTAAAATATAGAAATAAACTGCAATCCTTAATTAGATATATATATATATTAGGCAATCTATAATATACCTAAATATATTAGTAGAATAGGTTAGCTATAGCCTTAGCTATAATTATTCTATAGGGAATTATATATTAGTACTTACTTAGGCGGTCTACTATAACTATAATATTAGTACAGCCTTTAGATTTAGGTAGTTTAATAATAAAGTTAATAGAAATATCTTACTAGTAATACTGCAGGACAGGCAGAGGTTTTAGAAAGCTATTATACTTTTCTTTTAAAGCCTTTATATAGTAATAGGTGTAATAGTATACTATAAATTAGCGGATTATTTTAAATATATATAGCTAGTAGTATTTTCTTTAGAGGATTTCTAGAGTTTTTCTATATTTAGGGTGGCCGCTAATAGGAGAATTATATACGTAATAAAGCAGTTTAATCTTTAGTTTATTATTATTAGAAATTGCTATTTAGTTGCAGAAGTAGAGCTTACTATCTTACTTTTTATATTTGCTTAGGGTAATCTTCTTAGAGCGGTATACTCTAGAGCGTAATATTTCTAGAACTTCCTGGATAAACTTATTATTTAGGTATTTATCCTTAATAATCTCCTAAATTATTTAGTTAGTTTCTATTAGATTTAACTATATAAATAGGTTAGAATAGAGTAGTATCTAATTTTAGGCTGCTTAAGTTTCTTTTTACGCAGGCGTATTTTATATATAATATATTAAGGCGTTAGGCTTCTTACTATACTTACTAGGTTAGTAGGTAATTAAAAAGTTAAATTAGAATAGGTATTTAAACTAATAAGCCTATTAGTAGCTTAACTGCTTTATAGTTATAAAGTACTGCAGGTTTTTATAGTTGCTAAAAACCTAAATTAGAAATACTATGCCTTTTAGTTTAGGCCGCCACTGTTTAAAGTATTAGATAATTGCTAGGAGTTCCTTATTATAGATTTTATAGTTATATTTAGCAGGACTTAATTATTTTAAAAAGTAGGCTATAGGTTAAAGTATTCCTTATTTATCTATTTATAAGAGCACTCTAGCATTTATATAGTTAAATAAATCGGCCTTAATAATAATTAGCAGTTTAGGGTTAAAATAACAGAAGATTAGAGCGGTAGTAAATACTGTTTTAAGTTGTTTAAATACTGCACGGCAGGGCTTATTAAACTAGAACAGAATATCCTTCTTTATAAGTATAATTAGGGGAGCAGCCAGGCTAGAGAAATTGTTAATAAATTATTAGTAGAAGTTTATAAATCTAATAAAGGCTTATATATTCTTAATATTATAGGGGACTTCCTAGTTATAGATATTCTTAATTTTATTTGGGTTTATACTAATTCCGCCGGTTAATATTATATACTTTAGGTAGGTAACTTTATTCTAATAGAATTCGCACTTATTAATATCTAGTTATAGGCCGGCAGCTTCTATTACTTCTAGGACTAGCTTTATATAATACTAGTGGTTTTTAAAGTTTTTACTATATATTAGAATATTATTAATATATATAGTATAGAATATATCTAGGTACAGGCGGAGCATATTATTTATATAGTATTAGAATATACTAGAAGCGTTAGCTAATCTAAATAGTATTACTAGGTATTTAAACAGGCTATATCGCGTCCGGAAGGCAGTTAGCTATTTATTTTCTTTCGCGATTTATAAGCGATTAAATACGGAGATAATATTAAGCTTTATATAGTATTTTACCTTACTTAATTATGCTAGGGTCTCCTAAATTAAGGGAATTAGGTATTAGTTTTTAATAGTTATAGTATTTAGCGCGCAGTAGTTAATATAGAATTATAGGCCTCCTCCAGGCTTCTTAATAAAGATAACTAGAGAGGTAATAGGTAATAAACTAGTATAGATAAATCCTTTTATAAGGTTATTATTAAGGTACTTCCTTAGCACCTTTAATTTGTTTTATAATATTTTATATAATAGGCTAAATCTATACAGTTTACTATTTTTAAGCATAATTTTATAATTATATATTTAGTATTTAGGTAACTTATTAGCTTCCTATTAGGAGAAGGTTTTTAGCAAATAGTAATATTATACTAGGACTTTTATAGCTAGGTTAGTTTAGGTTTTTAGAGCTAAAGCCTTATTAATATTAGTAATAGTAATAGCAAAGATTTTATAATTAGGTTATTAGGCTAATTAGGTTATAAACGCCGCGTTTAGTATATAGATATTTATCCGGGTATTAGGTTTAAATTTAGAATTAGATTTAGTTTCGGGTTCGGTTTCTAGCTTAGGTTTAGCGTCGGGTATATTTATCTAGTATACTATTTTAGGAAGCTAGTAATTATATTAGTATTATATAGATAGGCTCGATTACTATAAGTAAAAGTATTAGGTTAGAAGTATTAGGCACTACTTAATAAGGGGCGCTTTAGGAAGCTATTCTATATAAGTTCTTATTATAGAGGTTTAGAAGTTGCGTAGGTATTATACCTAGTATTAGAATAATTAAAATAACAGTTATTAGTTATTATAGTTAAATCTAATATAGTGCTTATATAGCTAGGGCTATTCTAGTAGCAGCTTATATTTGCCGAGTTCTAGTATATAGAGACGGATCTGTTTTATATAGTTTAGGTAGTAGAGGGTTACTTATATAAAGTATATAATCTATTCTTTTTTAAGCATTTTTCTATTAAATCTTATTAGGCATAAAATATAAGGGAGCAGGTTAAGGCAGAGGTTCTATACGCGCGCTAGATTCCTGTAAATATAACCTATACCTATAGCTCTACTATTAATTAGAGCTATAGTATCTATATAGGTAGGGCCTTATTATATAGAAATAGGAATAAGAATCTATTATTTCTAGGAGTTAGGTTTAGGTTCTTTAAATAGGTTTATAGAAATCCGGGGTTAGAATAGTTCTAGGGGGCAACTTAGCCCTAGAATAGGGCTTTTAATAACTTTTTTATATAGGATAAGCGGCTATTTCTAGATTAATTAAAGCTAAAAAATAAAGCAGTAGATATAAAGGAATAGCAGGCAGATAAAAATTAGGTGGAATTAGTTAATTACATGTATATACGCGGTCGGGGGCTTAAAGGCTTATCTACGCTAGATAATTAGACTTAGGGTAAAGGAACAGAGCAATTATAGGAGATATAGCTATGCTTTCCGCATTTAAAGTAGAGGCCCTTTTAATAATATTTATCTTATTTGGCTAAGCCGGCTGGAGCATATTTAGATATATTAATTTCTATTATATCTAGGTCCTTTTATAATAGAGGGGAATATTAAAAGGGTTAGCTAGGCAGAAATTATAGATTATTATTATACTTCGCGATTAAGTTAGTATAATTATTTAGATTATCTAGGGTAGTAGCACTAACTATTATATAGCAGAGTTTATTAAAGAGAAAGTATTAGAGCTAAGTTATTAGGCCAGCTTTATTTAGATTTATATTAGCGGTAAGTTGTTAAAATTTAGTAAAGTATAATATAAAGGCACGCCTTTTTTACTTTAGTATATAGAGTTAATTTAAGGATATAAGTTTCTAGTTTAGATTGCTATATATAGCCTATAGGAATTAGATAAGTTAATTAATAGTATAGATATTTTAGTTTATTAAGGGGTTAATAAGTATTAATAGGTTAGATTCTAATTAAAAGTAAGTATATAGCAGGCGAGCACGTTTAGTTAGGTATTAATTAGTATTTCCTTCCAGTTTATACTATAGTTGTCGGATAAAGATTAGGAGTTTCTTTTAACTCCCTTTAAATATTAGAGGGTTAATTAGATATTTAGTCTTTAGGATTAGCAGGGCGGCGGCTGTTAAAGAGGAGTCTATTAAAGTTAGCAGAGTAACTTTAATAGTTAGGGTCTATATATAGTTTATATTATTAGCAGGTATTAAGCTATTATTTAATTTATAAATAGAAGGCCCTGTAAATTATTAGTCGGGCGCTAGTAGTGGAGTAGGGGTAGATTTAGACCGAATTGCGGCTACTTCCTCCTGCAGAGCAGCAATTTCCTATTTCTAGGCGGACAGAACTTCTATTACGGCAGCCTACTATTCCTTTATAGAGCTAATAAGCTCTAGAAGCATTATAGTCGGGTTAGCAGGGGTGTTTATAGTAGTAAGAGTAGACATAATATAATATTACAATAGCGCTACACGCAAGAGGTTAAGGGCTTAAAGAGGAGCGTTGATTAGGTGCTATATATAATACTACGTGGAGAATTAAGACGTTGTGTAAGGAACAGGAAGACGGGAGACGGGCCACCGGATATAAGGGCGTGGCCGAGCGCGTGGCGTACGGCCTCTATGCCGTTTCGGCGCGTGGCACGCGTGTACGCGAGGTCCTTACCAGATCAGGTGATAGGAAAAGGGGGCAGCTGGTAGGTGGCTGGAGCGGGACAGGATAGGAAGCGGAAGCGAGACGGGAGCGGAGCAGGGTAGGCAGGGCAGGAGGCCGGCCAACGGTAGTAGGCCGGTGCAGATTGCTGGAGTTATAGCAATCTGCGGCAGAATTTCGGTAGGTAGGGTGTCGCGGTCGATACCGTGACATAGACCAGAGAACTGGATTTAAGAGTCTGGCGTATATTAGAGACGGGATTCTTAATACAGGAACCGCCGCTTAACCTTATTATACATAGTCTAGGTCAAATTAGAACTAATCGGCATTTAGCTTCTTTTAAGGATAAGCCTACTTATTACCGCCCTTTTTACTACCTATTAGCCCCCTTTTTGCTATATATAACCCCCCTAGATTTAGCCTAGCTCCAGCCCGTATTAATATTGTTCTATTAATTATGCTCGCTTGCTTGCAACCTATACAAAGAATTAAATAACTCCTAGAAGCGGAAAGCGCCTAGATAGCTACCTCTTAATTGCTGATTAAAAGGACCGCCCTAAACACTATTATACTAAGGTTTCACACCCGAATATCCTTATGCTGCACCAGCTCCTTTACTATAAACAGCCTCCTCCTAAGGAGTAGACAGAGGGCCATCCTTAAGGGCTAGTTAACTATTAGGGACTAAGGAAATAGAGCCCTTGGTCACTGTTAGGGTGCTGGCTTAGCTAGCGGAGAGATCTGGTGCGGTATTAGTGAATTAAAACCTGTTATTAAACAATATTATCGCCTAAGCGACAGCCTAATTAGTGGAGCAAAGTTATTACAAGCCGGAGCTAGGCTAAACCTAGGGGGGGTTATATACAACAAAAAGGGGGGTTATACGCAGCAAAAAGGGGGGTTATAAGTAGTATCGTCCTATTTATAACGAAAGTACTCCGCACTAGCAACCTGCATGATTAGACCGGCTTATATCAACGCGCCCAGATGCGAGATTGAAACCTCGCCTCTTTACTTACGGTTAGAGAGAACCGATTAGGGACAGCATGGTGAATTATGAGGTGGAACGTTAGCGCAAGTTCAGCTGGGCCAAATCTGGACTTACTGTAAAGACTAAAATTAGATGTGATGAAAAATTGCGATGGACCGTCTTCTGGGCTTCGTTTCCCGGATGGCATGTTGTCTTTGTAGAGAGACTTACGAACTTGCAGCGCTTGCCACACAGAGACTGAACTTGTGAAATAGAGGAGATAGATCGGTGTAAGCTTAGGTGACACCGCTCGGAGTCCTTCGATAAGATTCCAAAATTCTGAATGAAGTGGAAATAGATCAATTGCAATGATGCGCGGAAAATAGCCTGGCCACCTCAGACGAAAGTGTCTACCATTACTCAGAAGGAGCATTAATATATCTGCTTCGAATCATCGAAAGAACATGAGACCACTCAATTTAGTAGCAAGCGAATGTACGTATATAGGCTTTGGCGTCGTATTATAGCAGCGCTAGGCTATAAATTCACTACTGCCGATCATCTCGAATGTGATTGATAGAGAGACTTTGGTGCTGTGAAAAAAATGCCCATCAGACATCTGATGAAAGATCCAACTCCGTGTTCAACATAGCTATACCTGCCTTTTGAAGGCCCCGATTTCATTCTTTAGCAGTGTCCAGTCATGTTTTTGACTCAATGGCTGAGTTTCTGACTATCAAAGTCGGTATTCAAGGCCCTGTATACAGCTCTGCCATTTGTCGTCGCTGATCTCGAGGTAATTTTTGACATAGCTTGGCTTGCTTTGATGTATTTTTTCAGAAATATGTAGAGATGTAAACTACGTCGCTCCCCATCGTGGATGGAGCTTCCTGAGCTGGTCTAACGACGCATGTGGTAGACGAAAACGGCTGACGTATCACTTAAACCTATGAGGATCCTTCGAAGCGAGCTAGCCAGTAGTAAACACGGGTATATGGATTTATGATGAGGCAGTCTCTTAGTATCTGCCAGTGCTGGAACGTGAGAACTTTGCCCCGCCTAGAAGCTGTACTGAAAGCTCTTGGGTTTAGTCTTCGATATCGAGTTAGTAGGGCTGTGAAGTGACTTCAGTATCACCGGTTTTGAACGCGTGATGAAGAGTTACAAGTTGTGGTTGAAGAGGAAGTGTCGCGAGGTCAGGGCGGGTCAGCTTAAGCTTGGCGTGTTGACGTGAAGCACAACATCGGGAGACAAATTTAGTCCCTTCCACATCTTTTCTCCCTACGTTATTTGTCTTTACCAATTGCCCACCATAGCTGTAACCTCGCTCGATACCTACATATCCTGGGGTATCGGCGGCGCATCCCCAAAACATAGAATCGCGTAAACTACCTATAAAGGTAAGTAGCTTACTCCAACGACCTCACTCACCCCCAAATTCGAGTTAGCATACACGCCCCTTTCAGTCCTCTCGAACCTGCCAGCAGGCGCCCTCAATGCTCTAACCCAGAGCGGTCACAATCGCTCGATTCTCGCGGGAGCATGCCCTTGACGCTCTCGACGACTCGAATCCTTCCTTAGCAGGCCTGAAGCACACCCTGTTCAGTCAACGTTGTCGCAATCGTATAATACCACGCCTAGACAGCAGGAACACTTGGGATATCAGCGGCGACAAAAGGTTGAACTCGGTAAAATGATCTCAGCTGCAGGAATTAAGACGCTGGGGTCCTGGGCCCTAGGAATGCCCTCGAAAGCGCACCTATTCATAAGACAGCTACAGCCAAACTGTTTCAAGTCGTGTCTACCTATTTGTCGCGACTTCTCCGTGTCGGTATCACATCCTTGGCCCACCGGCGACGAAAGCGAACAGAGGGCTCCTAGGCCATGTCCGTCTCCAGAATGGCAACCACGGAAAAGTAAAGGCGGGGAATACGATACATCAGTATCTCAGGTCTATAAGCGGCAAATAGTACGGCCTGATGGGAGCGCCCAACACTGTCCCGACTGTAGAAGACTATTCAATGATTGCCCAAAACATACCAATTTGAAGTCGGGTAGGGTAACCAGTAAGCGTTTCGACCCTGATAGGGATGCTTGGCTATGTCTTACGTGCGTAGATCACTTCTACGACAGATACGTCAAATATGTTCTCGCGAAGCCTACAGAGGCAAGCACTGAGTTTGTGCAACACCTACTCGAAAGGAAAGATTAAAGCATATATCAAAGACACCGAAACCGTCAGCTTGTGAGAATGAGAGCTATGGCCGGGAGCTAAAGGGGAAGGCTCACTTCCGTCCAGAACATGGTCCCTCTGGTCTCTGGCTCTGCAAATTATGTGCCGACAATTACGAGAATCAAGTACGATCTAGGTGGGATGCATGGAAGGGACTCAGTTTAAAATGCATTGACACTTGCCGAATGACCCCCCAAAGATTTCGACCGCGCTGTTCGAAGTAGCCAACAAGAAAGCATATGATGCGGGCAGCGTGTTGCGGTAACAGCGAGGTGTGCTTATCTGGATCTGACAATATGGATGGCAGCTACCCTCATATTTCACGACTCTTGACGCAAATAACTTCATAACCTCTTTTCGAGTAATCTGTGAATATAATTACCACTTCCTGCCTTCGTCGTAGCTCCGAGAGTGTTGGAACAACGTCGTGTATACGCCGATTTCATAGCAAGACAATACACCAGAGGGCTTCATCGTAACTCTCTGCACTTACCGCCACTGCCAAAGACACCTCCGGGTCTCTAAAATTGATATCAAGCGTCAGCCGGCTCGTTTTGGCCAATTTAGGACCTCGCTATACCCACCCAGACCGCCCGGCCACCAATATTCGCTTCATGTTAGATTCGGATCCGGGTTGTAGGATGTCACGGTGGAATGAGCTCATCCCTTTACGGTATAACTCCAAAATGCAACTTTTCATATTTCTGTGACGATGCACCGAAAGTCTAAGTCTGGATGTTTCCTTCCATCCTTACAAAAGATGAACCCTCTTAAGCAGCAGTGATATACGCTTCTCTTTCAGCAACTTTCGAGGCAGCTCCAAGAGTTGGTGTTGCCGAGCAAGTGCTCACATGAAGACCAACAGTCAAAGAAGCAAGGCCGTCCGGACCTAGAGAATCGGGAGCGCCAGCAGGTACCGTGCCGACGTATGCGTTATAGTTGTATATCCCACAGGGGCAGACATCGCTGATATCTCTCAAGGATGTATCACTAAAAACAGTCACGTCATCCCGAGTTAAAGTGAATTTCTGGCTTCCGACCCCCATTGGAATCTGGTACGCTGAAGCACCGGCGGGCGCGTCAAAGGTCTGCGAGTTCGATCCGGAGTTGACGATGACCTTTCCAGCAGACTTCAGGAGCGCAACGACGAAGACGGTGTCTTGCAAGGTTTCGTAACCGTTGGGACGTCCCTCGAAGTAGTTACCGCTGGCGTTATTCGCCGGAGCGATCGTGGTGTCCGTGGCATCGCAGTCCAGCGACTTCAGCGTGGGTCTGTACCAGTACACTAGTTGGTCTTCGGTAATATAAGCAGTTGGAGAGGAATCGCCGGCGCGGTATGCGGCGATGAAAGGCTTGGCCATGTCTAGCCAGCCGTTATGCGGCATATCATTAACCCATTTGGAAGCCCCGTCATCGACGTGCTTCGACGAGAGAGGTCCGATGTAATGAGATTCGCCGTAGTCATTCCAGGTGATGATCTCCAAGAACCTCGGACCAAGGGTTAATATGTCGTTCCAGCGACGGTACCAGAGAAGATCGCCCGGGAATACCCAGTTCTTGCTGTATGAGACTTCTGGCCCGTAATGTGTGAAGAACCATGGCGACATAGGCGCGATATATGGCTTGGAACCGAGCCAATTTATGTAGGTCGTATCTCCATCTTCGACGGTGACGTTATGTCCGGGAGTCGGAGCTTTGTTGTTGCCATTGCTGTCCCAAGCCAGCCAGTTGAACGCGCCGTCGATGTTGTCAGTGGACGACCCGGTCGCAGGATTGAAGTTTGGTGCGAAAAATATGTCCGTCTAGGGTTGTTAGCGAAATGGAGGGAACGGAATGCATGATAGACTATCAACTTACACCAGCGGCGGAGCGCACTGCAGCAACGTCTAAGCCATCTCCAACGAATGACGAAGCGAAGACCTTGTTGTCAACAATGAGCTGTGCGGGCTTGCTTGCATACTGTGCTATTTTCTGACCAACGGCCTCGGCGCCGGACGAGCTGGAGTAGTAGCTGAAATCAAAGGATATGAACACCTTCATGCCGTTGTTGTTTGCCGAGTCATATGCGTATCCAAGTTGGGTGTCCGTGAAATCGTCGAGCCCAATGTTCAAGGCAAATGCGTCAATGCCATAGGCCTTGGCCCTCTGCATATCCGCATCGTAATCGGCGGTGCTAGTTCGATCGGCGACAATGCCGACCTATGTTAAGAATGTAAGGAGATAGAAATCGGAATATGTACGAGGGTCTTACCATGAAGTGGCAGAATACAAATCTGTCTGAAGCCGCTCGCTGGGATATTTGTTGGTTAAATGTAGGGGCAGCCTGGCTCAAAATTGCATAGCACAGCCATGATATGAAAGGAAAGTGTAGCTGGGAAGAAAGCAGCCGCATCGTTTAAAAGAGAAGGAGAAATTGGTAGGTGTACTAAAGAGATGACTGAAAAGAGAAAGATGGTTGAAAAGCGCGAAACGAATGTTGACATAGAATGTAGACCGGGCGGCCGAGTTTTCTTTAATAAGCGTCCGTAAATACTCAGTGTAACAGTGCTACGATCCTTCTATGTAACGCTCCAGCAGGGCTTAGATCGTGCTTCATTCATAACGCGCGCTTCCCGTTTCGGCTAAGGGACCGAATTTGTACCCTGGTTGAACCCCGAAACAATAACATGGCAGTACCATGGTAGAAAGGGAAGGGCACATCATGCAGCCATAACATATCAACTAAAGAAATACGTAGCCAGTGGACGTCCATCTAATAAATTACAGGGGGCGCGAACTTTGTACCTTGTTTCGTTTCGTTTCGGAACAGGATCAGCCTATGGAGATTGCCTCGGCCTTTGGTTGTCTCAACCTCTTGCACAAAGACAAAGATTGCCACATACGGACTTGAAGGGGTAGGACAACGCCTCTGAAAATACAAGTATAGATGAAAGGGTGAGGCGTCTAGAATAGATAGATGCCCTTGTTGACTACCAGAAGGTTGCAACAGCACGTACGAGATCGAGCACACTCACTGTGATAGCCTTTATTTTCGGGAGGGGCTCTTCTCCATGTGAATCGCAGGCCCCATACTCTAGGGAAGTAGTGGTAACGGGGGACATCCCAAGATGCGACACATATAGTGGCCCTTCGTATTTGATCGACTTTAGTACATCGGGTTTCTAGGTATCCCCGGCCACGGCAAAGAAAAGACGTAGAGGGGGACCGTTAATGGAAATGGGTTGCTTTTGCAGAGCTTTGATTTGACATAAAACTAGTAGTCGTCTGGGAGTGTAGAAAAGGTGAATGCTTGGAAAAAATTTGAGACACTATATGTGCTGACAAAGCCATCTCACTTGCAGTGCTAGAGCGAATTGGGAATGTTCGCTTTGCGATCCTATCTTGCTAATGGCAGTGCGTTTTTGATCATCTTAGGACTTTACCACTGTACCCCATCGTTGACGAGCAGTCCCTAGTTATATTAAACAGCAACGAAAGTCAAAGCTATCACTAGGAGGGAGGCTTTGACATGGCCGACTCTATGAGGTCGATGTATGCGATGCCAGACACAGGCATCGTATGTAGGTCGCAGTACAGATACCCAATTGGCAATTAGCCGCTATCAGTGTACTTGTGGTGCTTCTTGCAATGAGGAACATGTGATTCGTAGATATCGGAGCATGCAGCAGTGAAAGAAGGTTTGACAAAGATGTCTCCGTTTCAGAAATCACGTGCCACTTAACGCGTCGATAACATCTTAGCGCGACTTTTCGCGATTTCCAGCCGCCCCTCTCCAGCTCCCACCTCCGCCGCCCTAATTCCTTTACGCTGCCACGAAGTCGCACTTCTAGGACCATTAAACCCTTATACATCGCGATAATACATCATGGACGACGACAGGCGTCTGAAGGACGAAGAGCAGAAGAACCGCACAAGACTCGCGACAGAGTTTTTGGACCCAAGTGAGTGCTGCAGTCAAGACCAGGAGCCGGATTGGACTGACAACTCGCGCAGATGATACGAACTTACGAAGGTATTTCCGCCGCTGCGTTGCGATTCCTAGAATCCCCCAGCCGAAACCGCATATTGATCGAATCTCAGCTACCGCGCCGATGTCCTGTTAATGCTGAATCGAGGGCTGAAGAGGCTCATAGTACGTTACAATCACATTGTGGACGTTGGCTTGCAAGCACTGAACAGTGACAGGTCAGCTTGGACGACATCAGGAGTCATGACAGAACAATTGCCGAGGGGTAGGCTCGTACAATCTCTGATTCCAGAAAGGATGCTAAAGCAACTGCAGCCTCCTCACTTCGCCTTTCGACTGGTCATCGGCATTCGACGAAGCCCTCAAAGCCGTTGTCGGCACGTTTCCGGGTCGCGAAAAGCCAGCAGACGAAGATGTAAGACGGAACGCCCTCCTCTTTACCCTCACCGCCCAGACGCATACCTCGAATACACCAAGCAATAGAATACATCTTAATCTGACTAGGTATACTATTGTGCTTTTATTGGAAGCTTCGGAGAATACGCCTGCAACCCTCGAACGCTGGGCTCTCAGCACCTCAATCGAATGGTATCATTGGAGGGGATTGTCACGAAATGCTCTCTAGTACGACCGAAGGTTATAAAAAGCGTCCACTACAATGAAGCCAAGGACAAGTTCCACTTCAGAAACTACGTGGATCAGACCATGACGGCAAGCGGTGCTACTAGCACGAGCGTCTATCCTACGGAGGACGAAGATGGCAATCCTGTAAGATGCCTGGATAGATTATTTACGAGCATTTCTAAATCTTGTACAGCTTGTCACAGAGTACGGCTACTCTACATACCGCGATCACCAGACGATCTCGATTCAGGAAATGCCAGAACGAGCTCCTGCTGGACAACTTCCGCGTGGGGTGGACGTAATCATGGATGACGACCTAGTCGATCGCGTAAAGCCAGGCGATCGTATACAGCTTGTGGGAACATACCGGACACTAGGAAATCGCAACCAAGGTGCAGGGAGTGCCATTTTCAAAACTATCATTCTCGCCAACAACGTTATTCTCCTCTCCTCCAAATCGGGGGGTGGAATCGCTCAGGCTACCATTACCGACACGGATATCCGCAACATCAACAAGCTTGCAAAGAATCGACGTGTATTCGATCTGCTTTCTCAATCTCTAGCACCCTCAATCTACGGCCACGACCACATCAAGAAAGCTATCCTTCTCATGCTTCTAGGAGGTGTGGAGAGGAATCTGGACAACGGAGCTCATTTGCGTGGAGACATCAATATTTTGATGGTCGGAGATCCATCGACCGCTAAATCCCAGCTGCTTCGATTTGTCCTGAACACTGCACCGCTCGCAATCGCAACAACAGGTCGAGGCTCTTCAGGTGTCGGTCTCACTGCCGCGGTAGTGACCGATAAAGAAACAGGGGAGCGTAGACTAGAAGCAGGAGCCATGGTTCTCGCAGATCGTGGTGTCGTCTGTATCGACGAGTTTGACAAGATGAGCGATGTCGATCGAGTGGCCATTCACGAAGTGATGGAACAGCAGACCGTCACGATTGCTAAGGCCGGCATCCACACGACTCTCAACGCAAGGTGCAGCGTAGTTGCAGCTGCCAATCCAATCTTTGGACAGTATGATACGCATAAGGATCCCCATCGTAATATCGCCCTACCGGACTCGCTTCTCTCCCGTTTCGATTTGCTCTTCGTAGTCACAGACGACATCGAGGACAGCCGGGATCGAAAGATTAGTGAGCACGTCCTTCGCATGCACCGATATCGCCAGGCAGGCACCGAGGAAGGCGCGCCTGTTCGCGACCAAGGCGTCCAGTCCCTAGGCGTTGGTCTCGATGAGAGTGAAGACGCGAACAAGCCTACCGAGGTGTATGAGAAGTACAACCCTATGCTGCACTCCGGTGTCACAGTCCAAGTTGGACGTGGACATTCACGCAGAACCGAAGTGATCAGTATCCCCTTTATCAAGAAGTACATCCAGTACGCGAAGAACAGGATAAAGCCAGTGCTCACCAAAGGCGCTGCGGATCACTGCGTCACGGTTTACTCCGCCCTCCGGAACGACGAGGTCGAAGGAAACCAGCGCCGCACGAATGCCATTACGCCTCGTATGCTTGAGACGATGATTCGTCTTGCTAGTGCCCACGCCAAGTCGCGGCTATCCAACACCGTGGATGCGAAGGATGCAGAGGTCGCAGAGAGCGTTCTGAGATTTGCACTCTTCAAAGAAGTGGTCGTAGTCGAGAGGAGGAAGAGGAGGAAGGTCACTCGTGATCCGGATGCGATGAGCAGCGACTCGAACGTGAGCAGCGACGACGATGATGACGAGGACGGAGACGAAGCCAACGCCGCGACTCCAAGATCCGGTGGTCCAAACACTAGGAGCCAGAGACGGCCAAACGGCACGACTAACGGCAATGGCGCAACTAACGGCACTGCGACACCTGCTGCAGACGACGACGATGATGACGACGACGATATGGAAGACGACCTGTACAACGTAACACCACGCACTCAGCGCACGAAGTCCAGCCGTGCGGGCGCCAATGGCGCCAGCAGCTCCCAATTCTCCGTCGCGTCCTCGCGGCCTGCCTCACAGCTGCTCCCCACGCAGACGGAGTCCCAAGACGACTCGCAGAACGCTGCTGGCCGGTCAAGTGGTAGCAGCACTGCGATCACACCAGCGCGTCTGCAGATCTTCCAGAGCGTGCTCGGCCAGCTGATAGACGGTCCCCTGTTCGCAAGCGACCAGCAGGACGTGGAGCCAGTCATTGCAGCCGTGAACGCGAGACTGGGACGTGGGGCCGGTAGAGAGCCTTTCTCTGAGCAGGAGGCGCAGTCTGCATTGAGGGCCCTGAGCGACCGGAACAAGATCATGTAAGTTTCACCTTTGCGCCGAATGCTTGCCTGCGTTGCTAATACGCTCTAGGTACGAGGACGACATCGTCTACAAGATCTAGAAGCAGAGGCCAGTTCGAGACGAGGAATTGGGTATCGGAGAACGAGGACTGGTGTTCCTGGGTAAATGATGCATGAGGGATGTATCATGAGGGCATATGCATGTTGCTGGAGTTTTTGCGTTTGCGGGGCAATGTGAGATATCCAGGTGGTGTCTGCTGGTGGGAATGTGTTCTTTGGGGCTTTGATACATAGACATGAAGCGTCTTTGCATTTCGGAATCAAACTTCGGGGAACTTCGGCCATCGGTGCTTCTGCTTCCACATAAAATACATACTGCACTAAACGCTTTCACAGCATGACGGGAGAAGTGGCTGATCCTGCGAGAGCGGATCAAACATGGGATCTATTCGCCGCATGTAGATTACCGCTCATACGTCTACAATTGAATCTACATGAAAGAAGGAGTGAAAGAGTTCTTCTGCGCTATGAGAGGTGAGAAGAGTCGAAATTGGTATGATGTGCGAGCAGAGAAGCCCATTGGTATCGCTACGGACAAGCTCAAATCCTAATAAAGAAGCTGAGAGAGAAGATGATCCAAACAAAGAGGGTGGATTGCGTGACCATTACCGGTCCAGAGCTTGCGCTTGGCACTAAGATTATGGAGTTAGTGGATGACTGTGGTAGAGTGTATGTATGAACTCACCATTTGGTAGTAGACGCCTCTCTTTTTAAGGAGGCTTTGGTGGTCTCCTTGTTCCAGCACTCTGCCGCTTCCGAGGACGAAGATGATGTCGGCTTTTTGGATGGTTGCGAGGCGCTGTTATGTATTGTTAGTACTAAATTTTCAATGGAGACAGCATGGGTAATAGAGAAGATACGTACATGAGCAACGGCAATGACGGTCCTCGCGCCGCCTCCTGCAGCACGCTCAATGGCAGCCTGTACCTGCTTCTCGGACTCGGAATCCAGACTCGACGTAGCTTCATCCAAAAGCAAGATCTTTGGGCGGCGAAGGAGCGCTCGGGCAAGGGCAATACGCTGCTTCTGTCCTCCGCTGAGAGACATGCCTTTCGGCCCTAGCTTCGTAGCGTATCCGTCGGGAAGCGAGAGGATGAATTCGTGGATCTGTGCGTCTTTACAGGCTTTCTCGATAGCCTCATCCGTGGCGGAGGCGACATCGACAGAGAGCGCGACATTCTCGCGAAGTGTGCCTTCGTATAGGGTTGGCTCTTGCGCAACAAGACTCAATGCACTACGGTACTCCTTGATATCCACAGATGAAGTGTCTTGGTCCCCACATATGATTGAGCCAGAGTCTGGGTCATAGAATCGCTCAAGGAGACTTATGGTTGTGGATTTGCCGCAACCTGAAGCACCAACCAAGGCCGCGAATTGGCCGGGCTCGATCTTCAAGTTCAGGCCTGTGATGACGGGTACGTCGCGGCCTTTGTAGGTGAAGTAGACGTTTCGGAACTCGATACCGACGGGCCCTTCGGATTTGTTGAACAGTTGTGGCTTTTTATCGTCCTTCCCTGGTGGTGCCGGTCGAATACTGAGAATACGGTTGGCAGCACCGGTCGCTTCCGCCATATTAGGAGCAAAAGAGAACCACACTCCTGCGGCCTGGCTGCCCTGGACTACGGCCATGTAGATGATGAAGTACTGCACGATATTGTATTCCCGGGAAGCGAGCAATGTGCCACCATACCAAAAGCATAGAGCCATACACGCCAGCTCGATACTGTCCGAGCCAGCGAAAATGACGGTCGAGTATTTTGCTTGGCTGAATGCCTTTGTGACGTGACCTTCGAGGAGTGTTGAGTAGCGTTGGCTTATCGTATCTTCCATGATTAGGGACATGACGGTCCTGAAGGCGCCGACCGCCTCGGTAGCAAATTGAGAGCTATCCTCGAATACGGCCGCGTTCATCTTCTCAAACTTCATTTCTTGGCTTACCCTCAGGTATCCGGCACCTAGAATGATTGGGAGTGCGGAAAACAGGCCAACCAGGGAGAGCTTCCATCCGAAGGCGAATGAAATAGCGATTGACCCTGACAGATTGAAGACACTAATGAGCGCCATCGACATTTCAGTGCCCATGAGCTGCTCCAACTGCGTGGAGTCATTGCTCAGTCTTGATGTAAGAGAACCGGCAGAATGGCCCTCGACATCAAAGAAAGGGATTCGTTTCGTGATCATATGTTCAAGATACTCTTGACGATAGTGAGTTGACACGGCAGTCGATATTATGTGTGAAGCCCACCCAAGGACAAAGTAGGAAGCACCAACACCTGCCGCCAAGACTCCGAACATACCGCTCCAAAAATTGCCATCGTGGACGAGCTTTGATCCGGTAAATGTAAAAACGTTTACGATTTTGGCGAAAATAAAGGCCTGGAGCGGATAAACAGCCCCTGAAACCATAGCAGCAAAGATGGTTAAGGTATAGGGTATCCAGCGTGTCCTCTGCTCGTATAGGAGACGTCCGAAGCTTCTGATGAGACCATGGTACTTGTAAACGGGCTCATTTCCGGATTCTAGGCTGCTGCGCCCTTCACTGAATTCTGCATGTTTCTCGGAAAGCTCGCTTGCATCCGTCTTGATATGGTGCAGCTCTAGGTCTTCCTCGATGGCCTCTTCATGTTCCATCTCAAGGTTCTGGGCGTGAACCAAACCATAGTAGATTCCTTCTTCGTCGGCAACCAATTTTTCATGTGTGCCTTCTTCGACTAACTTGCCCTGGCGGAGGACGATGATTTTGTCTGCTCTTCTAATGGTAGACAAACGATGCGCGATTACGATAGTGGTTCTGTTCTTGGAAACTCGGTCGAGGGCTTCTTGGACAATACGCTCGGTACGAACGTCGATAGCACTGGTAGCTTCGTCTAAGATGAGGATCGGTGGCCTTTTGACTATGCTTCTAGCGATGGCGAGGCGCTGTCTTTGACCACCGGACATTTTGATTCCACTTTCTCCGACAAAAGTATCGTAACCTACAGAAGTTAGTCCCAAGTAAGGCTGCAATTATGACGGGCGACTCGTAGGAAAGACTTACCTAGAGGCAGCTTCGATATAAACTCGTCGGCAGATGCTTCCTTACAGGCGTCCTTGATCATTTCCAGTTTCTTCTCCTTGGATTCGTTTTCCCACTTAGTGCCACAAAACCCATAAGCGATATTGTTGTAAATGGTGTCATTGAAGAGGAACGGCTCCTGCTGCACTAATCCAATCTGGCTGCGCCACCACTTCAGATCAATCTTGGAGAGGGGAATCCCACCAATCCTAATTGCTCCGACACATTTCTCGGCTAGGACTTTACGCTCTTCCTCCACCTGAATGGATATGTTTGGTGTCTGCTCGATTTTGTCACCATCTGCAGCTTGGGTATCCGACTTCTCCAAAGAATCCGTTGGGTCCTGACTGGTGAGTGTCGATTGACGCTCGACAAGGGGGTACCATCTCTCGAGAAGAGCCACGATGGTACTCTTTCCCGAGCCCGAAGGGCCAACAATAGCCGTAGTCTTTCCAACCGCGAAATGCAGGTTCAAGTGGTCCAAGATCTGAACGTCGGGCCTGCTAGGATACACAAACGAGACATCGTCGAACTCGATATCAGTATCAGCAGATACATCTGGGTCTGATAGTCCCGATGTGTCAGGAACCTCAGCGTCAATAGTTGCGAAAAGCTCGGTCGCAGCAGATGCAGCTCTCGAGATCGAAAGTAGTGGACTTGTAAGTTTGCCGATACTCATGACGGCCATCATGACGGAGAAAAGAACACTAAAAGGTCCATTAGCTGTAGAATCAGGACCTCCGTACTTGTAGTCGTACAAGGGATAAACCTACATGACAATTGTGTTGATACTATGGATGTGACCGCGTGTATATTGGCGGATACCAAACCAGAATGTCAGCCCAAAGGTTCCGTACATAGCCAAGAAATTAGGAGCCATCAAAAGTCCCATGAAGGGGCCATTTTGCAACTCCGATTTCTTAGCCTTCATCAACCAACCGTGGTGTTGTTCGGAGAGACGAGATTCGGCGCCAAATGCACAGATCACCCGGATTGACGAGAAGATCTCAAACGCAAGGCCGGAGGCTTGTTCCTGTAGGTGTTCGGTTCTTTTGTGAATCTTGATGAAGACAGGAATGATGAGGCTGTATGCGACGACGATGAACGGAAGAGATGCGCTAGCTACAAACGTGAGCAGCCAATTGTAGATGAAAGCAATGACGTATAGGCCTCCAGTAAATGCAAATGCTTGAACAAGCATCGCCAGCTGCTGCGATATGGCCAGCTGAATCGTATTCGACGATGTCGTTATGCGCGTAGAGACTTTGCCCGGGGAAATGGTGTCAATGGTACTGACGGGCTGTTGGAAGAGGGCTTGGAGGTAAGCTAGGCGCAGGGCTGCAGATATGCGCAATCCGCTAATCCTGACTGTGAGCTAGTAATTCGGTGGTTAGTTTGCGATAGCTGTTCCGAAAGAGCGTTCTACTGACCATGGAAACGTAGGAGCACGCAAATTTGCCTATAAACAGATAGACAATATATAGCCTGGAGTGATGTTGTCAGTAGGCGGCCAGAGGTATTCGGTGCAATTCACAATAAAGGAGCGCAGTTTAGTAAGTAGCATGAACCAGAAAAACATTACTCACGTATTCTTGTTGATATTGTGCTGGAATTCCGCTTTCGTGACGGTTGATCCAGGGATGAAATAGCCAGTGAATGTTCCAGTCAATTGACCTATGGGAAATAAGCATGATTGGATAAAAAGAAAGGAGTGGATTCAGTAACACGCACCAAAGACGATGTTCATCAATGGCATTGCCTATCGATGACGCCATTAGCAATCGATATAGAGAGTAGAGTAGACACAGCTCACAATACCACTGCCCACGGAAGTGAGGAGCGATAAGCCCATGAGAACCCAATCCAGAGTCGTGCCATAGGTCAAGACTCTCTGTTGGACTCCAGTATTAGTGTTGGTGCCTCAAGTAGAGCTAGGCATGAACATACGAAGAAGTTCTTCAAGCTCGCTTTCGCCTTCTCGTCCTCGCCGTCCTTGTTGCCCTTTTTCTTCTCGTTTTCTTTCTCTTCAGACTTCTCCTTGACAGCCTCTTCTGCAACCTTGGCCTCGGTTGCAGGGTCGGTCATGGCGGTGGCAGGGAGTGGCGATGCCTTGGCTTTACTCCGAAATCGAGCCATGTCGCAGACGTCTTTGAATCAAGAAGATAGACGAGCGCAGGGTGAGCATGGTGCTATTCGCGCAGTCCGGAGGGGGCACTTTGAGAAAAATGGATGCCTGGAAGCTAGGACGGCGATGTACGTGGAGGACAGGTCGCTTTGTATTATCTCGAGATTAACGGGCCTGCCAAGCGAGCTCACGAGCCGCAAAGACGCCTCTTTCCTAGGCGCAACTGGTTCAATCGGGTTCTACAGCAACCCGAATTGTGACATAGGAATTGCCTGATAAACCAAGTGTGCAAGAGAGCCCGCGTTTGTGACAGTAATGCGAGAAACCCGCGGCTAGACGTGGCTATCCTTGCGCCCTGGCCGACGGTCGTACTCAACTGCGTCTGATTAGCTCCGCGGCGCTTTGCTCCTTCCAAGAGAACTCAAGGCACGCAATACGAAGGATCCATGTGCCTAATGCCTTGTGCACACAAGGGGATGCAAGCGAGCAGCACAGCACGACAGTCACCACGCAGATCATTGTCGGGAGCCCGGCCGGAAGCACGGCGTTGTGCATCCCGCGGGTCCGATTCACTTCTCAAAGGGGTTGGATGCAGCGCTGGGGCTGGTCACATGATCATTGGAATACGTACACCTGAAGCTTCCCTCTTTGCCACCAACGGTCGCTATGGAATTCTCATCCTGACCATATAGCTCTTCTGATTCACACACATTGAGCGCACCTCTCCAACTGGGTATCGGCTATGTCGGTTATATCGGTTAATACGTATATCTGAACCCCTCCAGCCCCTCGTTCACCCTTCTTCCCTTCGCCGCTTGTCGATTCGCGTACACATGGAAGACCGTCAGGACGCATACAAGAAGCACCGTCAAGATCTGGCAGCCCTATGATTGCACGCGGATCAGTCTCGTTCTCTTCGCACTGATCGCTACAACTTACCGCAGAAACCCAGATTCCAGTGGGATACTTTGGAGCTTCTCGTTGAAGAAAGACGTTGGCCGTGATCACGCCACCGATTGCACCAAAGCAAACTTGAAGACCGGAGCCAATACTAAGAACATGGAGTTAGAGTCAGCACACAAGCTCAATCCGACACTTCTTATAGATGCGGGGATACTTACGCTCTCGTTGACTGGCCTCTGATGTTGTTCGCTGATGCTGTGGTTAGCCCTTGATCCGTAGTTATAGCGGTTGGGGGGAATGGATGAGTTTACCCTGGTAAGCCAGTGATGCCGGTACATTACCCGCGCACCCTGCGATCCCGAGGAAGGTTCCAAAGTACCTAACACCGTTGTTCTTGCAATACTCGATCAACATAAGCCCTACGAATGCGGTTGTAGCCTGGAAAGCCACGATGGCGCCACGCTGATGCAGCTTGTCCGCTAGCTTCGAAACAGCGATGATGTAGAAGATCGCAGCAATATTAGGAGGCGCGCAGAGGAGGAAGGTGTTGGAGACCGAGTAGCCCATTCCTTTGACGATGATCTGGAGGAAGTAGGCGAAGGCATAAACGCCGACTCCCGAGGTGAGGAAGAAGAGGGCACTAGTAAAGGTCCATCGTAAGCAAGCCTGACTGCGAAGAATGAAGAAGTATACTTACTATATCCATAGTTGCCACTTGGCCAGCGTTTTAATTGTTTTCTTCCAGGTGATGGGATCGAACTCGGCGTCTCCTCGATCCGCCTGCAATCTTGCTTGCACCAATGCAACCTCATCCGGCGTCAAATATGGCCTGCGAGCCAAGTGGATCTTGTCGGGAAAGTCGATGATGAATATGTATCCGTAGACTGCGAGCACGATTGTCATCAGCCCTTCGATGATGTATATCCATCGCCAACCTGCGAGACCGCCGACACCATCCATATGGATCAGTCCGTATGCTAGGATGTTTCCAAACGCGGTGGCGAGGAGAGATAAAGAGAAGAATATGGAGATTCTGGATCTGGTCAGAGCGGCTCATGCAAAAGATGTTGGAGCCCTACCTAGTCTGCATCTGGTATCTCTCATACCAACAGCTAATCAGGTATGCACATCCAGGTCTGCGAGCAGGTGTTAGCGGCCAGCAATGGTTGTGGGGCTATCAGCGTGCGTACATGAATCCAGCCTCAAATATACCAAGCAGAAGCCTGATCAGCACCATTTCCTAATCTATCAGTTAGTCGACTGGAACTATCAATCTCCGCCTTTCTGCACACTTACACCCCAATGATGCGTAAAGCCAGCTCCTACAACAGCAAAATCATATTAGCTTCGACGCAAAAGAATGACCAACAATCGAAAGACGTGGTTCTCATACCTAGGACACAGATACCCCATGCGAAGGCAAGAAATGAGAGCCACAAGGCCGCCCCAACTTTGCGGAGTATTATGTTGCTCGGGATTTCGCAAATGAAGTAGGTGATGAAGAAGACGCAGACCGCAATGGAATAACGACTCCCTTTCAGCATGTCCAGGTCTTTGCCCATGCCTGCAACTTGAGCATTGGCGAGCTGTGTTGACCATCAGTGTCCATATTCCATGAATGATACCCCAACTGACGCACGTTTGTTCGATCAATCCCACTGATGGCGTAGATAGCTAGAAGGTTTAGCATTAGCATTCCAGTAGCTTCGTAGCCTAAGCAAGGAATGGACTCACCTCCCAGGGCTGGAAGGAGTCGAATGTCTACTTTGCGACTAGAGCCAAGTTAGAGACGGCCTATCCTTCGATCAACGGAGCATACTTTATCTTCTTCAGTCTCTTCAACTGGTGTTCGTCAAAGCTGTCTAGCGTCTGCTCTTGACCTCCCATGTCCTCCTCATACACCTCGCCCGGTTTGTCGAGTGCTGACATCTTGAAGAGATCCGAGTATTTCGGAAGTGTGAAAACGGTGAAAGTGGACTGGGATTCTTTTTTTTTTCGACGGGGATCTACCTACAACATATACACATCAGATTGACCCACATCCAACACTGTGCCGTATTTCCCGAGGATCTTCTCTCCAGACTCGACCCGACAACTCTATTCCTGACCCAGAATATGGCTGGCGTGCAGGTGGGATACAAGCATTCTCATTGGCCAATTCGTGTTGAAATCGCTTAACGACCAACAATACCCCGCGATACCAGGGTATCGTCCGCAGGGATTCCGCCAGCCTCGCGGATGGGGAGCAACCCGGGGCCGAGACGGGTACGCCCAGCGAGCCGGATCCGCACAGTTCCTCGGGCGATCTTTCACGGGATAATTAGGTATCTTAGAAGATAAGGTCCAGAAAGTACACAGTACGGATACATCAACAAAATCTTCATTGATACGATGGTGAAAATTTCAGAGATACTTTGACATGAAAAAAGTTCCAGATCGGAGCATATTTGGACTAGGTGCGTGATAGGGAATACACTAACCGTAAGCGAGTCTGTCAAGTTCCGCCATGAGAACATGCTTGCTTAAACCGACCTCTTATAAGCACTTTTCTATCTCGGATACTCGCATCTGCCTTCACGTACTTACCGACTTTGCTTTAAACTCATGTTACTTCTCTCATTGTCCTCACGTCCTCACGTCCTTCCGCTCCTACGCATCCCTAATCTCTCCTACCACCTCCTTCAACATCTCCGGCACTAACTCCTCCGCATCCCCCTGAAAATACCAATCCTGCTCCTCCAGCCCTAGCAGCCCCGGGTCCTCCTGTTCGGCATTCACAACCGCAACTCGTGCTAGCTTCTTCCTCGCCGCCTCGATATACGCCGTCGCTGGATACACCTCCGCACTCGTCCCGATCACTAACATCGTATCAATGGACGGTGCGGCTTCGATCCAGGCGTAAAGAGATGCAAGGGTAGCGGAAGGAAGGGCTTCGCCAAACCAGACGACGCCCGGGCGGAGAAGGCCGGTGTGGCAGGCTGGACAGATGGGTATGGAAGCTGCGGAGAGATATGAAGTAGAAGAAGATGCGAGAGCGGTGGGGAGAGTGGTGATGACGGCTTCGGCGGCTTCGTCGTGGATGGTGTGGGGACAGGTAGTACAGCGAATAGAGAAAAGACTGCCGTGGAGGAAGCTGATTTGGGCTGGAGGGTGGGTGGCTCGTTCGCTGAGGCCTAATGATGTTAAGAGCAGCACAAAGCCTACGAATCGTTGAAGTGAGATGCAAGAAAGAGACGAAAAGTGAAGCATAGCAACGTACTGATTAATGTGATGTTACAGATGACTTGAGCATGAGAAGCTCGGCAATCACACGGGACCTTGAACGCTTGCTATTTGAGAAATGAATCTACTTTTACAGATGGCTGAGACGAGAAGAAATCACTGAATCAAGGAAAAGTACCCTACCATCAATATTCATACTAATCGCCATAAACCCCGGCACCCTCTTGGCCAGCTCCGACAACGCGAAATGCGCTCTATTCGGCTTCGCTTCCTTCGCTGCAGCTCTTCTCTCCAAATAGAACTCCCAGACCAACCCAGGATTCTCGTCAAAAGCCTGTGGAGTCGACAGCTGCTTCGCATCATGCGTCCGCCATAACCCCCCTGTGCCGCGGAAAGTAGGCAAGCCTGACGGCGCCGACAGTCCGGCGCCAAGTAGTGCAAGTACGCGAGGTGATTCGGCGAGATGCGTTTGGAAGTCAGATATGGAGCGGGAAGCGCGTGGGCGTAGGAAGCCGGTTGCGGAAACTACGGAGGAGTAGTCTGGGGCGGGAGTGGTGGCCATGTCACCTCTCAACGCTATTAAATGGGAATTAGACTGAACTTAAAGAAATGGTGTTTAGTGGCTGATGTAAGATGCAGCTATTAGTTGACGCGGTTGAGGGAGACCAATAGGTTGGAGCCTAATTTGACGTCACGTGATCGGGGCTCCTCCGGGTTGTGTAAGACTATACCTTTGTATACTTCACTAGTTTACGAGACCTGACTATAATCTGACTTCCACTTTCTCGGAAGAGAATCCATCAGACTTCCCACAGCTAACCGACTGGAGTTCCATCTTCACCTAGTCTGCTTATTATCAATCGCAACGAAGTCATCATAGCGAGGCTCCGCCGCTGAAGCAACGCTATAAGAAAGCTTTGAGGGGTTAGACTGCAGGCATAGGACCGTGTTGATGTATTCTACTCGCTCGGTGGTGGTCAAGTTGCCGCTATACACAGAGATTGTGTATTAGCCTCCATTCATGAACCCTGGATTGAGCTGATAGACGTACGATTCTTTTCGAACCGCCAACTTTACTTTAGTCAATGAGGTGTGGGTGATGCCATCAGTCATAGTTCCGCTTAGGATGCTGTACACGTTGCTTAGGCCCGTCGCGGCGAGTTCATCGACGGCGTCTGCGACAACCACGCTCTGCCAGTAGAGTGAGAGGAACCATGGCGCAGCCAAGCCGGTTTGAAGGAGTCCATATGGGGCCTCCCTCAAGGGCCCTTGAGTATAGGGTCTCAACTCACCAAAGGCTCCCTGCCTAAGAAACCATCCAACTTCTTCCGATCTCGTGGATAGTGTTCGGACTCCTCGAGTGGCTTGGTCTAGCAGGACGATGATAGCAGCACCGTTATTTAAATTTTCCATAGTAGATAAAGCTCATTTCAAAGCCGCTCACATTCCATATTGCTTGTGTAGGGCGATCGACGGCGATGCATTGTCTCTTTTTTCAGATGAAAAAGTCAAGGGGAAGCTTGCTTACCTTGCATCTCCGCTCCTGGCTAGACCTAGAAGCTTTCCGAAGTTCTCCTTGGCATAGAGGTGCAGGCTGCTGAGAGGGAAGTGATGAAGACGAAGCTCGTTTATCTTCTTTACCAGCTTCTTGGCAGACTCTTTGCGGAGCGGAAGCGTAGGGGTCGCCTTGGCTCGAGGGCCCGTGTTGTGGGAGATTGTGTGTCGGAAGAGCCTATTCCGGGTGAACGTAAACCCTGGTACTGCTCGGTTATTCCACAACCATGATCTTCGTTCTAAGCGAAGCATTAAGGAGGGTTTTTAATTTGTCTGAGGGCGACTACGCATGACGGTCTGAAAAGACCCTACCTCGCTTACGCGATTCAAGGCAGCCTCTCCGAAAAGATGTCACCCTTCATGCAGCCAATCCAGCTTCATGTTTTGATTCGTGTGTCAAAGGCCCTTTCCGTTCAATCCCAACATCGATATCTTTGGTCATGTATTGATCTACACTCTTAGTGCATAAAGCAAGGCTAGTATAGAGTACAAGACGGAAGCCCTTGACTAGCGTCTCTAGAATAGCAGCGGCGGACACCTCAATGATGAGAGTAGTCACACCCGGAGTTAACGCTAGAGCGGTTTGGTTCTAGGCCGCGAGTGCTTCCGCAAGCACAGGGACGTATTGAATGTTGAGTCCTGCGTGGACGGCGGCCTCAGCGATGTTGACGCCCTCGTGTTCCTTGATGTAGTTATTCAGAATTGTGCTGTACACGGTTGTGGCAACCGCTCCGCCGACCGAACGGCAGGTATTAAAGAAGGCAGTGGCTATGCCAATGTAGGAATTTGGGAGAATGACCTGGACCATTGTCGCTGTGACCATTCCTGTAGCGGAGGAAAAGGCACTGACAAGGACAGCTCCAGCCACGGTAGCAACGTAAGAGTCGGTAGCTGCGATTTAGTAGTCAGAGGTGATGAACGCTACATGATGAAGATGCAACATACCGACAAGGGCTCCAATACCAGTGCCAAGTACAATGCCCGCCAAACACACCGTTAGAAACCATTTAGTGTGGCCCGTTTTCTGCAAAATGTACCCCGCAATAGGGCTGAATAGAAGTCCACCTATACCTGCTGCACTAGAATACCAACCAATGGTGGCCGTATTTCTAGTAAACAGATAGCAAACCTCCTGAGGAAGCAGTACTACTGTTGAAAAGTAGGCCATTCCGTACATCGTGGTAGCTGCAGTGACCATCAGGTAGTTTCTTCCATTGGTGAAGAGAGCGGAGGGCGGTATCGGGTAGGGAATTTTAGCGTACGCCCCATAGAGGCCAAACACGATCAGTAAGACCCCTCCTACAACGATCATAGAGATAACGGTGGCACTTTTCCTGATCGTGTTCATTAGTGCCATGCTTGCATGGAGGATCGGGCGCTTACCAAGGATATTGGAGACCGCCGAACGATATTCCTACAAGAAACAACAGCAATCCACTGAAGAGAAAGAAGATACCTCCGTGGTCTATCTCTTTGAGGTGATGCTAGAACGTCTTTGAAGGATCGTCCAATCAATGATGTGTCGGATGATAGAAGAAGAAGACAAGGACAAGGGAAATGACGTTCAAGATAAACGAAATCCACAGGTCCAAGCGCCAAGTTGCGTAAGTTGCAAGCAGATTAGCTGGAGGGAGAGGAACGTTAGCAGTTGTTCGGAAGGAGGACTAGTCTACTTTAACATACCAATGACGGGTCCAAATGTGCCGGCCAATCCAGCAGACGCCTCCATTATTCCAAAAACTACGGGTCGGTGCTTCTTCTCCACAAGCTCCCCAATTGCAGCCCAAGACAGACTGTAGAAAGAGTAGATGATGCCAAGAACTGCGCTACCTCCAATGAACATAGGTACCGATTTAGCGTTGGCACATATCGCAGCACCAAGTATCCCAAGAACGGCTCCAATTAGGATGAAAAGACGACGTCCATATATATCGCTGAGACGGCCCAAAGCAACACTCGGGATTCCGCCAGCCAGGACTTGCGCCGTAGCCATCCTGGTATAAGATTCAGAGGGCCTAGAGAGACAACGTAAGCCATGAGAACATAGAGAGTCAGGACGTCTATTCATACCTAGATCTTCGTTGATGACGGTGATTAGATTGGATATTGCGAAAACCGACCAAATGCACGAGAAGAAGCAAATTCCAATTGACTGCGGAGTAAATTGTTAGTACCCCATATTCCTTCTTTATCAAAAGCCGACAAGCTCACAATGATAGCCATGAAACGTCGGAATGTCATTCGTGTATCATCGTTATTGTCTGAGCTATGCACTGTAGATGAACCAAGGTCTTCGACATGCTGAGGATTCTCTCTGACTTTCTCTTCGAGTTCTTTTCCGGTACGTATCGTATCTGGAGCAGGCTTTTTGGAAGTCTCCATACCGGGCAGTGTCTTGTTCGCGAGTAAAGAAGTGTTCATATGACGGACAAGGTTCCGTGTAGCTGTACTTATACCATATGACAGGTTCCGGAATTTCCATGAAAGCAGCAGTCTATGCCTAGTCCATGCTGTATGGAGACCTGCCCACCTTTCCAGGTAGTGATTCCGATGCACCGAGAGTGATCGGCTTCCCCATGGGGAGACCCTAGGAACAGGCCACTTAACAATCCGGAGTTCGGTTCGCTAGCAAGTAGTTAGTGTACAATGTGATTTGCAATACAGGCTCACGCTAAGGCAGGAGACTTACTGAGGGAGCTGATTCATGCAAGCACGGTGAGGGCACAGCCTGGCAAAGGTCAGAAGTCTAGGACTTGTGATAGGACGTTCAGTTGACTGGATGAGGAAGTGCGGAGATGGATGGACGGCGTTTGGAGGTGTTGGGTTCGAAGGAAATAAAGGTCTAGTCAGCTAAGCAACATTCCGAGTCGAAGCTGGCTGCTTTAACTGCTCCAAACATCTGCGAGACAGTCTCAAAGACCCACGAATGTTACCTAGTATGCTATTAGCCGCAATAGAGATGAGTTTATGTTGTTTTGTGGTGGATGGGGGTGACAGAAGTGCCCAGGTGTGAAATGAGGTATCTCGTTCGCACATCGAGCCAAAGCAGAGCGTCACATGATGCATGAACTCTACGCATGGAGCAATCCAAGGGTGATGCGATCGACCAGATCCGCGAGTCTTTCCTCGACCTTCGTACATATCGCATCAGAAACGGCCTGTGGGACAATCTGATTATGGCGCGCTAGAGCCGTAATTGGTCTTGTGATGGGGGGGGAAACCACATTACGTCAGAAAGGAACACTCAGATTTGAGGGAACCCCCTTGTGCCACCGGAATCGAGCACCCAGATCAGGCAAAACTCCATCATGCCGTCATAAATGGATGAGGTATGCAGCACGGGTGCTTTGCAACAAAATTATGTTGTACAGGGGTGTGCGGAATCGGGTCCAGCTAAGATTCGACTTTTTGGAGAGAAAACATCAAAAGAAACCGTTCGCGCGGAGCAAAGCTTCCCTTTTTGATCTTTCTTTCTTCAACTAATAGCTAGAGCTAACATCAATGAGTGGAATATTACCTCTCCTCGACTGCGAAACGGGACTAAGATTACAGCTGCCTGTCTAAAGTATCGAATCTGAGCCGGACGCTAGGTTCGAATAATCCTGTAGGGCAAGAGGCAGAATGTGAGCATACCTAACCGTTAGTCAGTCTCAGCTAGAATCATCCCCTAGCAAAGGGGATAGTCCGACAAAGCCCGGGAAGCTCTGTGAAGATGTTGGGAGCATACTCAATGGCAGGCTGTGAGCAAGCCGCTCAAGCCATGTGACCCTGATCTCCTGGCATCCATCCACATTACCTCCAGCGACTTTATCCTAAAAGCCACCAGTACGTCTTCATTGCCCCCTTCTTCCGTTTCAGAGACCCACATCCTGACTAGTGGTCCATTCCACAGATTGAAACGGCCATTGGGCCTCCATGACTGTCCCGCCCTCGATCGCAAACTCCCAATCATCGTTACAATCGAGTGGATCACGTCCGCATGAGGCCTCCTCATCTTCATCCACTAGGACATCGACTCTCTACGCACACGTCGCCAGACCTAGAACTGGTTCTTCCTAACCAACAGCTTGCTATGCCACTGACTAGAAACGGCAGGGGACTGGGATCGAACATTTACTGCCTAATTCTACAATAACATCGAGCAAACCTTCCACCTTGACCGCTTCACCGAGTCTGCTAGCATCCGGGGCGGCCACGACAACGGCGAAGAAGAAGAAGAAGAGTCGGACTTTTATCCATGATCTAAGGGAGGGACAGAGAGAAATGCTGGGAAAACTTCAAAGGACGGAGAGACTTAGAGAAATAGTGAATTTGTTTTGAATTACACTGATAATGTGGAAAACTCCGAACGTATATGTTGGACAAGAGCTTTCGTTCTTCCCGTGCCGCCAGAACTTGATTTTAGGATTCCAGTGGGTGTGCCCTCGAAAACCCATCTTACATCTAGACGAAGACCGGTAATATGTGAGATTATGTAGCAGAGACAACTTACAAGAGCATAAAAAATTGCCCGCAAGAAATCCCACTCCGTATTTTAGACCACTAGCAAGTGATAGATCAAACCGCACTACCCACCCCAGCCCCACAGACTCCAAACCATCTTATGTCGTTTATTCGAACCACCCTCCTGAATTTCCGTCCCCTTCTATTTCACAACTATACCCTATTCTTCTCCCCTACTTTTCTATCTTCCCACCCCTCCTCTCCCAATCCAGCCAACTCCCCCGATACTCCCCAACCCTCTCCCACCCTCCCTGCCTCGCCAACTGCGCCGCCGCCGCACTCCTCACCCCGGCCTTGCAATAAAACACAACCTCCTTCCCGATATCCGGCTTCTGGAACCCAAATCTGTCCTCAAACTCATCGGGCGGCAGGAACAGCGCGTCGGGCTGCGAAGAGATGGGGAGGTTCAGCGCGGTGGGGATGGCGCCGGCGGCGAATTCGGGGGGTTCGCGAACATCTAATGGAGAGCGTTGGGTAAGCTTGCGGGCTTGGTTTGCGGAGAGGAGGGGAGGGGGTTGAAACTACCTATGAGCACGACGTCCTCGTCATCCTTCTCTATTAGTTTTTTCACGTCTTCGAAGGCGTAGGGTTTGCTCTTCTCGACTGGGGAGGAGTGCCACCGCGCCTGGCTCAATGGCTTGAGCGCTGGGTTGAAGGTCGGTGGAAGTGCAGCGCTGGTTCTGGTTGGGAGGAGGAACTGCGGGCGAGCGCGGATGGAGGATGCGGAGCGTAAGGGTAAAGCGAAAAGAGCGCGTTTGGAAGCCATCGGTAGCGTTCAGTATGATTAGAAGGGTTGGTTGTGTTAATAGGGTAGGTAAGTGTTGCAATTAAGATGGCGGTAGTCAAGTTCGGCCGGAAAGAGCCGCGGCAATCGACGTCACGACCAAACGTGTGGAGGCGCTTCGAATTTACCAAACGCCCGAAGGCGGGGTGATTTAAATGTATGGGCTATACGGAGTATATACCCTTAGAGCGGAACCTTTCAGTTTTCACATGCTATGTAACAGTGAGGTCTGTGTCATATTTCATGTTTGGCGGGGTTTCTTTCCCACAGGTAGGGCACGACAGAAAGGTCAAATTCATCGGCACGTGATGTCCAATCTAATGTATATTCGTGGGTACTTGTTCAACTTCCTCCTTTCCACCTCTTTAGTCTCAATCTCAATCTTTGTCAGAAGTATATCCATCCCGAGAGAGCATCATCTACGTCCACACCAGCTAACCCAGTACCATCTCCAACGCATCACACTTCACCACTATTCCAACCCCCTCCTTCACCACATCACCATCCACGCCCCAACTTGACGTCGAATCAGATACAGTACCAGCATACACCAAAGAGGCCAAACGAAAAACACATCCAAAAGCAATGGTATATTTCTTTTTGCGCCATGGGGGAATCATCTCATCTCTCTTGATCTCTCAAACGCCCTCGAGTAACAGCTAATTAAGGAAAGCAAACCAACACAACCACACCGCGACGACAGGAACAAAAACGAAAACCAAAAACCACGGAAGCAAGAAGAAACAAAGACAAGAACCAGCAACAACTAGCTTTTCGCACTTGTTCGCCGGTTGGGTATATTTCTTTTAAGAGTCATCGAATCGGAGAGTGGGGTATTTCGTTTGTTCGTGATTCTACTGAGATGGAAATCCGTGAAACTTTTTAACGGGGAGGGCCAATAGGGGCCGGGTATCCAGATGCAGAATGAGACGTGCCAGGGCGTCCGCTATCAACGGAGCCCCGCGGGTCGTACCGCGGCGTAACATCGCCGGGTATAGTGGAAGAGCTCGAACCAAAGGGGAATTTGTTCTCGAATCGCGGAGCTGGGACTGGCCAGCCGTTGGTGTGGTGTTCTTCGTCTGGCAAGTTTATGCCGCTGTCGTTCCAAGGGTTGCGGTAGCCGCTGCCTTGGGACTCGATACTGGCAAGCGATGCCTTGGACGCGTTGCTCGAGGCATGCTTGAACAATGAACCAGGAGAGTTTGAACCGTTTTTACGGCGCTCGAGAATAGAAGTAAATGAGGACATGCTTCCTGGCTTGCGGAGACGGTCGAGGAAACCAGATCTTTCTGTAGGGTCATCGCCAAAATGAGACCGCGTGGGAGAATCGGTGGTTTCGACCGGAGGTTCCGCGCGTTGAAGCAATTTCGATTCAAAAAAGGGCAAGGACTCTTCAAACGAGTCGGACTTTGGGCGTGGGATAGCGCCTCTAATGGTATTAGCATCCAAGCCATGCATAACCAATTGATTGACTAAAAAGTCGATGGCGTCTTTCAGGCCACCAGCGTTGTTGCGGGTGTAGGCCATTTCAAGCGACTCAAATTGTTGATCGGTTCCGTCGATCGTTTCGTTTTGAGGCTGCTTGAGACGCAATTCGACTACGTATTGATCTTTCAATTTCACCAAGACATCTTGTTGGAATTCTGCAGATCGTATATACTCTCCTAATTTAGGACTAGTGGGGAAAGCAATTTCATGCTTCTCTGGGACCATGCCCTGAATTATTCGTCAGCTGGGGATGCTTGGGATTGGAATTCATTCGCCATTACCAGGAATTCATCCACTGCCAAGGGGACCTGGTATTCGGGTCCCGAAACAGTAACAATATCGCTCGCCTGCTCTGTGCTTGGGAAGGTGATTTTACAATTGTACTTCTTCTCAAGTTCATCAATCTTGTCCATATGGGCAATGAGGTTACGATGGTAGAGGCGGTTGATGGGGACTTGTTCCGAAACAAATTCAGCATCAACCTTCTCAACCATGTCCATGATCTCTTGCTTGACAAGATCGAGGTTCTGCGCATTGCGCGCAGGGGTGCGGCAGATGACGTTGTCAACTTTCATGTCGTCCTCTTCTTTGCCAAGGCCACCACGGTCCATTGCGTTGGAGAATTTGACGAAGACCGAATACTTCTTCATAATTCGTTGAATGTGTTGGCCGCCGATGCCGATAATGCGCTTGTGGTATTGGTCAGGGACATGGAAGGCGATAGCGGCAGGCATCTCCTGTTCGACCAAGTCCAGTCCGCTCTTAGTTGCATCGTACTGCGCACCACGGACAACGATGTAGAAGTTGTACTCGTTGAAGCCATCGAACACGATCTGCACGCTGCTGTGACCCATGATTTTGTTGATCTTGCCGTTTTTCTTGCCGCTGACAAATTCCTTGTGCTCGTTGGCTAGTTCGATCTTGACGCTCATGTTGTACTGCGATTTCTTCACAAATGGAATATTGTTAATGACCATCATAGCGGCCTTCACTGCGTCATCGGAGCCATAGATGTGAAAATTCAGTTTCTCGAAACTGATCTCGGCACCGGAATTGATGCAAATGTCTGACAACATTGCACGGACGTCGCTTGGGGTCGGGGGGCGCTGTGTAGGATCGGGATGGGTGATGAACCATGAGGCGCTGTAGAATTGACCAGCCTAGATAGGGTTAGATTAATTCCTTGCTTCGATCGTAGAGATACATACCAAAGACATCATCTCCCGCACGGTACGCTCCACAGCCAAGACATCGCTGCCTTGGACTCGCAGCAGACCGCGCTGTTCACCAAGTCTCGGGAAGAGGACATAAGTGCCGTTAGTTTCAATAATCTTGCGAACCTTATCGAGGCGTTCAAGCAGGATACTGTCGATCTTGGTTTCTGTGAGTTGGACGGGTTTCATGTAGACCTTTGTCGCCAGAACTAAATCGTGAAGCTTCGCCTTGGCCAGACGGATGTCGTCCATTGTCTTTCCGGTGATGTAGATCAAGTCTTCCGGTCGGCGTTCAGCTTCTGGTGGAGTGTAGCCGAAGACGCGGGGGAATGGAGGCGGGAAGTAGATCGCGGTGCCTGTGGCAGACTCGATGAGTTTGATATGTTTCCGGGCCCGTCCGCATATCAGAGTGTGCATCGATAGTTCGAGTTTCAGTTGATCCACGTGCCGATGAAGCTATGGCGCGAAATTAGCAAGTTTTTGTGTGTCGATGACGATGGTGGGGATAGTTACAATTTGGTCAATCAAGATCAGAATGCGAGTCTTTGCGTGCTCCATGGTCTCCAAATTGCCATAAATAGCACATCTCAGCCGAGAGTCCAAGCCGGTCTCCAGATTGCCGTTGAAGCTCGCAGACTCGATGTCCTGATTCTTCGGCATGAGCACGAAGATGTCGGCCTTGGTAAGTTTCGAGATGCGATCTAGTTGGTTGAGTACCAGGGACTGTATCGACTGAGACGGACCGTCAATGATCAGATCCGTGTCGATATCGACGTGCGATGATCTCTAGCGGTCCAGCACCGTCAGCATTTATTGGTAGCGACGAGGGCAATATTACGCACCAGCGAGATGGGGCTTTGGTTGAGTATCTGACCCCGTACTGCGGTGACGAGCTCCAGTTCTCCAGAGAGGCAGACGTTGGTGACCAAAGCCCGTAGTGGCCCTCGTTGCAGACCGGGCAGCGGCTTTGGCTCCGACGAGACGACAGTCGCCTGCAAGCGGCCATCGCTGGTGTCGCTCAGCTCGCGACACAGCATGCGTAGGTTCTCGACATTTTGAGCGTGCACCGGGAGTTTGTGGTTCGGGGTGCCCTCAGCCGACCCTTCCGGGTGTGTCCAGCGTGCGCTCGCTCCCGGGCTCGCGTACATGATGTCGTCGAGGTCGGGCCCGGCGAGGTTCGAGTTGAAGGGCACATTGAAAGAGCAGTTGACCTGGGTGCCCGGCGGGATGGCCGGCGGAGCAGTCGGCTGGGCAGAGGGGCGTTTGGTGGGCGTGGTGATGGGCAGGTCGTGCTGGTTGGTGGACCTGGACATGCCGAAGCCCATCGAGGGCGTCATCTTCTCCCAGCCGTGGCGGGCCTGCCCTGTGAAGTTCGAGATTTTGTGCATTGCGGCGAGAGGAGCCCTAGAGGAGGTGGGCGTTGATGTCGATGAGTGGAGTGGAGTTGGGGGGAGAGGCCAAGATACACAGGTGAACAAGTCTTGGCCGAGCGAGTTCTGGAAGGAGCCAAGGAGCCCTAGGTCAAGTGGAGCTAAAGGCACTCAACCTTGCCTTGGAAAAGGCCCCAGGCCTAGCTGCGTCAGGTGCTGGTGAATATTACATGCAGCTATTTGCAGTTTTATGGAACCAATATCGCAGCACGAGTGGACAGCAGGTGAAGAGCAGAGCGAATACCGAGTGCAGACAGTCAGTGCTGAGCCAACACCGAGTGAAGAGCAGCGCGAATACCGAGTAAATAGCACAGCAAATATGTAACGGCACAATGGAAAACAGTGGCATGGCAGCACCGGATTCATGTCGAGCACACGAGCGGCATTGATACACCGTATGGCTATTTGCAGCCATCTGGACCGGCCGGAGCTGGAGCCGGTGAATGGCTGGGGGGCGCTGCGAGACACCAGGACTCCCTCCTCGCAGCAGCCCGCGGCCCTCAATGACTGACCCGGCGCTCGCGGACGGGACTGGCGCGTCATGATGCAACGGCCAGCGCCAAAGCCAGCCAGACGGGCGCCCGGACAGTATTAGGGGAGCGCCAGCGCGAAACAAAGTGGCTGGGTGAATGCTGGGGACGTGGACAGCTGGTTCTCGAGCGCACTGCAGTTCGTTCCGATCCACATGCTGCATCTGGACAACAGAGATTCAATATTACAGGGATACCTGTGCTCACCTCGACACAGCCCTCGCACCGACATCGAGGGCCGTGGGTCGAGTAAGCAGGTCCCGCCTTTCCGCGCCGCGGACTGTGCTGGCTCGTGCAGGGACAAGCTGTCCGGCTGGCCAGGGAGCTTTGGACATTTTCGTGAATAGCTAGTGATGCATTACGTAGGTCAAGGAGGTGGCGTTGGGTAGTTACCTAGGTAAAAGGAACAACGTGGGTATATTGAGACTAACCCGTTGCAGCAACTGAAGTAATAGTATGGTCCTTACGAGGATATTACCTAGAACTGTTCAACATGTCATCAAAATATCGACAAACACTGCTGTCGTTCAGTAAAGGCAAGGGACAGTATTCTACAGACGAACTGTTCGAAGCAAGGCTAAATGCTTCAGTCAGATTGATTGTGCATACTGCTATATATAGTTCCTACATCTTCCTGAATATAACAGAGGCATATGAACGCCATGGTATCATCCGTAACGACTGTAGACTTACAAGAACCCCAGCGAGCAGAGGACTACTTCCCATCCCTCAAAAACCTCTTCCGCCCCAACACATCCGGCATCTCCAACCTCCTGCCCTCCCCATTCATCACCCTCATCAAGCTCGGCCAAACAACCGGATTCTCATCCCCCATCGCCACCGCCAAAGTGCCCTTCCCCTTCCCCGCCTCCTCCTTCCAGTCAAACTGCCAAAAACACGGCTGGCTAAACAGCAAAAACGCAAACTTAGCCCCCTGCCTCATTATATCCCTCAAATCCGTCAAACAACGCCCATAATAATAGCTTTGCATGGACCATGATGACACGACGCTGAATTCCAAAGCAAGTACAAACCCAAAGCAGCATGCATAGTCTCAGTACAGGTGCATGCCTGACATCTAGCAGATCTTCATTATATTTCGGCAGACACCGGTCGACCTTTTGACCTAGATGAAAAAAGTACAAAGAAATGAAAATTGGCCTCGCTTGAAACACGGTGATTTGTTCGCGGCTGAAATTGCCGAAAGTGGTACTTCGGGCACGATTGGTGAGGCGACGAGCTGTTTTAAGTATCTCAGCCTGCGTCGTTTTTACCAAGACGGCGTCGACTAAGGTAGGCTATAACACGCTCTATGGAGTAGTCAATCTAGTAAACGTGATGGATGTGGTACAGGCAAACCTTTCATTAGAAAGTGGTATCATTAGCAACATTAGCGGTGACAATGAGAGTGGTAATTACACAACAGAGCATGTCTCAGTGAAGCTTTTTGGCTATAAACAGCGTGGTTAGTAAACCGGCCAATCCTCAATCGGATTGACGGTCGGTTTATTAGTATAGACTCTAGATAATCCAATCAATCAATCCTCTAGCCAATCAAACCTCAAGCGGAGATTGATCCGATTGATCCGATCGGTGTATACAAATCGGAAAGGATGCGTACGGACGTGATTTTTATGGATTTTTATGGATTTTTATGTGCATAACTTCGTCATATAAGCTCAATACGCCCATGGATGAGGCTACGGAGTGCCCCAGAGTAGAGGGCAACGTGAGAGTACCATGGTGGTGAGGTTCTAGGTGAGGGGGGGCTCAGGATGTCGCTTGGGAACGTCGGGCGGAGTACCAAAGGGGGCGCATTTTTGAGGTCTAGAAGACCCAATGGTTCGCTTCAAACGTAATTCGACCCGTAGAAATCGATTCCCGTTGTCCGTTTTGAGCTCATCTCGTCATGGTGGAGTGCTAGAAGGGGGGGCTGGGCCGTGGTTGATGAGGCTAGCAATACGTGTTCTCCCGCCTCCGCCGGCGGAACCTCGGGGCGGCAGAACGCCGTGATTCTATTGGTTCGTTAAGACACGGTGAGGGCCTTAGCGCACAGATCTCTTAGCGCGATCGTATTCACTCATTTGTCAATCTGGATCAAACCGTTCAAACCAAAATTCTAATCAATCCAATCAATCAAGCTTCATTCTATATATAACAACCCAATCAATCTGCTCTCTAGTTGAGCCGGCCGCCGGTTTAGTAACCCCGCTGGCTATAGAGTAGACTATGGCATATATGAGAGGCGGCAATACTGTCGAAGAAACAGAAGCCTGCCTTCTTCAGGCTTCAAAACGGCTCATTATGGTAGTTACTCTCTACATTTATTGTGCAGTGATAAGACGGGCCACGTACAAAAATCGAAGGCCGAACGCTGTTGCGCAAATTGCCCCAGGCCACTTATTGTAACTGAGCGAGACGGGTCGAGAGCCAAGTTCATGATGTAAAAACTCAGCTGTCTCTCGAAAGTGGGCCGACTTTGATCTGGTCCCTCATCTGCATCTGTGACAACTGCATCTTCTCTTGACTGCGTTGGGCCAATCGCTTTTGCGCACTCATTTTCTCGAACCTACCCTTAGCCCCATGCTTCATCTTCGTAATCATATCCCCAGCTTTGCCTTTGGTGATTGTATTTGTGGTTAATTGGTTGTCCTTGGAGCGCATTTTGTTGAGGAAGTCAACTTGGGCTTGAGAAGCTGGTTTCCGTCGCCAAGCCTGGCTTTTTGAGATGAACATAAACTCAAACACCTTTATTGCGTAGGTGTCCGCGGCATGGACAGCGTGCTCAAAAGTATGTGTCTGAGCAATGACTCTTGGTGTTGCAAATGGACTTTTTGAACGGATTCCCTCCGGCAGCTTCTGGGTAAACTTGACAACGAAGCGACTCCCATCGGGTTCTAAAACGAGATAGCTGCCAGTCCTCGTCGTCAAAACGTATTTGCCGTCTCCTACACCAACCCACGCATACGGACTAATAGCACGAATGAATCGTTCTTCAGAAGTATCTTGAATGAGGTCGTGTACGGAATCGTAATCGGTAAAAGTGACCCGTCCAGGAATACTTTTCGCCGTTTTTGACGTCTGCGACTGGAGCGCCTCTTGTTCTCGTTGCTGTTCCTTCTCTTTCCGCTCGCGAAGCTCTATCATGTCCTTAGTCCCGACGTCTTCTACAATTTCTGCTGGATCAAGCCCAAAGAGCGTAGGGGTCGAGACGATTCCAGCGTTGAGTGATGCGACCATATCAATTACGTGACAATTATGTTTTCCCTTGTGAAGGCGCATTCCTCGGCCAATCATCTGCACAAGCAGATTTCGGGACTTTGTGGGTCGGGCAAGGAGCACGCAGTCGATGTTGGGAATGTCAGTCCCTTCAGTGAAGACGCCGCAATTAAGCAGCACAGGGAACTCTCCATTCTTGAAGGCATCGACCCTCTCACTGCGCACTTTCTTTGGCGTATCTCCAGTTACAAATCTGGCGTCAAAGCCATGCTTTCTGAAGGTAGAAGTGAGGCTAGAAACGTGACTCAGATCAACGCAGAATACCAGCGTTGATTTCCTCTCTTTTGCCCGGGCCAACCAGGCTCGAACAGTAATCTCATTAGTCTCATCTGTGTTGATAGCCCGTGAGAGAGCACCGGGTTGAAAGTCACCTGTGGCGCCAGACGAAACTCGCGAAATATCGGCTTTGGAGTCTACAGTGGTGAAAGAAACGTCTGAAAGCCAGTTCTCCTCGATCATGTCTACATAATCTCTGTACAGGGTCAGCAACATTCCACCGGAGTTGACGAGCATCTGCGCACCTGTGATAAACGATATGATCGATTACACTACCCAAACTCTTCCCGTCAAATCTTGAAAATGTAGCAGAGACTCCAACAAGCGCTGGGACGGACGTCTGGGCCCAATCCACCGAATGTCGCAGTCCGAAATGTTCCAAAACGTCTAGGTATTGACTGCTGACGATATGATGGGCTTCATCCACAAGTATCAACTTGTATCTTGAGGGATCAAACTTGAGGATGCGCTCCCCAGAGTTGATGCTCTGTATGGATGCCACAGTTATATCGGCAGCCCCAGAAGCATGGCTGGCCCCCATTTCAACATCGATCGACTTGGACGGGTATGCGAGGATGCAATGACGCGCCGCCTGCTCCACCAGCTCTCGGCGATGGGCGAGAATAAGGGTCTGGTCGGCATCGTTGGCGGATGGGATACGATTTATGAGATGAGTGAAGATGACCTACTTGAACGTCAGTGGGATTAAAGTACCGGAGAAGGCTTAACATACTGTTTTGCCGCTACCAGTCGCTAAAGAAATGCCGAGTCTTTTGTGCCCTTTTTCCAGATTTGAGAGGACTGACTGAATGCAATCTTCCTGGTAACTACGGAGTGTGATTTGCAGAGCTGGAGCTACACCCGGCGTCACGACGCTCGCAACGGCGGAAGTCGATGTACATCTAAAGAAGCGGTGGACGGGCTGAGACCCTGTCCTCCTCGAGAGTTTCAGCGCATACTGAGAAAAGCGGAACATGAATAGCACGCGTCGGAGCCCATGGACGCGTGAAGTCGTGGAGAGGGTGAAAGCGGGAGAGACCTCCGAGAGCTCAGTCTTGGCATCAAAATCGCTTCCAACAAGTGGAAACTTAGTCTCGGCCACGCTTCTCCAACAACTTCACTTCCACGCCGAAATTTAGGACTTGGGTCAGGAAACCCAGTGATGGCTTCCGACGAGTCTGGGGATGACGATAATGATCAAGTAACTTCCGCCATAAACAGCTCCCAGCACTCCGACCCGGACGCTGATGAAGCTGATGACGAGCAAAGTCCACCTCCTCCCCAAGTCTCCATTGCTGCAGGCTCCGACCTCGCTAGCAGACGCCAGAAGCGGCATAACAAGGTGTCGCCTTGGATTGCCTATCGGGTGTCGAGATATCGGGCGCTAAAAGGACTATACAACGACGATTACCGTATTTGGTTGAACAAGGAAGTGAAGGCAGCGGCAGATCCTTATTGCCTAGACGAAGATGTACATCTACAGGGCTCACAGATTGGTGCGTCACGCTGGTCTGGTGAAGAAAAAGAAGTCTTTTACCGCGCACTCTCAAGATGTGGACAAGACGATATCCCAGCAATCTCCAAGGCTATCAAATCCAAATCAGAGATGGAAGTTCGAGATTACTTTTTGCTGCTCCAGGAGAACTTCATTCAACGTCAACTTAATGCGCCGCAGCTTACGCACGCCGTTGCATTACGAGACATACCAGCCGCTGTCGAACTGGGCGAAGAGTGCCGCAAGCCCCTGGACCTTGCCGGAGAAGCAGTAGCCTGGTACCAGGAGAATTATGAGGCGAAAGAAGAACGCAAAAAGCATGGAGACTATTGGTTACTCGATTCAGATTTGGCGTCGAAAATTGAAGACGCTATATCTGAGGAGCCCGAGGGTGACACAGATGCATTCGTCACAAACGAAGGAAGACGGCAGCATTCGGATTTCGCTGAAGAGGCAATCAAGGCTAAACCCGAGTCGTCCATCTCATCGCTTCTCTCTTCGATCCCAGCAGCTCGTCTTCTGAAGCCAAAGAAGTGGCTAGCACTTCAAAAAAACGTATTTATGAACTCAAGGCGTAAGTGGGAAACGGATAACTGGCGTGATCTCGCTGGCGTTGACGAGGAGCCATCCATGTACTATACTGCGTTCCATGATTTTCACCGTTTGACTGTCAGCATCACGCGTAGACTTGTCCATGCCACGATGTTTGAGTCCTCATCGAGACTTAGGGCGCAAGATCAAAGAAATACACGTTCGATTCCAAAGGTCACGGCAAGAGATGTTGAGACTGCACTTGAAATACTTGGGATGGCACGACATTCAAGAGAATACTGGGTCAAGGTGCCACGTCGGTGTGGCCTCTATGTCTTCAACAAGTCTACCAGATTTCGGAGACCTCGTATGAAGTACGATGACGTCGAAAAAGAGTTGGGTATACCATGGGCAGTTTCAAAACCCATGGGTCAGCTTCTTAAAATTACACCTAGGAACGTACCTTTTGGTGCCCGCACTGCTTACCAAGAGGAAACTAACGAAGAAGCCCCCGAAAATCTCCAAAATCAAGAAACTCAAGAAACACACGGATCCGAGGAAGATTATGAAGATCAAGGAGATCATGAACCGGACATAAGCTCCTCGGAGTCTCATGATTTTGTCCCTGATGACATTGACGCCATCCCCGGACGGGCCCGTCGGCGACAACGTAAACGCCAAACGGTTGAACAAAGTCAGATTCATGAAGCTGAGCGGGTAGATCGTCAAGCAGCTGAGCTAGAAGAGCAGCGTATTCGGGAGATGCTTGGCCTAAATGACGCGTCAAACATTAAATCCGAGGAGGACGAAGTACCACTTGCTCTAATCGAGCGCAAAGAGCTCAGTGAACTCGTAGACTGGAGAAGCTGGACCCACTATCACGCGGAGTGGGAAGGAGCCAACGACTGGAGGGAAGATAATGATCCGTCAGGGTTCGAAGAGAGACCGTCCAAGCGTCTTCGCCGGGCATCGTTTAACGATATCGTATCTGAGGATAGCGATGATTTCGCGGGCATCTCGTATGCCCGCCCCGAGATGAAAGTAGAAGAAGATGCGGCGTTGGATGGCAAACCAGACCTGGAGATGCATGACCATGAGAGCAACGCAGAGCCTTCGGACATGGAACAGCAAGGTAACCTCTCGAAAATGTCGGAAGATGGCACGGAAGGGACTTCATCACACGATAGTGCCACACTAGCTCCACAGCCTCCGCGACCTCCACGCAAGGTCCCTCTCCCAAAAGGTATCGATGACGGTACTAAAGAGGGCCCAATCGATGTCGATTCGGATATCGACGCTGTGAAGGAAGATAACTCCGACGAAATCTTATCAAGCGACTCCGAAGAAGATATGAGCAGTGAACACTAATACAGAATCTTGATTTGCATTGTATCGTTCAATATAGCAATTGCCTGAGTGCTGCTTTTGTGATGTTTCTTGAAGATCCTTCAACGTAAGACCGCAGCATTACTCATTCGTTCCTTAGGCCAAACTCATACGAATCCTGTCAAATCCTTCTTTTCTAAAAATTTCACTACAGCCCAACTTCCATGCAACAACTATGTTAGCATATTCAAAGAAAGCGTTCAGCGCTTAACTTACCCATTCAGCCAACTCGATACGCATCCTATTGTCCCCACCACCGCGGTTTTTGCCGGGCCGCTCGAACCCCATGAGTCGAAGATGTATTGCTAGAATAACACGTTCGGCTTATGGACGAGAAATGCTGCGTAAGAATATCTTGCCAAATTGCCCCATTTCCTGTTCGCATACTTTTCGAATAGCGGAGCAAGAACAGAAAAGACTAGCAGACCAGTGCTCTCATTCAAAACAGCGTAACACGCAGCAAGCGGATTGCAGCCTCCCAGCGCGGTGGTCAAAGAGGATTTCGTTGGATCGAAATGGGGAAATAGCAGCAAATATATGGAACCAAGTATGGTCGTTGTGACGGTTATGAGAAAGAGCCTGTAGCGCGTCTCGGCAGTGATTAGGGCAGATAAATCCAAAGATGCGAACGCGATGCCAGTGCTGTAGGCAGCTATGTATTGGGGAAGGTAGCCAACATTGAGTTGGAAATACTGGAGATGCCGATCGCAGGGGTAATAAAGGCGTGTGAAGAAGCTCGCGGTTGAAACTAATCTGAGAACACCGAGTGCGCTCAGTTGATTGGGAGCTTTGATGGATTCTGACTCGATCGGACGCTTTTCTTCTTCCTCTTCCTCTCTTTTCTCTTGGTCTGGCAAATCAAAGTCCCCTGGCCTGGATGCAGCATATGCCACGTCGAAAATCAGCAGCAGGGCACAGTACCACACCGGTCCTCTCACACCCTTCATCATCCCCCGTATATGGAGTCTAATGATTACGAAGATACCCTGCCGAATCCGGTGGAAAGATACTATTATCAACCACTCCAACATTGGCCCAAAGAGCGAATACGCCATCGTTGGTACTCCGAGCCGCCTCCATTTTTCGATCAGAAACGCGGATCGACTGCGCTTTCGTGCCGCAAGGGCAGAGAAGCGCCCGCTGAGGAGGAAAAAAGTCCCCATGAAGAAAGTTTGATTGATTGCATTGAAAGCAGTGAGGACGGGGGAGGAAAATGGACGGTGCTTTTGGAGGCATAGCCGCTCCAGCCGCCAGTTCCGCCATAGGCTATCGCATCATGGTGATATATAATGAGAATAGTCAAGAAAGTGAGTATATTGTCGATGTGATGAGTTCGATGACGCGGAATAGCCGTGGGCATGGATGCGATGAGATTATCAGAGAATGAGACGCTTTCTTTCAATATGTTTGAGAAGAGCGAGATTAGAATGTTCATACCGAAACTACGGAGGGGTCTCAATGTGCTGTGAAGGATGGCAGATGGAGCGCTCCGCGCGTTCCATATACACTGGACGAGAAATAGGCAGCAGCTTTCGTGTATTTCTATTCTACAGCCCCTGCTAATCACAATGCATGTTAAGAATCAAAGACTACCATTCGCATCCTCGGAAGTACGCGATACCCCTCTCGGGTAATTGTACGCGTGCAGTCGTCTGCTGCTGGACTGATAGAAATATTCAAGATTAATGTCCACATGGCTTCAGAATGCGTTGCTAACAAGCTAAACTATGAATGTCCTTTACATTTCCAATTCAGTCCTTCAGGTATCCACGTCGTTAGCCGAGCCCTTGTCCTTATTCTATCCTCTATCACTCTCCAAGGTCGGTTCTTAGGCGTTTACCTCCTTTAGACGTAACGAGATTTTTGAATAGGCCGATGGAGGGCCTGATGGTGCACTCATGTGCATGTGCTACTAAATGCGAATCTCCGCGTATACTAGTATGGAAGAAAGCCAGCTGTGGTGGCTAGATTACAGGGTGACTGGGAAGCGACTTTGACTTACTTTGAGGACTAAGTCCCTGGAAGGGTCGTTGCAGTAGACTTTACCAGACTCTACAGCGGTTTGTCTTCAATGGGACCTGGGGAGACAAGGCTGCTCCACGCTTCACGTCTCCGTTTCCCCATCTTTATATAGTCGGCCTTATCTCCAGAGCACCCAACGATCCCAGCACATAGACCCAATACGACCATCTAGGTTATGAAAGCAGAAATGCACCTTGATCTCCCAGTCGAGCTTCTTTAGATAGCCCTCAGCTTTCATGCGCAGAAGGACATTCAAAAAGCCCAATCCGTATGCCGCGGACTCAAACTGAAAGCCAGAAACCCCATAAGCTGCATATACATCTCTCCGAGCGGCACTAAGATCGACGTATTTCGGGGAGTCATCAGTCGCGCGGAGTTGAAGCGGGGGGTGGAAGAGATTATTTGTGACGATGCATAGAGCATGTGAACAAGAACAACATAAGCTGAAAACATAGAAAGGATTACTTACGTTTATTCAATCTACTTTCCATTCGGCGTATGTCTCTCAACAAGTCCTAGTCATGCTGGCGATGCATCAGCATGAAAATCTGTGTTCCTGACGCACAAGATTAATTCTCGGCGCAGGAGCTGAAAAGCCTCTTCGGCCTTCCACTCAACGCCTTTCTCTCATCTTCCGTGAGTACCTACCTCTCATAGGCCGTTCGTTATACCGCCCTATTGTCCCTACATGCTTCGATCGACCCTCGAAACATGCTCTACTTGATAATTAAGCACTTCGCCTCCGGCGACACTCTCCCCATCTACGGACGCTTCCAATACCACGTCTGCTTACCCTCGAAGGCTTTGAGTACGTTTCCAGCTGGGTCATCAACATTCTGACTTGTTGTCACTAAGTCATGGAGACTATGGGCCGGATGCTGCTGGACGAGTGGATAGTCAACGGGAAGTACATCGTGGACTTTGAAGTTGTGGAGGCCGTCGCTTCTATGGAAGCTCGCGCGAAGGCGTCGGGCGAGATTGACGGTCGATGCATGGGAGAATGAAGTGTAGTATGATAGCGGAAAGTTAAAGTAATTTTAGCGTGACGGTCTCCTGGTAGCCCTAGAATTCATCGCAAGACAGCTGTGCCACCCAGTCCACCGCCCCTCTTGATCATTGCACGTAGGCAGGTTTTATCCCGAGCACACGGGTCGGCGTCAACGTCGAAATTAAATCCTCTGTTTGATTTTTAACATTGCGGCGAGGCCCTCCGATAAGCACTTGTTACTCGTAATTAAGGTGAGCTGTGCAGGGATTCAAGGGCTCAGCGCTTGTTTTAATATAACATCCTGGAACTCCACAGCCCGAAAAGTGTTGGCGGCGTAGTGATTTTTGTTTCGAAACAGCAAGGCAGAGTCGTTCATGGTGACCTTCCCAGAACGGCATGTTCTGGGGAAAAGATGCCCTTGTCGAGGGTACCAGAAATCTTACGAAAAGTATCCTGACAAGGGCTACACGCATGCGCCCGACGAAAAGCAGTCGCCTACCTGGTGCGACAACGGAAACATGCGGGGAGATGTGGCATCAGGTGGCAAACTGAGCTCATGTGTACCAATGGTAGAATCACATGCGATCCGCCACTCAGACGCAGTCCGGGTAGGAGGGTAGCTCTACCTTGTAGGTATGATTGGGAAGGAGACAAGGCAATGACGGGCTTGTGTCGCTGCGTATTCTTCGGATTAGGAGAATGAAGAGCTATCGGTAGCGTGCAAGCAGCCGAAGGAGGAGGCGGTTGTATGTAGAGAGAGAGGTAGAGGACGTCGTGGAGAAACTAGAATACCTAGGTACCTCGTATTCCGTCGGCACTTCTTGAGCCATTCCACCCTAAAGGGCTCACTATACAGTCTTTGCGGAGGAAGAGCACCACCCTGAACGACAGCCTGCTTGACTCCCACACCACTACGAAGCCAGTACACTGCAGCATAGAGTGCCCATGCATCAAACATCCGACAGATGCAGCTGTCATCCTGCATGGTGAGCACGCTCCGCCGCCGTTGCCATTGGACCCACTGCCCAAGCCCAACAACACTGCGGCAGCGAGGCACTCCATGGCGTCAAACAATGCCCGATCCATCATGGCCATGCCTGTCTTTCTCGCCCAGCCGCATCCCTTGCTTAATAGACGCCGTTTCACTGGCCTTCGCGTGCGTCCTTCATTATTGCGGCGTGGACATCATCGTTACGGCGGTGCGGACGGACTATATTATTGCTATCGCCAAATCATAGACGCCGTGAACCCCCGGGATATAGAGTCATCTTGTTTCAAACCTCTCTTTCTTGTATAACTCTTACTATACCACTCAGACATTCTACACTCCACCACTCCCGCAGGAGCGAATATGGCATCCCCAGAGCCCCAACGCCAACAATTCTCAGGAGCCGGCCTCACCATCTCGCCGCGCCCAAGACAAGGCCCAATGCTTTCCCCTCATGGGCAGCCTCGAAATCCGGTGCCCCGATCTCCCAGCTCCACCAGTGATGGGATAAGCATCAGCTCACCCAGATTCGACAGCTCATCTCAACCGCCTTCTGCCGTTACATCTCCTACGTTCGTGGCGGAAATGCCACTAATTCCACCTCAGCCGCACTCGCCGGCGAAAACGCGATCCAGATCCCGGCATGGGAAGCGGTCCGGGTCGTCTCCCCCAGCTGGCCGCATTTCCCCAACACGCTCGACCTCTGACGAAGCGCGATCCCCTGGCTCCGTGTCGTTTGGTCAGAGAATGAGGGCAGTATGTGGCTGCTTCGGAACGTCTTCGTCGTCGTCGCCGCGAAAGCCGAGAGAGAAGATGGAAGTTGAGAAAATCGAACCAGTCCACTGGACGGAGCAATGAGCCGTCTATGTTCCTCAGAAGGAAGTCCATGCCGAATGGTTCTTTGTTACATTGGGGACTGGATTCTGGAGGTACTCGTTCTCGCATTTCAGCGTTGTTTTGACCGTGAAGGCCCCCAGCTGGTCTCATATATTATTGGAGGTTTGTTGACTTTGCGCGGCGTTTTGGATATCGCAGAACACGGAGACAGATGCTGGTCGCTCTTTTGTTGCTATATTCTCTCTTTCTGCTACCCTGCCATTAAAGCATTCAACCAGCCCTCAAGGCCATCTCATCGATGCGTCCAGGTGGGCCTCAACTGGCTGGACGCTTACACGATAACTCTCTCAACTTCCTCGTGATTCCGCCTGTCTGACACGTGCAGTAGCAGTCTTGTGAGGCACCGATAACCCGTCGAACAGAGCTGCGTATTGTTTTACGGTTGGAACACCTCTGTATAACTTTAAGGTACCAAGGCCCTCTGCCACTCTTTAAGTAGCTGTTAACAATTTGCTAGATCATGCTAAGATTGTGACGTTTTGGCTGGCGCAAATACTATGTACGCTGGAAAATAGGTGTTCCTTACGCTAGCGTCTGCGGTATTGAAATATTTCCTAGAGTTGCTCACCTGGGCACACCATTCTAGACATTCCTATTGTCTTATTCACCACCATTCTAGGTGGCGAACCCCGACTTTTATTCCACGGCCACTCCTTCAGCGCCCCACGACTGCACCTCTCTATCGAAAAAACACCAGCACCTCCACCTCAGCCAACCATCTCTACCTGACCACAACACCCATTTCATACTCAATTTACGATCGTAATGGCAGAGCATCGCGAAGCCATCAAGAACTCGGGCCCTCGCGAGCCCTTCACTCCTTCCACCGACCCGACTCCGCGGCGCGACCAAGCCTCTACCCCTCTCACGCCACCATCCAGCCTGCTTTCTGTTCAAGACTTCAATGCGCATAGAGACAGCATGCGAAAGAGCAGCACGTCGGGCCTTGGCCGTATCAAGGATATCCTGAGCGAAGTACTAAACCAGAAGAAAGAGGTGGAAGCAGCACTGAAACAGGCGACCGAAAATCTGATTGCCTGTGAGCTCGAGAAATCCAAGCTGGAAGTGTCGCTTGCGGCAGAGAAGGCGAAATTAGGCGGCGGTCAGGAAGATGGCGATAGCGCTGGTGCTCTCAGGGCGATGAAGGAGCAGTTGGACGAGGATTTGAAGAATCTCGACTCGAAGGTCGAGGAGATGAAGCAAGAGCATGGAGCAGAGATCCAGAAGATGGAGGAGAAGATCTCCGAAAGTGCAGAAGTGTCTGAGGCACTTCAGAACCGGGTCGACGAGCTCAAGGGTTCTCTCGCTCAGAAGGGCGCCGAGGCCGAGAGCCTAAGCCGCGAGCTCGCACAGCATCAGCGCCGTGTTGAAGAGCTCACCCAAAAGCTTACCACGTGCGAGGAGGAGCTCGCTGAGAAGAATGATACACTCGTCTTCTCGGAGGCAAGCGCAGAGCATACCGAGAAGCAGCTCGAAGCGGTCAAGAAGCAGCACGAAGCGGCCGAAAAGCGACACGAAGCGGCCGAGAAGCAGCAAGAAGCGAGCGAGAAGCAGCATGAAGCGAGCGAGAAGCAGCACGAAGCCGTTATCGCCGGGTTACAAACCAAAATTTCCCAGGGCGAAGAGGCGCACGGGGCGCTTCAGAGGGAGCTTGAAACGTATAAACAACGCATGGTGGAGGTTACCCAACAACTGACCGCGAGCGACGAGACCAACGCCAGCTACGGTGAGATGATGCAGTATCTGCAAGCGACAGTAGCAGACATGCAGAATCAGGTCCGGGCCAGTAGAGAGCTGGCACATCACGAAGCTCTTGAGGCCACCACCGAGGCTCCTGCGGCGACCGCACAAGCCAATATCGAGAAAGACAGTATAATCCGCGGCATGCAGGCGGAAATAGACGACCTCAAGAACCAGCTTAACCGTAATACCAACACGATATCGCAAGTTGAAAAGGAGCTCGAGGCTGCAACCGCTGCTGGGCAACGCAAGGATACGGAGAACGCAAAATTGGAGGAAGAGCTTCAGAAGGCGACGGCTGAGATCGCGCGATTGGACAAGGACTTACAAGCTGTGGGCGGGGGCAAGTCGATTCGCACCATCATCGGGAACCACACCATCGCCTACAACGAAAAGTGCCGCGAGTACGATACGCTTGAGCAGCAGCTGAATGATGTTCGAAGCCAGCTTAGAGTAGCGACCCAAGAGCGAGACCAGTTCAAAGCCGAAGCCGATAACAAGGAGAAGTCTAACCAGAAGGTGTACAACATGTTCCTGAACGAGCAGGACCGTTCCACCAAACTGGAGAAGAAGGTGAAGAAATTGGAGAGAGAGCGGGACGAGGACCTCACGGTACCGCCAGATTTCGATCCCGATGCAGCAGATGCTCAGTACGTGAGGAACGATAGTCAGGGCGCAGAGGTACAACATGAGGTGGATGAACCGGGCGTTTCAACAAGGAACTCGAGCACTCGATCGACTATCCATGTGGTACCCAAGCCAGCTACGGCACAGAAGACGTCTACCGCTACTTCCATCAGCAAGACTGGCAACAAGAGGAAGGCCAACACCTTGGAAGCAGGCGAACCGGACGCCAGAACCACAGCACAGAAGACGTCTACCTCTAATTCTACCAATAAGGCCGGCATCAAGAGCAAGGCCAACACCTCGGGAGACGGCGAATCTGACGCCAAAACCACAGCACAGAGGACGTCTGCCGCTACTTCCACCAACAAGGTCGGCAACAAGAGGAAGGCCAATGCCTTGGAAGAAGGCGAGCCTGACGTCAACATCCACAAGTTGCGAGCAGTGAAGAAGGCCAAGGGGCCCATCCGCACCAGGAGCGCTAGGGGATTGTGAAGGGGCTAGCGATTGAGATCGTTCCACTGTACGCAGGAAAAGAGGCTTATGGAACGGATGTGGTTTTGGTTATGGAGAGAGTTGATGATTCTACTGGATTCTACTGTTTTTACCTTCGGAAGACGTAAATATCCCTAGGAGCGAAAGTTTGCGAAATTCCAGTTTCATTACAGTCGTAATTTGATGAAGTCCAGTACGTGATTTGAACACCACTTGAAGCTGTGCAAAGTACTCGTGAAGTAGATATAACTAGACGCGAGGGTTGCTTACTAAGCTGGAGGGGTACTTCAGTGCCTCCCGCATCATCAGACCTCCTCCTTCCCATCTTCTCAACTTTCCTAACGACACCAAGAGTGATCTTCATCGCGCAGAGCCTTCTCAGGATGAATTTTAAGCATGCACAACTCTTGCACTCGATGCTATCCCAAACAGGACATCCGTTGGATGACAACGTGCGAGGAATTTGGAGGCCGTCGGATCAAGCCTCCGGTGCCTTCAACAGTTGATCGTTCCGCGATCTAGACTGCGAATGCATACACCGGAGAGTAAGGCCCATGAAGAAGTTTGCGCTCGCGACAAGGCCTCCTGCGACTTAACAGAATGGTTTTAGGACTCGAAAACCTGGGGCCTGACAGACACGTTGAAACCTGGCACCGAAGAGAACTATCTCATTGACTGAACCTTATTGTTGTACGAAGCTCTTTCAGAGGCCCAGGCATGAGGGTAGCTTACATCAGTGCTGGGTGGCTGACATGCCCATACCTAGTACAGATTGTGCAAGGTCCACTTTTCACTCGGTTCGATGTTCTGGGCTTTCAAAAGACAGGAAGCTATCTTGTAACGGCGAAACTTGACATTTGGTTTGTTTTTAACATGTGAGTCGCGTTTCACATACCTCAGTTGCGGTACTCTTCATCGTGACGCGTCAGTGTTGCCACGGTACTCCAACTCTGATACACTATCTGTGAAGTGTACTGCTGAGGATGGCCTGTGGTAGCATGTCCAGCAATGTATTTCATTTTACAAGTCACAAAGTCACGGCTTTGAATAAAGCTTCCTCAATACCGTTGTGTCATTTTCCCAAGCCGCGGGCCAGTGGCATCGCGCTCGGTTCCGCGGAATCGGTTTTTCAGGGCCTGATCGAAGTCCCCAAAACAAATTTGTGTCCAGCTATTCCTAATTCTTCAAGGGAAACGACCCAACCTCCCTGAATTTGGATGATCAATCCGTTACCATGCGACTATCTCGATACTTCGCCGGTTATCGCTGGCCTCTCCATGGCTAAATTGGTGTTGGCGTAGGCACGGTACTGTACTCGACTCCGATTTGTTAGAAGCAATGGTCCAATGATCCAGCTGTGGGTCCATCTTCATAAACGCCCTCGGCCGGCCTCGGAAGCTCCCGCTTCGGAATCATCTAGACTTACTACCATCTACCATGATGTGCGGACGAATCACATCGACATGTTCGTCGGTACGGAAACTGGAGTTTGCCCGAACGATGCGTCGGTTATGCATCAACAACACCACCTCCACCACCACCTCAAAGTTCTCAATAAACGCTTCAAGACGAACCACTTGCATGAAATTGTGTCTGTGTGTTAACGGCGCCTAGTGTTGTAAGGCTAAAAGGTCGTTGCCTAAGAGATGCAACCGTCGATGGATAGAAATACGCGCCGTCGTGGTGCCTTTCTGGCATTAGGCCTGGTCACAAATTTTCATATTCTCAGGTTTCCGCTTAGGGGAAATGTACGAACTGCCATGCGTAGATAATGATTACCCCCAGCCATTGAGAACCTTGGACTAGCATTCACCAAAATAATCAATGTTTCTTCACACATTTTCATGCAGATGGTCACATCAACTCCTTCCGCGACATCATACCACCCGACACCCCGACATCCAATATCCACCAAAGAAAACTAGGAATATGCATTTTACCCTAAGTTCTAGTGTCCGCGCAGGTTGTTGGGCCTCTCAAGTCTAGTCCATAATGTGTCGTTCGAATTGGTCTAGAAGCAATATTGCGACGTTGTCGGGTGATATCTCCCCCTCTTCCAGGTGAAGGAGACGCCAAGATATAGAAGACTGTCCTGGCGAGGGATGACGGAGTAAGAAACCCCAATGCGGCTTGTCTCTTTGAGGGACAGCTCCACTGACTTACTCATTCGGGAACCCACAGAAATCCACTGCAGCGGCTGAATCTTGATGCAAACACCTATGAATCGATCCGAAGCAGGACTTTAGCGCTGAGGGTGGAAAATTTTAGAGCGCCACGCAACTGAAGATCGAACCCTCGATCCCGACACCTGCTTGGAAGCTTTTTCGATACGTCTGTTTCATCTGCAATCTGCACGATCCCCTCAGACTGTTTTATCAACAATGGCCACGACATCGAAAGGTGTCTCAGCCTCCTATCCAACACACGTTGATATCAACGACATTCACGCTCCTACTCACCCTGACGACCAGTACAAGTATTGCATTACTTCCAGCATTCCTGCGTCCCATTACTAACATAGCGTAGATACTCTCATGGCCTGAACGGAGTCAACCAGCCTCAAAACAATCTCCTTGTCAATGTCTTGCTTACGACTCTACTTCTTGTCACCATTGTCATCCTCGTGTATCGAGTAGGACGACGATTTCAAGCAGAAAGACGGCATGTTGCTGCAGCGACAAACCCAGCCCGGCAAGCAATATGGGCTACGAACCGTTGGAAATGGCTCCCTCGATTGAAAGAACATCTGCTATACGCTCCCCTTTGGAGAAATCGCCACAACTCCGAGATTCAAATTTCCAGTGCTATAACGTTTGGCACACTACCTTCACGGATGCACACAATACTACTATTAGGTTACTTCGCATCCAACCTAGCATATTGCCTAATCTTACCCTGGAAAAGTGCCGACGCACCGTTCCTCGTTGCAACACTGCGAGGTCGGTCCGGCACTTTGGCGGTACTGAACCTCATCCCAACGATCCTATTCGCACTCCGAAACAACCCGTTCATCTGGATATTTCACATCAGCTACGACACATTCAATCTCTTCCATCGGTGGCTGGCACGTATCGTCTTCTTGGAGGTTTTGGCCCATATTGCGGCGTGGCTCTACAACACTTTGAGAGTCGGAGACTGGAAAGGCGCAATGTGGATCATCAACCAAGCTGAAAGCTATAAATGGGGACTTATGGCCTCGATCGCGTTCTTGCTGCTAACAATCCAAACGTGGTCTCCTTTGCGACACGCATTCTACGAAACTTTTCTCCTTATCCATCGCGTTTTGGTCATTCACGTGATCATTGGTGTCTATTGGCACCTGAAGCAGCATGCACTGCCACAGCTGTACTGGGCCTACATCTTCATCGCTTTTCTGGCCGCCGAATATGTTTTCCGGTTCTTCCGAGTCGCGTACTTCAATACCTCCGGGCTATTCAGAGGCCGATCAATCACCAAGACTACGGTGGAAGCCCTTCCAGGAGAGGCATGCCGCTTAACCTTTCACCTCACTCGCCCTTGGACCGGGAACCCCGGGTCGCATGTCCACGTCTACCTACCATCGATCTCGTTCTGGTGCTCGCATCCATTTTCCGTCGCTTGGATCGAACCTCAGCCCCTAGCTACCGAATCCGGAAAACTCCCATCCTCTATAGACGACCTCAAATTCAAGACGACTAACAGTACCATTTCTCTCGTGGTTCGTGCTCGCACCGGCATGACGCGGTCCCTACACACGAAAGCATCCTTCCAGCCCAACAACACTCTCACTACGTGGGGTGCAATCGAAGGCCCCTACGGCGGGTTCAACTCTTTGGACTCATACGGGACCGTCCTCCTCTTTGCCGGTGGCGTTGGTATCACGCATCAGATCTCCTTCGTCCGCCACCTAGTAGCTGGACACGCCGGCGGCACCGCTGCCGCGCAGAAGGTCGTGCTCATCTGGTCCATCCGCAGTACTGACATACTCGAGTGGACTGGACAGTGGTTGGACGAGATCATGGCGATGCGCGATCGCAAGAACGTACTCCAGGTCATCGTCTTTGTGTCGGGCAGAAATCCAGACCTTGACACCAAGCTCTTGCCCGAGGGTATAAAAGTGCGACGAGGGCGGTGCAACGCCAGCGACGTGATAGATGCTGAAATCCTAGACCAAGTCGGGGCGATGGTGGTCACGGTCTGCGGGCCTGGGGCCTTTGCGGATATGGTGAGGGCTGCGGTGAGGCGGCGGGTGAGCGTCAAGAACATTGACTTTGTGGAGGAATCTTTCACCTATTAATGTCTATTGAACGATGGGAAGTACTGAACATATCTCTCTTGGTTACTCTTGCTACTGCTTCGAGCAAGGCAGAATACTGATACGAAGGCACGGGTTTCCACTTTCTTTGTAACAGCGCTGCTCCAACCACAAGAACGCTCTTTATTTGAATTCCGAGTTCTCATAAGCGTAGCCACTCCACGTTGTGACTTGTAGGTTGTCTAGTATATAATACCTATACATCCTGTTCGTAGCCAAACAGACCTCTCACCCATCAAATCCCCACCAAGGGTAGCTGTCATGACCTACACATCGTGCATTACAATGCGATCCAGAACAGCAGCATTGTAAGAAATCGGCATTGGACTTCAACAATTCACTTCAAGAAATTCACATTCTAAAGGGATAAAGCAGTTTCATGACGAGGATAAAAGACGCCCAATTTCAAGCCTCCAGACACTTTCTACCTTCACACTACGCGGCATTCAGCCGCCTCATCTATATATCTCTTCATAAACCTCGACCTCAGCGTCGCGTACATATAGTTGAACCTCCTAGCGAGCAGGTGCGAGAGACATACTCGATACCTCTCCATGCACCTCAACCGCAGCGTCACGTACAAGTAGCTGAAGCTCCACGCAATAAAGTGCGAGAGACATCCACGAGATCTCTCCATGAACCTTGACCTCAGCGTCGCGTGCATATACCTGAAACTCTCGGCAAGCAGCTGCGAGAGACATACTCGATATACTGATACACAACAACCCTGTATACACACCACATCCAAATGCCAATAGTATCTCTATACTGTTTTGGCTCCATTATATACAACAATGGCGAACTCGCGGTATACCTTCCGCAACGACATGGGATTCCACTGACCCAGTTCATCCGCAGTCATTCAACCATGACTCGGCATAGCAAAACAGCGCAATAACGACATCAATGTCCGGTGGTAGCAACACAGCGCAATAACGACATCAATGTCTGGTGGCAGCAGCACCCAGCTACCTACACCCTATCCTAGCATATCAAATCGCGCAACATCGATATCAAATGCGGGTGCCTGTCAGAGCACTTCAACCTTCAGTTTTTAAAAACACCAGGAAAAGTCCCAAAATGCGGTCTCCGGCTCTTCCTTCTCTTGGTAAGTTGGCAATCCCAGATTCTAGCAAAATTCATGCTGGGAGACTCGCGCAAACTCATAAAATCACAGCCGCGACTGGCGCGTGATCATGCATGAGCATGAATATGAGTCCGTCAAGGGCAACCAAGGTGCCAGACCATGGTCCTCGGGCTCTTCAGATAAGATACCCACCGCCTGTCAATTCGATGGGCTATCGAAATAATGAAATGTTATTCTGCTCTACTTTTACAAATCCTGATATCTCATGTGACAATGTGTGAGAAATATAGAAACATGTATGCTTTAGAATCGAGTTGATTTGGACGTTGTGCAACCACGCCTTGAATTCCTACGAGCCATTAGCTACGCGACTTTCACGATAATTGAATACAAGGTATCTTACGTAGCCCATTTGAGATGCTGTTGGAGTCTAAAGACTAGCCCCCTGTGACTGCTGAATAGCCTAAAAGAAAATAACCTGAACAGTAATATCATCCCTAATATTCCGACTAAGAGGCTGCCCAGCGCTCATAACGCTGCAAAACAAGCTCCGCCGTGACCCTCCAAACGCATTCTTCACTAGATGCGTAGCCGCATTGCCATCCTCGACGACAAAGTGCTCCGGCGTCGCTTTCCACTCCACATACTTACCATCCGTCAGCGTGAACGGCTTGCCGCCCACCACATGGTAAGAGTCGTCTGCCTTCGCTTCTGATGATACTGGAGACTTGAACTTCCCGCTCTTCCTAGCTTCAACGTACTGCGCCACGCACTCAACCGCATCCTCGCTGCTGATATGGTCCCAGAGCCCATCAGACGCCAGAATCGCAAAGTCGCCACGCTCCCCCCTGACCACCTGCGTCTCTGTTACAACCGGCTCCGCTGTCATGTAGGGCGGCGTGATAGCGCCTTTCCGTGGCGCAGGTGACCAGAAATCCTCTTGCGTCTTCTTAAGAAACTTCTCGCTCCATTTCCATCTGCTGTCACCAAAAGCGCGGGTTACTGCGATGCCGAGCAAGCGCCCGGACGCTGGATCAATAATGCCGGTTTCGCCAGGGTGGGCTGCGCTGATGCGCTCCACTTCAGCGGCGTTGAAGCCGGTTTGGTCGGCTGAGAGTGGCTTGGCGACGTACTTTCCAGCGGCAGACTCGTAGCGACCGAGGACGGCTCGGGAGTCGCCGGTGCATGCTACGCGGAGGACAGAACTCTTGGGATCGAAGATGGCGAGGAGTGCACAAGATCCCGCGATGGCGGGTGCGAGAGCTGCGAGAGCTGCGGCTGAGACTGAGGAGGCGGAATTGACGGCCTTTTGGGCGGTGTTCAGGATGTCGGCATCGAGGCTTGTGAATGCGTTTTGGATGGCGGAGGTGATCAACGGGCTAGCGCTTTGAGTAGATAATTGAGATAGAGATTTGGATACGTATGGGACGAGGGTGCTCTTTAGCAGGATGCCTGTTGCAGCTCCCCTGTAGCATCGTTAGTAAAATGGTTTTGTCTTGCACCGTGGATAAGGGATACGACGATGTTGGAGAAAACGGTAGAGAAAAACGAGGAAACGATACATACGCATGTCCATCAAGAACTCCCCAATAACACCATGGAGTTTTGCCCACTCCAGGTGCGACGACTTGCACGTATTGGTCTTCGACCGGGCTATTGCTAGCAAACTGCACGGAATGGGATTCTGGGCTTTTCCCAGTTGCAGCAACGCTAAGCTCATTCTCGGTGAGCTTTGCAGTTGCAGTTTGCACATTGAGAGACACAGGTTCCTTGACCAGAGCTATAGGGTCTCTTGGAGTTTCGTCAGGGCTGATCGGTGAAGATGCTGATCTAGGCGAAATGGCGGTAGGCTTGGAGGGACCGTAGATTCCCTCGATCACAGCACCACATGCAAATGCGGCGCTCAGACCAAAGACCAGCCCTGCATTGTTGAGGGTTAAAGCACGAGACTGATGGGTCGCAACTCGAATAGTTAATGTAGCATGTTGGCGGATGGATAGATTGAAACTTCGATCTAACCCATGGCGGAGTACGCTATGCGCTCCAGAGTTCACCCGGCGTACGAGTAGAGACATTGTGGAGGAATGGTAGAGTGTAAGCAGCACGGGATGGAATGAGGCTGATATATAGCCCTGGTCAATGCGCCAGTCTAAGCCTTATTAGGTATGTATATCATTTCTTCTCCTAGAGCTCTGAAGGGCGGCAGTAACTCATAGGTGTGGCCCTATGCTTCTTCATTAACAGGTTTCGGAATGGGGTCAAGCAAACGAAACAAGAAGTTGTGGTTCATATGTCAAGGGAACACGTCCCGTCCCGTACGTCGTATTTTAGTGACTTTTATCTAATCCGTATAGGCCGATATTTTTGGGGGTATTCTTCACATCAAGCAAGTACATTAGCTGCAATCTACACTTCTCTCTTGGCCATGCCTTCGGGCAAAGTGGCAACCTTCTCTTGGAACAGCTTCTCGGCTCCCTGCCACACGGGCGTCGTCTGCCTGTCCTTAAGGGCGAGTAAGCTCGGAAGCAACGCTTCGCTGAAGGCTTCTGATGCCTCTCGCGGAAGAGCGGAGGGAAGGTGGTCAATGGAGATGACCGAGAGCGGTGGGCCGCTCGTGACGGGCACTGGCACCGTGGGCTTGTCGAAAGTGGTGTTGATAGAGTAGATTGGAATGGGGTTGTGCGGGTTGGTGGTGTCGCAGCTGACGTCGCAGACAACGCTGAGCTTGCGGTTCAGTGAAGCTAGGCTCTCGGCGTTCACGAAGGGTGGGATTGGCTTGGAGAGGTAGATGCAATTGACGAAACTATTTCGAGTACCCGTTAGCCTCCTCGATGCTTGCTGACTGAGGCATTAAGTGGAAGCGCTTACATGTCAGATTCGATGATCTCGGGGTATGGACCTGGCTTCTCCGAGGTCTCTGCGAGATCCCAACTTTTGATCTCTGTGCATCCAATCTTCTCCAGCAAGTCAACAGCTCCACTGCCACACCTGCCAAGAGCTCCCAGGACGAGGCTAGTGGGCTTGCGTCCTGCAACCTTCTCGCCTGCAGCAATGTCCTCTTTGAGCTGAGCGATGAGCTCGTCTTCGTTCTCGTAGTATCCTCTGCCGTTTGTGAATTGGTCTATGCCGGGAAGTGGGTCACCGTTCGGGTGGGTGAGCTGCCATGCCCAGGTCTGTTGTATAGTTAGAGCCAGTTCAGCTACGACAGGTCGAAAGAACTTACTTTGACAGCGAATGCAGCGCCAGCAAAGCCAGCATGGTAGCCAAACGCTGCAACTCGCCTGCCAGAGGCGTCTTGCAGGAACTCTAGGTCATAGAGCGTTCCTCCTCCGCGGGGGAATCTTGCCAGCACCTGCTCCCAGCCGCCCTGGTTCTTGTAGCAATGGGCAAAGTGCACAAATGTGTGTGACAATGGCGTATCCTTCTCCGGGAGCTCCTTGAGGCCAATGATTATGTGGTCGTTAGGTGCGCTCTCCCATGAACCCTCCTCGATTAGGGTTGCGCCGGCAGCTTCAAATTCTTCGTCTTTGAAGATGCGACGGAAGTGGGGATTCGTAGAGCTTCGTTCCACCAGGACGGGGTAGCCGGCGTCAAGTAGCTTCTTAGCAGTTGTGGGTGTGAGCATTGAACGATGCTCCATGGGCTTGGCCTCTGCGCGGGCATGCAGAATGGGAAAAGCCATTGTGAATGGTAGTGGTGATGTGGAGGAGCGTGAATGCGACGACACGAAGGGCACAGATCGGAGATATTCAAATCTTGATAGCAGGCTAGAAAAACGCATGCAATTGAGGGCCGGTGGGGGATTTATAGCTGTCGCGGGACAAATATGACTCCCTTCTCGGGGCAGTAAAGGAATTCCTTTCACCGCCCAAACGCCCAGCCTTCGTCATGTGGCTCGTCCCCAAGAATCCCATGTTGCAAATGCACAACTGCATGACCTCCCCTCGTACCCACCAGTGTAGCACATGTGATGCCTCTATCGAACCCTCTTCTCCGCATACTGCCCGCCGCTAATCTGCCCCGCCCGTGCCATAGAGACACCCGACGATAGCTTCCATCAGCGATGAATGCCTCCGGTGGGGTACTCTCGAATCCGCATAGAAAAAGCAACCGACACTTCTCCAACCGCGGCTAAGCCTTGAGGCTTGGATTTCTGCACGATATGCCGCCCAAAAACACTCGCTCCGGCGCGTCGTCGCCAGACTCCGACTATCACCGGCGCAAGTCCTCCTCGAACAGACACACCCTCCATGTTCCCGCGACTCCTAGCCAGCTGCGCGAGTCTCATGTACCCGCGAGCCGCACGCCGTCGCCAGAGGCCACCATGAAACGCGGATACTACGATGGAGCAGCAGAGGGCTCCTACTCCTCTCCCAAGACGTCTCCGAGGACGTCTCCCCAAAATGACCTCGATCCTACCTTCGACGACGACGGCATACATCTCAAATTAGACCAGGCGTCAATACATTCCAACGACGACATAGCTCCTGCAGAGACAATTGATGGTATATTGGAGGTAGACGTGGAGTCCACTTTGCGGTCAAGGCTGCTGAGCCACAAGAACTGGGACCAGGCTTCAGGTTGTGGTTCAGAGCACTGCAATCATGGGACTTTCTCTCCTCGTCCGGGCACAGTAAGAAGCTATGGGAGCATAAGTTCCGACGTGTCGCACGAGGGGTTCGGAGGCCGGTATCCAGGAGGACTGGGTACCGCATCCGGCGAACCCGCCGACGTGACGCATGCGCTTCTTGGAGATACTGTCGCAGATGGGGTACTAGGAGGTGGCAGGGGAAAGAAGATGAGCACAACGCGTTATCTAGCAAAACGACATGGCATAAAAAGCGAAAAGCGAATGTACGTGGACATCACAATTGCACCCTTCGTCCTTTGAGGACTACATGAAACTAACACGGGCATTCTGCAGGTATTTGGCATATTATATCCCAATATTCAACTGGATTAGACAGTACAAGTGGGCATATTTTCGCGGCGATTTGGTAGCTGCTCTGACTATGGCGTCCTTCTACATACCCATGGCACTTTCATACGCCTCGAATCTTGGACATGTTCCTGCAATTAATGGACTCTACAGCTTCGTCGTCAACCCGTTGATCTACGCTATCCTCGGCACCTGCCCTTTAATGGTGGTTGGACCTGAAGCTGCAGGATCGCTTCTGACCGGAGAGGTGGTGCGCGAAAATATCAAGAAAGGGACAACGGATGACGGTGACGGCACACGAAACGCAGAAATCGCTGGCATAGTCACATGCATGGCTGGTGGGATGATATTTGCAGCCGGACTGTTTAGACTTGGATTCCTCGACAGTGTGCTCAGCCGCCCATTCCTAAGAGGCTTCATCAGTGCCATTGGTGTCGTCATTTTTGTAGACCAGCTAATCCCCGAGATGGGTTTGGCTCGGCTAGCATCAGAGGCGGGAGAAGTCTCTCATGGAAGTTGCGTAGACAAGATCGTTTTCATTTTTGGCCATATAAAGCAGGCAAATGGCTTGACTTGCGCTGTTTCGTTCGGTGCTTTTGCGATAATCATGGCTCTTAGGTGAGAAGAACTCCAAGAATATTTGGGCAACCAACTGATCAACGCAAACAGAGAAACGAAGAAGAGACTGCAACCTCGATACCCGTCTGTAGCATATGTTCCCGACCGTTTCATTGTAGTCGTACTATCAGCGATATTCGCATGGAGATTTCGATGGGATCTTCACGGTGTTGGTGTACTAGGCGAAGTCAAAGCAAGCGGGAAGCTATTCGCCATCCACTTCCCGTTTCAAACTTCGCATCTAAAATACGCGTCCGATGCGTTCAATACGGCTATTATCATTGCATTGCTTGGATTTTTCGAGTCTTCCGTAGCAGCAAAAGGGTTAGGGTCTGGAGACCCCAAGAAAGAGGGCATCACCGATGTCACATTAAGCGCGAACCGCGAGCTTATTGCCCTTGGCACCGCAAACATCACTGGGGGTCTGTTTATGGCACTACCAGCCTTTGGTGGGTATGGAAGGAGTAAGGTCAATGCCTCGACTGGCGGAACAACTCCAATGAGTAGTATCTTCTTGAGCCTCATCACTCTACTCTGCATCTTTTTCCTCTTACCCTACATGTATTACCTGCCAGTAAGCCTATTCTTTTCCTATCTTACTGCTATTCAAGAAGCTAATGCCCACCAGAAAGGCGTCCTCAGTGCCATGATATCTGTCGTAGCCTACTCGCTTGTCGAAGAAGCTCCCGGCGACATCCGCTTCTTCTGGCGCATCCGAGGCTGGTCCGAGCTAATCCTCATGTTCGTAATCTTTGCCACCACCATCTTCTGGGACCTTAAAAAAGGCATCGCCGTCGGCATCGGCCTGTCTATCCTCCGCCTCATCCGCCACAGCACCCGCCCCCGCATCCAGATCCTAGGTCGCGTGCCCGGTACTACAGACAAGTTCGCAAACGCCGAGCTGGACCCCGACCGCCTCGAGTTCATCGAAGGCTGCCTGATCGTCAAGATCCCGGAACCCCTGACGTTTGCGAACACAGGCGAGTTGAAGAATCGACTTAAGAGGCTGGAGTATCACGGCACGGGCGCCGCGCATCCTGCCCTCCCACGCGTGCGGAAAGAAGAGCATAATAAGAACATCATCTTCGACGTTCACGGTGTCACAAGCCTGGACGGTGCCGGCGCACAGGTCCTCTCGGAAATTGTGGAATCGTACCGCGCCCGCAATGTTCGCGTCTTCTTCTGTAGAGTCCCTGGGGAGCAGAGCGACGTTTGGAGGCTGTTCGAGGCGTCGGGGATTATGGAGGCGTGTGGTGGAAGACGGCACTTTGTGGCGTCGGTGGAGGAGGCGCTGAGGATGACGGAGCTAGAGAGCTTGACGGAGATTTTTAGGGATGAGTTGCCCGAGGGGTCGATGGCTGCGGGGAGGTAAGTTAACATTGCAGTTGTACATTATATAAAGACATGATCGTACAAGCGTTGCATCGGGTGATTGCATTTTAATGGCGTGGGCACTGGGGTTGGATGATTGTAGGATTGTGGTAGACTTGGGAACGACGCAAGAAGTTCTAGCTAGGGCTCTTCCGCTGCATTTCCTAGCCACTTGTGACATCCTAAGGCTCTAAAGGTGTGCTTCCTAACTGCACTCACGCGACAACAAACTTTTCCTTCATTAGAAAGATCCCACCACGATGTTGCAATAGCGCTCAACGCAGCAGCACCTTACAACCCTCTGCACTCGTCACCACAATAGTAAGATTCTGCCTCTCTTGCCCCGTCTCCTCCTTCTCGACCTCAGGCGGCAGTCTCAAGCCCGGGAATGTCTGAATGATTTTCACAATACCATACGACGCTTCCATGAGCGCGAAATCCTCTGTACCATGTTAGCGCCGTATCCTACTACCCCACCTTGAAGATCTTATCATGCAGACCAGAAGGTTGCCTTCGATGTAGGGGTGAAAATGGACAAGTAAATGCGGACAAACTTACTTCCCAGACATATTCTCGGCCCCCCGTGGAACGGCATGAACCCCCAACCAACCTTACGCTCCAAATCCGTGCCTTCCCACCGTTCGGGGCGGAACTGGTGTGCATCGGGCCCGTACAGCGACGTCAGGCGGTGCATGTGGTATACCGAGTAGCCGACGCCAGTGCCTTTGCGGACCAACACCGGTGATGTGCCCGTGGGGCCGCCGCCGGAGGGGAGGATGGTGGTCTTGAGGGCAACGCGGACGTTGACGGGGAGTTGGGGGTAGAGGCGAAGGGTTTCGTTGAGGACGCACTTGAGGTAGGAGATCTTGGCAATGTGGGATCGGGTGAAGGGCTCGGTTTCTGGGACGATGGCGGCTATTTCTCTGCGGAGGCGGTCGAGCACAAGGGGGTGGCGGACGAGGAGGAAGCTGCAGAGAAGAATGCGTGAGTCGGGACTATTTGAAGGATGGCGTACATACAAGGTCCATGACATAAGACAGGCGGTGGTGTCTCGTCCAGCAATGAGAACGTTGACGAGTTGATCTCGTACCAAGGCCGGGTCCTTGAGGTCTTTGTAGAGATCGTGGATGAAGACGTGCTTTCCAGAGTCATGATCCTCTCTAGACTCCTTCATGTCATCCAAAGCGAGCGCTACGAAGTGTTTAGCATACTTTTTCACCACTCCACAAGCGTTTCTAAACTTCTTCGTCTTATACAGCCAATGGAAATCCGCAAGGCGCAGTCTAATCGCGGAAATCATCGAAGCATAGTCAAAGCTGGTGGAGAAGTGGTCTTGCACGTCATCGCCGAGGGAATGGACTGGCTCTCCGAAGATGAGATCAGTCGTGGTGGCCAGGGTGAAGCGGAAAAAGTGTGGTTGTAAATCTACAATGCCATCGCTTGCGGACAACAGTCCGGTGATAAGGTTGTTAACAGCCTCATCGAACACCTTAAGGTTCTGGTATGGCATTCGTGCGAATTGGCGGCGGAGAAGCTCGCGAGAGTGCTTCCATGGTCGTCCGTCCTGTGTAAAAATACCTTCTCCGAGTAGGGGATACAAGCCTTCACGACGACTCCCTAGGCCCCAATCTGCGGCTTGTTAGCTTATAATCCACGGCGAAACTGCTTGAGAGTGGAACTAAGAAAACCTTCAAAGTGTGTAGAGAGGATAGCTTCTACGTTCTTGGGGTCTATGGTCATGTATCCCTCCTGTCCAAACAGCCCAAGTAGCATGTTTGGCCCTATCCTATCAAAATACTGCGACTGAAACGCTAGCAGACGTTGGGACGGAAGAGCGTCATATTGCCGCTTTAAAATATCGAGAGCGAACGGCCATTTGTATGGAAGTTTTGCTTCCATTGGCAAGCAGCCATGCTGTTCACCAAAAGCCTGGTCTGCCTTTGCAAAGTGAGCTGTGGGAAAAGAAATGATAGTTCTTGACGGCGCACTTGAAACTGACGTCTTCTTTGAAAGTAGAGAACGATGAGATAGCAGGCGGCGAGTGTCGCGAGAACCAGGCGTGGACTTGAGCCAGCCTCACGAGTGATGGCTAGCCAGTCCATTCAGGAATGGGGATTAAAGTGCAAGAGGCACGCATCAGTGCTTTAAATGCCTCATGTCTGTAGTACATGGCGGGCTTCTTGGTCCCCCGTCCGTAATGGAGACTTTGCCGCTCATTGCCCTGCACTGCCTTGCCCGTCTGCGCAATCGCATGCCAACTGCCGCAGGTCTTGGGGGCTGGAATTACCTAGATGTGGACGACATGCATACGAAAGCGATGGGTGATTGGGCCGATAGGTGATGGCGGCTGCAGAGGTTTCCGCAGAGGGTTCGCAGAGTCGCACTGTCTGGGGCCAACACTCACGAAAAGAAAACACCACGGCCTGATTGGGACCACAGACAAAGTCACCGGTCGCGGAGCCGCGGACACCCCTCTCGTTGCTGTGGATTGGGGTGCGTGGCACCCCCAGCTCAGCCCAGCCGCCGGGCTGCACTTTTTACAACCCCTCACCACCAGCGCTTGCCTGCTCTGTAGGGCTATCGTCTCTTTTCGTTTAACGATGCGCGCAATCCCAGTGGACCGGCGGGTACGAAAGACAAATGGATCCCTTCTCGTTAGTTGCCGGCACCACTAGTGTTGTCGATGTACTGCTCCGCTTCGGGAGCTACCTGAAACACATTCACGACGCAGCAGGAACCATCGATGAAGACATCGCCGCATTGATCCACGAAATTGACGCTCTCATCTCCGTTAACACTTCGATAGAGGACACTTCCAAGATTGAGCAAGCGAGGATCCCAAGTTCCTCGCTAGCAGATTTGAATCGACTTGAAGGCCTCTGGCGAAGCGTTGGGGTTCTGCGGAAGGATTGCCAAACCACTGTCGAACGCCTTCAAGCTGTGGTCCAAGGGATTTTTGGCAAAGAAGGCACCCCAAAGTCTACCGGAAAAGTCGATGCTCTTAAAAGGACACTCAGAAAGGACAAGAAGATCGATGAAATCAAAGACCTACGCCTCCAGCTGACAAATTACAAGAACAGTCTCCAAGTGTTGTTGACCGCCTTGAACCTGTGCGTCAAGTAATTCTACGAAACTTTTGACCTGCGCTGACATCGAGTAGCTCTTATACCCGTAATTCGCAGGACTCGACCGACGTGTCACTTGGTCATCTATCTCAAGAAGTCCAATTACTGGGATTCAAGCTCAATCATCAGCTTGCTTCGTTACGCCCACAGCTTGCAACAGCTACTGACCGTCACGTATGTGGGCGATACCCATCTTGTTTTGTTATATCAACTCCTAACAGCCCATAGTTCCTTCGTGCCATCAAACCTGCGACTGTAGTAGCCTCACTCGTGTCTATCAACAGACATTTCGATATTCCGCAGACTGTCAGTAGCATTTTCACTGGCCGAGATTCACTGCTCGAGGATCTTCAGACTGCATTCGATGTCTTCGAGACGTCTAGGGAACCTAGGAAAGTCCAAAGACGCTTCATCGTATATGGGCTTGGTGGCTCGGGAAAAACACAATTCTGCTGCAAATTTGCTCAGGACAATCGAAACAAGTGAGCTATGCGGAAGCCCATTGGTTTCCTATCTTCTCCGCTGACACACATCTAGTTTCTGGGGCGTCTTCTGCGTCGATGCAAGCTCCGTACAGGCCGCCGAACATTCGTTCTCTCAGATAGTCAAGTTTGGGGGTCGTCAGCCGAGTGAAGGATCGAATCAGCGTGCAGCTAAAGAATGGCTCTCCAGTCTTGACGAGCCCTGGTTGCTAATAATCGATAATGCGGATGACTCTTCTTACCCCCTCGAAGACTACTTTCCCCGTGGCGAACGAGGGTGCATTCTAGTCACTACGCGCGTGCCGGCATACAAGGTTCATGGAACCGTTGGTACAGGGTCATATCGGTTCGATCAGTTGGCCATCGATGAAGCGAACGACCTCCTCCTGAAAGCAGCTGGCAAGCCCAGCCCGTGGGACACTTCGACAAGATCAGCAGCTGAACTTATTGCGGATGTCCTAGGCTTCTTGCCACTCGCTCTGATACACGCAGGCAAGGCTATCATGAACGGTCTGTGCTCTCTGGCAAACTACGTTGAGTATTACAACAAGAGTTGGGAGAGAATCCGTCAAGCGCGAAGGAACTCTGGGTATCGAGGGGACATCGACAGAAACATGAACGTTTATTCAAGCTACGAAATCAACCTGAGAAGCCTTGAAGAGTCAGATACCGAGCAGTCCATCGATGCACTCCAACTTCTCAAGATGTTTTCCTGTCTCCACAACGAGAATATCCGCGTTGATGTCATAATTACTGCAGCATTGAATCCTCAAGTTGAGCGAGAGCAACAAAGGAAGGACGCCGAAAGTCAAGCCCGCACGAAGGCAGCATCCAGACCCAAAACAACCTCGGAGCTTATCAGAGATAAAATGTTTAGAGTACTAGAGTTTCTTCTTAGAGACCGTAGTCCTCCCGTTCTACCCGCGCTTTTACGGGAGTGTAAGCCTTTATCGTCTTTCGCCGACCTTCTCGAAATCCGCCTCCGCCACGCGCTCAAGGTGCTCTCGCAGATGTCGCTAATTACGCATCACGAAGCAACCGACAACTACTCTATGCATCTACTGGTCCACACTTGGGTGCGAGAGAGGCCCGAAATGAGTGTGGCCGAACAAGCGCTTTGGTGTCAAGCCGCGAAGACTATGCTTGCACAGTGCATACTTCTCCCGCCACACGGGTCTTCTGAAAAGGAAGAGGCCATGCGAAGGAGTCTGCTGCCTCAAGTAAACTATGTCCGGAAGTGCGAAGCAATTATCAACACCAAGATCAACGAAGCTCAGAAATCGCGCCCATGGTATCGTGGGTTTCCAGTGCCTCAGAATAAGTTCGGACGGCGTCAGGCGCTTGAATGTGCCAAGTTCAGCCGAGTATACTTTGAGTTCGGGCTTTGGAAAGAGGCAGAGGAGCTACAAGTGGCGGTCAAGGACTTTGTTTGCAGCATGCTGGGCGCTGGCCATCCTATTGCTTTGAAAGCAACGCTCTTCCTGTCTGCGACCTATTTTAGTCAGACCCGTCACAACGACGCAGCGGAACTTCAGTGTCAAGTCTTCCAGGCTTGCGAGAGATCCTTAGGTTCCGATCACCCCGAAACGCACAAATATATGGATATTCTAGCCTCGAGTCGGTGCTTTCAGGGACGATTCAAGGAGGCCCTTGAACTTCATGAAAGAGCCATTGCGGGGATGAAGAGAACGCCACCCACAAACCCCGAAGATATCTTCATTGCCATAGGTAACTTGGGCAGGGTTCTTTGGAGGTACTTCCGCTACAAGGACGCTATGGACTTGCATAAAGACGCGGTTGAAGGATTGACGAAAACCCTAGGTCCCACTCACCTACAAACGCTTCTGGGAAAGGAAGACCTGGCCATGTCATACTTAGACTGCGGGGAAGACCTGCTAGACCCCGCGCGCAAGCTCATGCTAGAAGTCCTCGACCAACGCAAAAAACGACTCGGCGGAGAACAACCATTCACCCTTCTTGCGATTTGTAACCTTGCCAGAGTCGAAAGCGCTTGTGGCAACAACGACGAAGCAGAGAAGTTGTTCCGCGAAACTATACCGATTGCTGAACGAACCCTTGGGGAGAACCACTACGGCACGCTTGCAGCCAAGGTGCATTTTGCAATTGTGCTTACTCGCCAGAAAAAATATGATGAGGCTGAGGAAGTGTTCACTAAGGTCGTGGAGAGACATCGCTATGAGAGTGCGGCACGAGCGGATGGGGATCACCCTGATCGGATCTTTGCGTTGTGGCACTTGGTGTTGTGCTACGAGCTCCATGGGAAGGTCGACGACGCTCTTCTCAGAGTCATGGAGCTTGAGACAGTTTTGACAACGATCGGAGGACAGGGACTGGGGAAGCTCCATCCGTTTGCGAAAAGGCTCCAGGATAAGCGGGCAGAGCTTGAGACTGCTCAAAAGGCACCTCAAGAGAATATTCAACCTGATGTCCCCGAGCGTGTCGATTCTCAGGAATCCGCCCCTGGTTTTGCGTCTTCCGATACCTTAGTTTCGTCTCCGCCGCTCTCCCCGCCGCTCGTCGAAATGCCAGAATGAGACCAGGACCTTGTTAGCCATCCTCGAAGATAGCGAAGCGCTACCCCTTTAATGCCAGCCAGGGAACTCTTTGACGCTGTCGGCTTCATTGGAATACTCATCAGTATCGAGTTATGCCGCTTCATGGAGACCTATTGGGATAGAATATACAACTGAGATCGCGAACAAAGTCCGCGTCTGTCCAGTAAATGGCTTCAATACTGCGTCGTATGGAGGCTACGACCTCCAGTCTCTCTGTGTGTTTCTCAGGACCGCGGTGCCCAGTTGCTAGCACGGCTGAAGCTAGCAGATGGTAAAGACAACCATCGGCAAAGGAGAGGGCCAACGACTACGTCGGGCGACTTATCGCGCGACACTGAAAGTCCATCGGGTGCAGAAGCTAAGATTAGGATTCAGCTCCGAGTTCGAGCCCCTGCCCTTGCGCTGTAGAAACGTACTTGGTAAATCGTAGTGCTAGGTTTGCCGGAGATCTCGATTGAGATTATATATTCTATGGACCTATACTTTTTTTTTCGTTATTATAGTTCACATATTTTCTGAAGCGAAAGGCATCTATCTCATCTAGACCTTTTGGGATTCGGTTGCGATACGCTTAGGATTTAAAGGAAAATATATAGACCCGTGACAATCCCGTTCATGGGGGTGGGGTCCCCGTAATTCACTCAAACATATGCCTCGGGCAACGCTTGTGACGAACTCACTCGATCACGAAAAGCTCAGCGGCATCCTTGTGGTCATTTACTGTCCACATCGCCTCACCGTCCATCAAGCCATGCACATAGCATTCGCCCACGTACTCGTACCGTCCCGGTGCGATTTCACCAAGGAGGTGCAGCATCTGGCTCCCAAAGAAGACACACAACTTATCTCCGGCACGTAGCCGCAACGGTCCGAGGCCTAGGTATCCCTTGTCCGTCCAGAATAGCCGCCGGTTCTTCGCGGCCATGGACAGAGAGTGTCCGTGGTGCCTCCACCTCTCGTACGTCGCGGATTCAAGGTTGGTCCCATCGTTGAGGTACCGGCTCCAATCAACGCGGCCATTCCGTGTTACGTGAGGCCATTTGCTCCAGTCAAGGTCCATGATTATGGTTCGGTCAACTACGTCGTTGATGGCTTCGCCGGTTGGGTAACGTGTCGTTGAGTGATAGGCGATGCTTTGGCAGATGTTACGCAGCTGAGCCGGAGCTACATGGCCTTGTACCATAAATGAGGAAAGTGTTTCTGTAACTGTGCCGATGCATGCGCCACGGATCATCAGGCGGCTGTCCTCGATGAGTGGATTAGTATAGTTCCAATAGTCGGGGTTATAGTATCGGCGGTTGCCTCGATATTGTGAAAAGTACTGCGACTGTTCAGAGTTTACTGCCGACCAATCTACGAGCCAAGATGGTTTGTTAGACGCAGTCGCTCCTAGCAGGCTTCGCCTTGGACGGTCGTTGGGCAAGTCGCGGAGAAACTCAAGCTTATGACCATCGGGCATGTACGAGCAAAAGAATTGGGCGACGTGAAGCCATAGATCATGGCTGCCTATTCTGTAGTCCGGCAAGATGATCGAGCGTACCAGATCCGGAGTTAGACCTAAGATGGCGTACACCTTATCTCTTGGATCCGAGCATTTGGTGTGGGACAGCATTTCTAATGTCTCCAGAAATGCGGTTGCTGGGGGCTTGTCGGTGGATCTGGATTGGGCCAATTGTTCTCCAAGGTTGAGCAATGTAATAGCTGCATTAAAATGCTCTCGAAAGCCATCCCAGAGCACAGGAAGTATCTTTGATTTGAGAACAATGCTTTTGTTCATGGCAAGTATTGACTCTCGCCATGCGTAGTACTTCATGCATGTAGAGCCGCAGAGTAAGAAGGTCGAAGGATTGCAAGTAACCTCCTGGACGATCCACGCACGCATCCACCAAGGTCTTGTAATCACTTGGGTGAGTCCGGACCAGAAGTGGTTTGTCGAAGGCGCAGCAGGGGCTCCATAATTTGACAGACAATCTGGGCTGTAGCGTGAATCTTCAGCCGGCTCCCGAAACCGTGAGATCCATTCATAGAGCTTCTCAAAAACACCCACGGTGCCGCCTGCATGATTTGATGGCCCTAACCAGGCCCAGACGGCTTTCGCTCTTGTAAATATTTCCCGCATCTGTGCAACCTGACTCTCGCGCTCCTCAAGGTTGTCCTGGTCAATACACACGGCGTCGGCCCATAGATATATGTTTTTCTGGTTAAGACTAGGACCCCATTGGGCGAGGAACGCGAAAAGGTTTGATCGGATCTCGTAGGGCTTGCCATTTATCCAGATCTTATTACGCGTGGGAAAGCCTAGTGCACTGTCATGCTCACCCCAAGCGTAGGATAGCGCCACATATGGAGGTGGGGCTGATTGAGCGTAGTTGATTGATATCAGTTCATACCGGTGACTTTGCGGCTCTATGACGGATAAAACTCGAATTTCTCCCTTGGGCTTTAATGGAGGGTACTGATCGCTAGCCGTAAGATGTGGTCTTGGACTTGTTCCGGATATCATTTCCTGGGTCACTAGGCTGGGTTCCACTTCTATGGGCCTAACAGGCTCTAGTAGCTTACCAGGACGACCTGACAAAGGCGGTAGCCGTTTTGGCGGCGGCATTTCCTCTGAGGAAGCTACTGAACTTGATCGTTTCCGCGTTTTATCCAGGTTATTAGATTTCAGTTGATAAGGATAGTCGACTGATGCGGACGAAATAGTCTTTGTAGGACTCAACGTATCCCAAACTGACGTATGCGGTCCAAAGGTCCATGGAGTACTCTGAAGCGACCAGGGCGTTGTCGAAAGTGGATCCGATGCTCGGCTATCACTGATGGGGGGTTTCTGGTTCCCGGGGGCAGCTACAGCCAAGAGAAATGCATCTTCCATGCTCTCGTCATGGTCCATTTGTTTGATTTCTTGCCAAAGGCAATCATCGAGATGCTCGTAAAGGCCCTGTGCGCTGAAAGTGACAGAACAGGTCGAGCAAAGACCTTGGTGGCTCTCTTGCGTGACAATCTTCGCCTTTTTCCCTCTACGCGATTTCTTACGGCTGCTTCGTGGTGACTGTTCCACCCCATGTTTGGAAGTAAGGTGACGTTTGAAGGCGTCAGCGCGACTGAAGCTCTTTTTGGAATTTGATCCAGAACCTAGGCAGAAACCGCATACTATGGTGCCCTTATAGTGGGTTAATACGTGCCTATCCTTCTCATTCTTTCGTGCGAATCCCCTTAAGTGGTAATCACATTTGACGATGGGGCACTTTTCTGGTCGCTCGGGATTGTAAGTGAGTAGTGGCATGGGCGGAAGGTCCTCCGTTGGAACGTACATAGGCTCCAAGTATGAAGAGTCGAAGGAGTCTGTCTGAGAAGCTAGCGGAGGCCAAGACGCATCAAGCGTCGGCGAATGGTTGGCATGACTGAACTCATAGAATCCAATTGGACTGGAGGGTCGAGGAGAGCAAGACATTGGAAAAGTGAGTGGAATGAGATGAACTTTGGTCCTCCTTCTCTGGAAACCCGGTTTTTGCTGTAGAGATGAATCACCTTACGGAAAAACAGCGAGATGGACGCTTTTACTCGAAGATATAGGTATCAGGCTGAGGCGCAGCCATGCGTCCGGAGCTGAAGAATGCCAGGTGAGCTCAGCCACAGCGCCATAGCGGCAACACCTGACGTTTGCCTCGTTGAATGATTCTTGAGCCTGAGTTTCGAAGCTGCAACGAGTGAGATGGACGGGAGATGGAGTCGTCGCGTCCTGGGCTTTCGAATTAGCTATGGCGGTCACGGGACCTCGGCCCGCCGCATCGTTCCCCCTCTCGACACCACAGCACCAACCTGCCAACCTCTGATCGCCGTGACGCATATCCGCCGTGGAATCCTGACTGCTGGGGCCCTGACCCAAACTCTAGGGATTCATTGAGCGCGAGACATCGCACATTCCATGCGCCCTCCTCAACAAGAAGAGGCGAGCTGCAAGGCTGGGAGGCGCGTCACAATGTGGCTGTTGACGTCGGCGTGTGATGAGTAAATTCATACCTCTAGTGACTGAGGCAGATCTGTGTCTTTGCTCAGCTTTCTAGGCGTTGTTTTAGCTTCCAGACAACCAGTAGCTGACACGTTGACGTCGAATTCCTCATTTTCCCTTCGATTTGTCGCTTATGAGCAGGCTTCATTCTCCACAATTATCCACCACATAGAGAAGATGTCTTCTCCGTCGAAGGAGTCGAAGTTTGGAGCCGTGTGCGGCACTTGTCAGAAGATATATTTGAGCTCCTTCTATCCGCCACAGCGTCCGACCTCTTTCATTTATGTCAGCCAGCGCCTCAGACTTTATCAGATCTTCAACCCCAAGCCGGCATCACGAAGCTCAATGGGATTTGATCGACGAAAGACCGCAGAGTCATCTCACTCTGAGTTTACTTTGAGACATCCGTGGACGAGTCGAAGCGGGCTGCGGCGTTCCTATAGAGCTCATTGAAGGAATATCCACTTCTATGCCAGCCAAAGAAACACGCGAAATAACGTATGGGAGTTACAGACACCTCGTCGTGAAATTCTCCCAACGGAACTTCCGCTATGACAGCGACAGGGCTGATGACTTCTCCGGCATTACAAACAGTCTTACCGAGCTGCGAGGAGAGGAGTTCATCTTCGGCATGCCAAGATTAATATTTGAAATGTCTCTCTCGTGGGTCGGCTACTCAGACAGACGGTCTACACGGTGCTCAATTCCGGGCAGCAATACGCCTGTTGAACTTCCAAACTGGTCATGGGCTAGATCTGCTCTGTTCAAAGTCTCATCAGAAAGGAAACCCCGAAGTCACTACGTACTCGCTGACCAACCCGAAAGCCCCGAAAAGTTTGCGAAGCGCATGATCCCTCTTATGCACGAAATGGAGACGGTGGATCCACTGTGAAGAGCCCGTGGCGAACAGAGGAAAAGGTGAACGTAAGCTAAGAGGACATTGACTGTCATTTCCCAAATCTTGCGCTGTCTCCATATAGGGCGCTGGATTACGTCTTGTCCTTTTGGGTTTTATCTTCCACTCGATTCCAGACAGGGCTAGCTCGGCGTAAAAGGCCACCACGGCTTGGCCTTCCTCAATCATCTTTTATGAGCGTATGCCGGAGTCCCATTCCAAGTGAGCGGCAAATGGTGGCACAGTCAAGCCGTCCTCTTCAACAATTTCGCGTACATGGTCGTGGGCAGAAAAAACAAGAGCTTGTCGGTCATGCATATTGGGGGAAAAACGGCTTCGCATACCGAATCAACATGGGCTCGGTTGAAGAATCAGTCCGAGTGAGGGCCTAGCCAGGGTGGAAATTGATTGCGCTTGCGTAGAAAACCTTTTTCTGCTGGCGAGCTGACTGCGATGTCGGCAGCGCTGTCATGTCTTTGCAGCATTTTCTTTTGCGATTCATTCTTCTTGGAATATCGAGTTCTGGACGCCGATTGGCTGGGACATAAATTTGATTTTTTTTATTCCGACAGGGCCAGTAAAGCCGCAGCCTTACCAGGGGCATCCCAAGGAGCCGGATGGGAGCCCGGGAGCCCGTGTGCCCGCGCCCTGGAATCCGCGAGGGGAGAGGCCGGAGCCATAGCGCTGAAGTCCAGGCCCGCACTATCCACCAGTTTGCGCCACGCCTTGCAGGTGAAACACGCCACATATTTCCAGCGCATCACCACATGGCCAATGGCATCTGTCAGATCGACTCTCGTTCCTCCGCCCGCTTGTCCCCACGACGTGGCTCTCTGCCGTCCATGGACAGCGCACATCTTCACTCCTGCTAAGCGCATCCACGTCGCATTCTTGTCGCTTGAAAGCTCTACATTTAACAAATGGGGGTTGGTTTAATCGGAAGGTATGTTGCAACTCCTTGTCAAGCTGCATTCCTACCGATGGTACCTGGATTCTCTACTCAGCGCGTCCTGATCGGAGCCTACCCGGCAGAAACCAAGGCGTCATGCAGCTTTAACGCCATGTTCTCGGCCCCAAGCCGCGGTCATGCCCGTCGTCCCACGCGTCGTGGCTCTTCCGGTCTCATCTTTCGTCGGCTTGCTCTAGACGAGCCTTGCATATTCAGTGGGTACAGCGCATTACTTACCTTCACTACTGGTTGACAGTACCTCTGTGCGTGATGTACTGCATTCAACTGCATGACGCTAGCTATTCAGCATGGGATATATGAATCCTTCCGCTTCCGGTCTGCTTTCATGTGCTTGAACAATCTTTCCACTGCTGCGCCTACACTCCTTAGATTACCAAGAAATTCATTCCTTCGTTCATTCTTTTCCATTCTTTGGATCTCGTCACAATGCTTGCACTTCTTATCTTACTACCCTTCTTGGGTCTCCTCAGCCTAGCTAGCGCAGCGCCAGCGATCGCTTTCTCGCCTCACCACCATCACTCTCATCATGAAGTGCGAGCCGCTCTATCTTCTCCTGAATCCAATGTCACATTGGAACCTGCTATCGAGCAGCTTGAGCGCCGAGCCGTCCCCAAAAAGCGTGGTCTCGCCTACAACAACCCTGCCCTGACCAAGCTCTTCACGGGCGCCAATTCGAAAATCTCCTGGATGTGGAATTGGGACTCAGCAAAATACAACGGCGTCAATTCAAACCTTGTCTACTGCCCTATTCTCCAATCCAACGCAGCCTCCGACACCTCTAAATGGAACGCCAACTTCGCGACCGCCTGGGCCGCAGGGTCCCGCCACGCCTTCTCCTTCAACGAACCCGACCAATGCGGCGGTGGAGGTTCTTGCATTCAGAACGTCGCAACAGCCGTTGCCGCACATAAACAATGGGTCCAGCCGCTCGCTGCTAAGTACGGGAACGGCATCCGCATCGGCGCGCCGAGCGTGACGAATGGCGTGAAAGACGCGACCACGGGGTCCGTCATGGGCCTCCCGTGGCTCCAGCAATTCATCGCGCAGTGCACCGGCTGCCGTCTAGATTTCATCGTCGTGCACTGGTACGACTCAGCCACCAACATCGCCTACTTCAAGCAGCACTTGAATGACGCATATGCTGCTGGAGGCGGCCGACCGGTCTACGTCACCGAATTCGCTCCCACGTCCGGCACGGATGCGCAGATACAGCAATTCTTGAAGGATGCAATGGCCTTCATGGACTCGACGAGCTGGGTCCAGTGGTACTCGTACTTCATGACCGCGGAAGGGAACCTGGTCAACGACGCTGGCAATGGGCTGTCGACGCTAGGGCAGATTTACAACACATATTGATTTTGAGGGTTTAGAATACTTAGGGGAGGAGGTTTGGTGCTATCCTTCGGTCTTAATTGATCCCTTCACTTCTTCCATTCGCTTATACCCACCTTTTACACACACTTTGGGTCCGGGTCACCCACATTCTTACTTTCGCTTATGCCTAACATTCACACCTATATTCTTGTATATACTTCATTTCACTTCGATGGCGGAATACATCTTACCGCATAGACTAGGAGCCACTGGCTTTCACCATGGAATCAAACAAATTTTGGTACCACTATTGGTCACGTGCATATCCTTGCTTCCCATATTACATCCACAACGGAATCTTCATTCTGCGGTTCACAGACTTTCAGCAGAGCTTTTGCCTGGTCCCAGGATCCGCCCGTTTGAAGACGTCGAGCCACAACGCCTGATTGTAGAAGTGATCAGAAATACGACGGGTGCGCTTGTAATCCTATCAAATGACGGAAACGTCAAAAAAAAAATGAGATACAGGTAGTCAAACGACTCTCACAACCAAGTGCGTTTGTCCAGCTTTCTCGGGAAAACATATCAAGCCAACCCAAACAGCAAGCACAACAAGCCTACCCAACTGATTGCCGTAATAAGCACCGGCGAGCCTCACACCTCCGCAGCGTGATTCTCAACCATAATCACAGCCTCCTTCTCACTAACAGACACCGGCAGGTCTAAATCTCCCTTCACTAATCCCTTCCCATCTTGCGCTAGATGCACGACCACGACGTCCCCGAACAGATCCCCCATCTCCTCCATACTGCGCCCCTTGCTCTCGGGTAGATAGAAGTAGATCACAATCGTACTAACCACATTACACCCAATCCAGACGAGATAGAACTTCCATCCAATATTCTTAAATGCCACCGCCGCCGGCGTCGTATACGTAATCGCGCCCACAAAGTAGGCCGCGAACGCGAGCGCGATGCCCTTGGGTCTGATCGCCGTGGGCCAGATCTCGGCCGCATACACGAACGACGGCGGGTCGATGAAGATGTCGTAGACGACGATGTAGAAGAAGAGGAAGAAGACGGCGGCCGCGTTCCCAGCTTTGTTGTCAGACTTGGCGTACTGCCGAGTCAAGAGCGCTTCGGTCAGGAGCGCCAACGTGGTGAGCGGGAAGCCGATGAGGAAGAGGCGGCGACGGCCGACTTTGTCCATGATGAAGCTGGACAGGACGGTTACGGAGGTGCCGGTGCAGGTGTAAACGGCGTTGAGTAGGAGCGGCATTGAGCCTGTAAGCCCGAGGTTTTGGTACACGATAACGATGTAGTTGCCGATGCCGAGCACGCCGGTGGATTGGCCCGCGAAGAGGAGGAACATGACGAGGAGGCTGCGCTTGCGCCAGGCTGGGTTGCGGAACATCTCGAGGTAGGTGGTTTTGAATTGGCGCTCGTACTCGACTTGCTCGACGACTTGGAGGTACTCGGCGTGGGCGGCAAGGTCGGCGGCGTCGGTGGAGTCGTGGTGGAGGCGTTGGGTTATGGTCCATGCTTCATCTTTGCGGTGCTCGTAGACGAGCCAGCGGGGAGATTCCAGAATGAAGAAGACGCCGGCGCAAATGATGGAGGGAGTAAAGCAGGCCAGCGCGAGGGGTGTACGCCACTGGACTGTTTCGTCCTTGGCGTAATAGGTTGCGAAGCCGATCCAGGCGCAGACGCTGTAACCAATGCCAATACCGATCGTGCTTGGAGATTAGTCAGTCTATGTCTCGTCTATAAGGACGTGTGGTGCACTTACAACATGCCCAGAAGGATACCTCGTGACTTGGGTGGGCTCACTTCAGACACGTAAAGAGGGGTCAGGCAGATGACCTGCCCTAGTTCGAGTCCTTGAATGAAACGGCATATAATGATCATGGGAATACTGACGCTTCCAGCCGTGAGGGCTCCACCGATGACGCAAAGAAGTGATGCGAGGAAGAGACTCCATTTGCGACCCAGCCAGTTCGAGGTCCATCCTTGGGATACGGCGCCGACAGCTGCCCCGAACGCGAAAAGGGAGTTGATTGCGCCTAGGATTGAGGCAGTATACGAAGAGGTAGCTATGAAGCGAGTTAGTATATTCGGGATAGATCATGACTTGATGTTTAGGATGAAGACACCAGAGTGGAAAAGAACGAGGAGCCTTACGATCGAGATCAAAGTACACATAAAAACCAGGCCGGCCAATGCTAGTAACGAAGACTGCAAACGAGAAGCCGTAGGTCCAACTACCGAGACAGCAGAAGGCGACTATCCAGATGCTATACGCAGTAAGTCTCGCCATGGTGGTGACTTCTGTGCCCTTTGTGATGACGACCGCAAGGGCTGATGAAGAGAGAAGATACTATGGGACTTAATGCAGAAGAAAGCACTTTAAAAAAATATGCACAGGAGCGGGGATGGTTGAGTTTATACCCTGTGCATCCCCCAAGGGTTATAGGTCTCCGGCCACTTTCAGCCATCTCCTGTTTACGCGTGCTAGCTTTTCACCTTGACAGTTCCAGGGAAGGCGTGGGGAAAGTGTGGAGAAGCTGGGGCAGTAGGTGCGGGAAAACTTGGCCTCGGTCCAGCATTGCCAGGAGGGCTTGCATGCGTAAGTGCGCTAGATCAAGAGCCTACAACGCATAGCGTCTCAATAATGAGTCTTCATAGAGAATTACTGTCTCGGGGTGACTGCGGATGTTATATACGCGGTCGATCTCCCGGAACCTTCTGCCGGGCTTTGTCATTATTACGTGATATCTGTCTGGCCAATGTATCAACATTATGTAGCCTGTGGAGCTCACAGGCTAGATCGACGGCAGGTAGATTGCTGGGGAGGATGTAGCTCTGCATGGTTCCTGGCCCGGAGGAACGGAGAGATCAAGATTTGACGTTGCTGTTTGGTAGAATACTCGTCACATGACCAATCTTCGACGACGAGATGCTGAGACGTACGGAAAGCCGAGAATCATAGAGTCAGAGGCGTCACGAGCATGCGTTCTGATTTCGTCACGGGAGTATATCCCGATGAGCCTGGGTAAGCTCTGAACGAGAAGCTTTCATTTCCAATTCTGCGTACAGCAAGACTCCCGAATACCCCTTGCAAACGAGTGAAGTCCCACGAAAAGACACATAAACAACTGAAGTACAGTAATGAGTGTTGCTGATGAGATACTATGCGCCAGTATGAAGGTCGAACCAATGCTCTACAGCATCTCCCGCCCCTTCGCCTCGTCCTCGCTCTCCTCAATCTTGGACAGCGGCCTGCCCCAATACCCGCCCAAGCTATACCCAGCGCGCATAGCTCTCGGACTAACAGCAATGCCTGCGGCTCCATACGTTACGGTGCCCTGCAGCTCGCTAGCTTCATCCGGCTGGCCCCAGGCATCAGTCTGCTCGACAGACTCATGCCAATCCTCTTTGTTAGCCTCGGATGAGGCGTATATGGAGGGTTTTGAAGAAGACGTAGAGGAAATGGATGAACTGGAGGAACTAGAACCAGTACGGGAGCGTTGTTTAGGAGATATAGATACACGACCCTCGCCACGGGCGAGGGTATCATAGACTGACTGGGGGACGGTGGGGTAGGTGAGCATGGTTTCAATGGTGGGCAGGGGCATGTAGCGAAGAGTTGGGTGAAGGTGGGGAGTTTGAGGTTGAACTGGAAGCGGTTGGGTTGGGTGAAGGATGGTCGGAGTAGAGTCTGTGGAGCCAGTGGTCAGTGATGTCATGTAATGTTGCGTTACAGGTAAGATTCCGTCTGGAGGATAGATTGGGTGTAGGAACAATTTTGATCCAATTTACATGCATATATGAGACTTATGAGAAGAACGAAAGGACGAAGATATTGTTATAATGGGAACAGAAAGTTAGAGACAAAAATTGTAGACTAACCTCCATCGGAACTCTCAACTCCAATGACCAAAATCTCATCTCCAAGGTCATCGACATGCGTCACTCTCTGGTCTCGCTTCTGCGTCTCTTCTTGCCTCGAAGGGGCCCTCTGGTGGCGAGAGGAGCTTGGCGCCATGGTAGATGCTCTAGGGCTTCAACAGACGACCTCTTCTTGACTAGAGAGCAGTTATTGAGAGCGTTGCAAGCTGCTTGCCGAGTACGTTGGGTCTCAGCTGGACCGGCCGAGCTATGCAAGGAGGATGCAAATGTGATATTTGTAAGAAGCAAAAGGAAGAGAAGAAGTGAGGTAAATAGAGTATGCGAGGGCGGCATGGAAGATATGGGAGGCATGGGCAGAATTGAGCAGGCCCGGCCTTAAAGACAGATTGGAAGGCTTGGACGACGAACGAGAATAGTGGCAAAGCTGTGCCGGATGCTTGCCGAAGGAGCGAGATTGAACTGGAAGTGGATGGCAAACAGGAGTTGAGTCAGATGGGAACCGTACATCTGTCTTATATCAATACTGGACTAATCATGAGGTCATCCTCCGAGTACACCTCGAGGCGCAGACAGCTCGTAAGGGTCCAGGCCTAGCGGCCAGGACCAGTGAGGCTAGATTTCCCATGGGATGAAGTTGGGGACGGCCGTAAGGGGATAGTGTTTGGCCTCGGCTTGCGAGCGAGGGCCGCATTTGTATCGCAAGGGTGTGATTATGTAGCTCTGTGGAGGAGTTGACTCCTCAGTGCAGCCTCGTTAGTCAGAGGTATAGCGCGAGACATTTAGTAGCAGAACTGTTCCTTCAGCGTTGGTACGCGTTCCTTGTGCCGACCAGGAAATGGCAGATGCTCGTCGCCGCAAAGCTTGGCGGTTGGTTCTGTGAGTAACGTAGGTGATGGGGTTATTACGCACGAGGTAGTTATTACGCTTCCGAACATTAAAAAAAAGCTTGGCGGGTGCACAGATTCGGAATACGTGTGAAGCTTAGACCAACGTAATAACTACCTCGTGCGTAATAACCCCATCACCTACGTTACAGTAATTCGCTTACCTAGGCGCTATTCTGATCACGAAGGATATTTCAAGGTCATCTTAGTTACCGAGAGGCAGTGGGGCATTAGAGAAATCTCGACTGCTTCCGACATCTATCGAACATACATGAGCGAAGTTCTTTGATCTCTTCAGACCCATGTGTTTTCATTTCAAATCATTCTAAAACGCCCTTGTGCGCGGATAGGACTCACGCCGCAATTTGCAACCGCGAGGTCCACTTGACGTCAAATTAACTAAGATCTTTTCAGAGGCCGGCAGTCGCGAGGGTAGGATGTTGAAACAGCCTATGGAAGCGGCGTATAGTGGCGCTGCTCGATCGGCATCATGAGCTTCGGATGCAGCTGCCATGAAACCAAGAGGCTGGGAAAGCGCCTCTCGAGTACGGTACGAGCCGTAGCGAACGGGGCGTGATAAAAGGACGCCTAGTCGCCTGAGGAACTCTGTCATGAGATAAAATTAGAAACGGCCACAGGGTGGCACCGCGTATAGCTAGGATAATGCTTTTGGACATAATTAAAGAAAGCTTTAAGAAGTGCATAACATGGAAATCGTCGATGAGAGAATAATGGTATGGTATGTAGGACTTGGCTGACTGAAAATCTCACGAAACCTTAATTTCCAGAGAGTGCGCATGAAGAAGACGGATAGACAGCCTCGAGGTAGTCGTTCGCGGGAAGCGGCTGTGCAGGAACCCGCGATCGTGCCTTGCAGACGCCGCAGACGCTGCAATCAATGAACATGTGGTCATAGGGCTTTCCGCAACGTGTCTATTCGAAGAACGGATTCTAGCGCAGGAGGCGGAGGCGGCGAGTGAAGGAGTGGCAGAGCAGCTTAGCGAAGTGCAGAGGGAGTTGGAGACGGCGAAGTGAGACATCCTCCGCGAAGCCGCTATATTGGTCGGGTTGGCGCATCGTGTTTAAAATTCATTGCGCCCTCAATTAGACTGCCAGAGGATCCTTCGATGATTTGAAGCGTCTGAAAACATGTGACTGTCTCATGGGCGCGAATCAAGCTGGACTTCGATTACTTTTTTTGGGTCAAGATACGAAATTCGAAACGGCTTGATTTAGGTTAATTTTCAATTGGGGTCAAAGTTGAACTTACCACTACCTGGGACCCTTCAATGCTTTGAGCAGCATGCCCAGAGTTGACTTGATTGCGGCCGCACATCGGGCTTGTTTTAATACACTTTTGGAACCTACTTGCAAGTACCGGGGGTACTTCGACGGATTAGCATGACACTGGTCCACAACGAAACTTCATCCTTGAGCTGATTGACGACTCGTTGTGTGCATTGCTTGCCACTGCCGAGGGCCCTTCACTGTATTGTTAAATTTGAACGAGCCAAGCAAGCTCGTGGCTGGTTGTATTCACTACGTCGGTTTCTCGTGTCCGGTCTTCGTTCCCAGTTGCTATAGCGCCATGCCCGTTGAAGGCCCCTTGACGCTTGCAGATGCCGGTTTCTGATATATGCTAGCCCTTCTATACTAGAGGTAGGATATCCCAATACCCAACTCGCTCATGCTCATGTTGAAGAAGCCGCGAAAGCAGTTGAATGCGCTGTAATGTCGATGTTTGTGTCAAACCAAATTTCAACTACGCCTATCCTAGAACAGTCCGTCAATCTCGCCAGACTCTGTATCTAAATCCACATTCAGGTAGCCCGGTGCAGTAGGCAGACCAGGAATCGTCTGAATGTCAGCTGCAAGTGCATACAAATAGCCCGCACCAGCCGCCATTCGGACGTCGCGGATAGGTACAGTGAATCCAGTGGGCGCACCCTTGAGAGTCGGGTCGTGCGATAGCGAGTACTGCGTCTTTGCGATGCATATGGGGAGGTTGCTGAGGCCTTGCTTGGCGTAGGTGTCGACTTTCTTCTGCGCAAGCTCTGAGAACTCGACTTTTTCAGCGCCATACATGAGCTTTCCGATTTTCTCGATCCGCTCTTGCACAGTACCGTCGAGATCGTAGAGCAATTTGAAGTCTTTCGGCTTGGAGGATGCAGCGATGACTCCCTTGGCGAGGTCGATGGCTCCTTTACCACCTTCTGCCCAGTGGTTTGCGGGGATGGCGTCTTCAGCGCCAGCTGCGATAGCTTCTTCCTTAATAACAGCGATTTCGGCTTCTGTGTCGGTGGAGAAGCGATTTATAGCTACGACAACAGGAATTCCAAACTGCCTGGCATTTTCAATGTGCTTCTTGAGATTTACACAGCCCTTGCGGAGAAGATCGATGTTCTCGGTGCGGTAAACTTCTTGGGGTTGGGCTCCGGGAGCGATGTCCGGTCCTCCGCCATGGACCTTGAGGGCACGGACTGTCGCGACAATGACAACGGTGTCGGGAACAAGGCCAGAGGATCGGCACTTGATGTTGAAGAAACGCTCACCACCCATGGTGAAATCGAAGCCTGCCTCGGTCACAACGAAGCCGGTCTTCTCTTCGTGGTTCTCGTCGGGCTCTGTTCCGGCAAGCTTGAGGGCGAGCTTGTCTGCTAGTACTGATGACGCTCCGATGCTAATGTTTGCGAAGGGACCTGCGTGCACAAACACAGGCGTCCCCTCCAGTGTCTGCATGAGGTTAGGCTTGATGGCATCCTTCATCAAAGCCGCGAGTGCGCCACCAGCACCAATGTCGTCGCAAGTCACGGGATCGCCGCTTCGAGAGCTTGCGACGACCATGCGGCCAAGCCGTTCTCGCATATCGGCCAACGAGTTGCTGAGGGCCAACACGGCCATACACTCACTGGCCACAGAAATGTCGAACCCGGTTTCTCGGGCCTGGCCCTTCTCTGTCGACGCTTGGCCGATTGTGATTCCCCTCAGATGTCTATCGTTTACGTCTAGAACGCGTCTCCAAGTGATGGTATCTGGGTCGATGTCTAATCTTGCAAATCTATGGATCTCATCTTCGCTGAGGCTATTCGGGTCTGTCTTCTCTATGCCGAGTTTCTTCAGTCTTCGGAACATTACGTTGGCAAACTGTCTCTTTCCCTTCTTAGTAGGAACCAATCTCTTGTATAACGCAGCATCTTTCTGTGTGTTCTCGTGGAACATTCTTGTTTCGATGGCAGCCGCTAGCAAATTGTTCGCGGCAGTGATTGCATGGATGTCGCCAGTCAAATGGAGGTTGAACTCGTCCATGGGGATGACTTGACTGTATCCTCCCCCTGCCGCTCCTCCCTTGATACCGAACGTCGGACCTTGACTGGGTTGTCGCACGTTTGCGAACGCCAATCGATCCAGATGAGCGGATAGAGCTTGTGTAAGACCAACGGTGGTTGTCGATTTGCCCTCGCCCAGAGGTGTTGGGGTGATGCCCGCGATTAGGATGTAGCGCCCATTTTGCCGGTGCTCCAGCCTCTTCAAAAGAGACAGGTCCACCTTGGCTTTGTACGCACCGTACGGTTCTAACTCGTGATTCAGAACACCTATTTCATGCGCAACGTTGGTGATGTATTTGGGATGTTGAGCTCGGGAGATTGCAATGTCTGAGGGGACCGGGTCGAGAAGCTTGAGTGGCAACGGAGTGACGTGGCGCTGCTTCTGTCGCTCGAAGTATGCATCTGCCGAGCTGACAACGTTTTGGAGAAGCATTGCTACTGTCATTGGGCCGACTCCTCCGGGAACTGGAGTGATTTGCGAGGCGACCTCGACAGCGGACTGGTAGTCCACGTCTCCGACGCAGCGCTGGCCGGACTTTTTTGAGGGGTCTTTGATGTAGTTCGTGCCAACGTCAATGACCACCGCTCCAGGCTTGAGCCAATCTCCCTTAACAAGTTCTGGTTGTCCGATAGCAGCGACCACGATGTCCGCCTGCTTGACCACCTGCTGCAGATTTTGGGTCCGGGAATGGCACACCGTGACTGTGGCGTCCGCATTCTTCAGCAGATAGCTGACCGGGCTGCCAACAATATCGCTTCTTCCAAGCACCACGGCGCTCTTGCCCTTGACGTCAACTCCGCTCGCTTCTAGCAGCACCATAACACCTTTCGGTGTGCATGGTGTGAACAGTGGGTGGCCACCGCGCTTTGCGAGTTCTCCAATATTGGCAATGCCGAATCCATCCACATCCTTCTCGTCGGCAACAGCTGAGGTAACGGCGTGTTCGGAGATGTGTTTTGGGAGAGGAAGCTGGACGAGGATTCCGTGTATAGTGGGGTCGTTGTTGAACTCGGTGAGCTGCTGGAGGAGCTCCGCCTCGCTGGTGTCTTCGGGGAAGGAGGCGAGCTTGCATTCGATGTTGGCCTAGAATCTTGCGATCAGTATGGCAGTTTTTCGGGGTTCGGGTGTGGAGCGAACCTCTTCAGCGGCCTTCAGCTTCATTTTCACATAAGTGCCTGTGGGAGTTAATGGTGGCCTCATCGTACTACACTTTGCTGCAGCACTCACTGGAATCCTCTCTGGTCCCGACTGATTCGAATACGTTAGCAAATAGTTCAGCCTCATAGAAGGCACAAAAGACAAACCTTGCACGATCCTCAGCGACGGCTTGTACCTGGGATTGGTCTCCTGGCGCTTCTGGATCTCAGCGCCCAGGCGCGTCCGGATGCTCTGCGCAATGGCCTTGCCATCGATCTTGGTGGCCGTCATGCTGGGCAGCGTGCTGGAGAATTGTCGTACGCGGGCGCAGTGGGCGGCGGAGGGAGGGATGGGCGATGACGGCGTCTCACGGCGGAGCGGCGTTGAAGAGAAAGTGCATACCCGCGGCCTGGCCCCTCGCGAGTGAAGGGCAAGGGACCTGCAGACCAGCATCCTCATCGTGGTGGACAATTGAACTGAACGGTCGGACGACGTATGCTGAGACCTGCCATTGTTTTATTCTCTGTGAGTCAAGCTTGTACCGTGGACGCGTCTTTCCAGCCCTAAATCTGCTTTTGGTCATGTCAACGCCGGCAAATTTTCCCTAAAGTGCCGCCGCCAGCGATTTCCGCTTTTTGCGGCTTGTCCATGCTATTAGTATTGTTGTCAGGCACGGGAACCGAGCAGCATCTGCATTGTTCCCTCTGGTCATAGCACTTTCCCTGCACTCTTTGTCTCTGCTCTCTCCAATTTTCTGTATTTAGACCAATCAAGAGGCCAGGAGGCTGATGACCTACGGCTCCGCTGCTTCGCTATTTGACGACAATGCATGACTCGGTCCACTGTCTGAAAGTGCCACAGTGCCTCATATCTGCAGATTTACCAGAGTCGCTTAGTATTGATCAGGTAGTTGAGGCTGAGACCTGTGCTGTCTCATCCTTATTCTAGTTATTAAATTGACGGTTTCTCTCGATGACACTTTCGATCTTCATCTACCTACCGAAGAAGGCCCTTAGTGGTGACCCCATACCGCCTATAGATGGCTACGCTTGAAACTTTTACACCGAACTTGCTCGCACCGTGAGAATTACAGCGTGGCGGAGGAGGCTGTTCAAAACGGCGGAAGGGAGTCTCGGTATTTGTCCAGAGCACGTCAAGAGCGGCGACTTGATCACGCTTATATGGAGTAGCGGGACGCAAATCATGCTTCACCCAGTCGGAAATGGGAGGTTCGAATTCGTTGGTGACGCGTACGTGGATGGTACTATGGACTGCGAGGCACTGGCAGATGCATCGCCTGAAGAGGTTTCCGAGATCGGTTGATAATTCCGTTTTTTGAAGAACGTTTCCAGTGCACGTTCTCACAGCTATGACACCCCTCCCATCCGTCATCTCCATCATCAAGGATATAAAGAATAACTACCTACATCCATAGGCGCAATATCGATGTCCCAAAATCAAGACTCAACACCTCACGTCTAAATGACGCCTTTTACGTCGCGTCCAGATCTCTGGTAACGTGCCGGCTAACTCCAGATATAATCAGCAACAATGCGAGAAGACAAATGCGATTTGATACAGTCGCTAGTGAATGTGGCTTCACCACGACTAACCACTAAAAACAGATTGCCAAATATCCTTGGCACAGCATTACTATGTACGTTTGCACAACCTCGCAGAGGTCAAAATAGATCCAACTTCGTCTAGCTACTACCTGCTGTTACCCCGGTCCGCTTTCTGAGTTAAGCTGCCCAATCTTATTGGTTCACGTCTACGCCTTCTTATTGGTTCCTGCTTTCTAGGTGTATTATGTGTCATCTCTCTTCTATCTTATAAATTTCACACGTATGTCTCTCTTACCCTCTTACCCTCTTCCATCTCTTATAATATGGCTAATTCTACTGTTCTTTATGCCCTTGTTCCTACTAAAGGTCTTACTATTATCTCCTATCTACGGTTAATACCAAGACATGACCTAGAATATGTTTTTGGACATAGTAATTATAGTGGTGCACAAGACATACCAGTAGAAGATATACCAATATTGTTACCTCCGGAGTTACGGTATATCTCTTTTTTTTTCTTTTCTCTTATTCTGCTAATCTTTTTAGGTATATTATTGGGAATTACTACATTACCTGCCTACGCGTACGGCGGCTCCTCCGTCTCAATAATCTCTCTTGGTTTCATCTGGCTGACTTGGATGGCCTGGATACTACTAGTCTTTATTGGGCTAGTTCTGTTGAGGAGGATGTTGCAGATGATACTTTTGGATTCCAGTGGTGATATTGTCTAGGCGGACATTATGACAAATTTTAGTAACCCTGCGCTATCATCGCCGCTAGCCAGTGGCCCGTTTATACAAATAATCTTGTATAAGTGTTGTGCCCGCCCACCATTGCCATTGGCCAGCAAAACCACCGCCACCAATTCTCAGCCTTCCCACCTCTATCGGCCTCCTCGGTGGTGGAGTCTGTGCGCTGTCAGCCCTCTAGATTGCGCTGGAGGCTGCTCTCACCATCTCATCCCTCTGGCGCGATCGCCGTCGCAAATATTTAAACCCGCTGAGCTCCTTCTGCCTTCATTCCAGGAGCTCCCTCTGATGAGCGCCTTGCGGTACTACTGCGAATTTGTCGGTGCCTACTGGATATGCTGTCGCCATGACACAGCCTGCTTCACCTACCGCCGATGAACCGGTCAACTTGCTAGCTCTAGGTATGTGAAAGGGTATGCTCTAAACATGAGACTCGACTAACACCACCTAGATGGCGGAGGCATTCGTGGAGTGTTAGAGTTGCTGATTCTTGACGAGATCATGCGGCGCGTTCGATATGACCTGAACCTTGCTGAAATGCCACGACCCTGCGACTACTTCGACCTCATCGGAGGAACTAGTACAGGAGGGTGAGCGCTTCTTCCTTTCAGTTATATATCTGAATTAAGCGTACTCTATACTTATAAACGTCTAATTAGTCTCATCGCACTTATGCTTGGTCGATTACAAATGACGACGGACGAGGCTCTTCGAACTTACAACTCCCTGGCACGCGCCATATTTTCAAAGGACAATAAAAAATGGTCGGCCCAGGACGGCGTATTCAAAGCTACTACGCTTAAGGATAAGGTGCAAGAAGTCGTTTTAAAGAAGGGCCTAGGAGACCTTATGCTGGATCCACCCGTCCAGTCAAATAAGGGCAAAGCCTTTGTCTGTGCAGTACCCGCCAATAGTATGGCGCATCCACGACGATTCAGGACTTATCCCGTCAGAGCACTTGCAAGCGCAAACTGTCAAATCTAGGAAGCCGCTCGTGCCACTACCGCAGCCCCGACTTTTTTCAAGCGGATCGCCATTAGCGAGGAAGGCCAAGCCAAAGAGGAGTTCATTGATGGCGGACTCGGATGTAACAATCCGGCAAGTGAGGTGTTAGAGGAGGCAAGGGACATCTTTGGTAATGATAGGCTCGTACGCTGTCTTATTAGCATCCGAACTGGCTATCCAGGCACGATTGGCTTATCAAAGCCAGACTCGTTCCAAAAAGTCTTGCCCACGAAACTGGTCAACGTGCTCAAGAAGATTGCTACCGATTGCGAGAAGACAGCAAACGGTTTAAGCGCAAGGTTCAAAGACCTTGAAAATTTCTACTTCCGCTTCAACGTAGCTCATGGTGCCGAGGGTATCTCATTAGAAGAATGGGAGAAAATAGGAGTGTTGACAGAGCACACGAAGGCATACATGGCAGAGGTCTCAGTTTCAAAGGCAATAGATGAGATTGTGGATATACTATGCCACCCAAAGAACACTGGGGTCACCTTAGGAAGTACCTGTTAGTCGCTATATCTCCATTCTTGCATTAATTAGTCTGATAATCTTCTCAAGGCAGTGTCCCGCGTATTCCAAATGTGCCTCAACCGGTGCAGATGCGACCACAACCGATGCCTAGTTCAATATTTACCGGGCGCAAGAATATAATAGAGACTCTGGAAGCATTCTTCTCAGTCAGACTAAATGGCTCGGCTCCGAGAAGAGAATACCTCTTGTATGGATTAGGGGGAGCTGGAAAGACACAGATTGCGTTGCAATTTGCCAAGGAATGTCAAGAGAGGTTAGTCGCCGCCTACGATAGGGAATAGGGAATAATTAATAGCGAGCAGATTCGAGCGCATTTTTTGGATCGACGCAAGTAACAGACCCACGATCGAACAGAGTTACAAGGGCATTGCAGCCGAGAACAGCTTAGGCAGCTCTGGCAAAGGTAGCAAAGAGGCCGAGTTGGGCGGGGGAAACGACACCAAAGCAGTCCTCCAATGGTTGGCAAATTCAAATCAAGAATGGCTGATCTTGTTCGACAACTACGAGAGTACCAAAAACCTACATGATCTTATCCCTAGCAGCGACCGCGGGAACATCTTATACACCAGTAGAGATCCTGCTCTGGGCTTAACCCTTCCTCGGAACGCTGTTTGTGAAGTTCTCGAAATGGAAGGCGAGGATGCTACCACATTGCTTTTAAGAGCCGCCCAGCTTGAGAAAAGAGAAAAAGACGATGGAATACGCCAGCAGGCAAAGCACATTGTAGAAACACTTGGCTTTCTCCCTTTAGCGATCGACATAGCTGGAGCGTCTATCTGTATGGGCCGATGCCATCTTGACGACTACATCAATACATTTCACAAGCACCGGGAAGAAATGATGAAAGACTGCACATTCAGAGGAGCGTCAAAATATAACCAAGCCGTATATACAGCATGGGATATCTCGTATGACGCGTTAAAAGATTTTGCCAAAGGACGAGAAGGTGCGACAAGATGTCAAGACGCAAAAGCCGCACTACAACTCCTCAATCTGTTTGCATTTTTGCACAATGAAGGCATCATGGAAGAGTTATTCAAGCGCGCCGGGGAGAGTCAACGCCTAGGCAACAATCCTAAGGCCCGTTACACTTTTGATTACTCCGCCAAACTGTCGGAACTACTGATAGTTGATGTAGACGGAAGTTGGGACCCTTTCCTATTTCGAAAGGGGATTTCAATACTACTTTCATTTTCGCTAGTCACGAAAGATCAAAGCGGGCGATATTTTTCTATGCACGTTTTGGTCCATTCATGGGCTCGGGACCATATGCCCAGTTCTGCGCAACCGCATCAGCTATGCGCTGCGACAGCGTTATTATCGTCATCTATTAGCTCGAGATTTCTTACCGGAGATTATGCGTTCCGGCGACAACTGCTCCCGCATATAAGAGCATGTAAAAAATATAGCGCGGCGGGGGAGGAGACTAAGTCAGAAGATTTGGAGGATGCTAGCAATTTTTCATTAGTGTTCTACGAAGGAGGACATTGGCGGGAGGCAGAAGAGACTTTTGTGCTAGTGCAGAATATAAGAAAGAGGGAGCTTGGGGAGGAGCATCCTTCCACGCTGACCAGCATGGCTAACCTGGCGTTGACGTTTTGGAAACAAGGGCGGTGGAAGGAGGCCGAAGAGCTGAATGTGCAAGTGATGGAGACGAGAAAGAAGGTGCTTGGAGAGGAGCATCCCTCCACGCTGACCAGCATGGCCAACCTGGCGTCGACGTTTTGGAATCAAGGACGGTGGAAGGAGGCCGAAGAGCTGTTTGTGCAAGTAATGCAGACAAATTTAAGAATGCTTGGGGAGGAGCATTCAGACACGCTGACCAGCATGGCCAACTTGGCGTCGACGTACAGTAATCAAGGACGGTGGAAGAAGGCCGAAGAGCTGGAGGTGCGAGTGATGGAGACGAGAAAGAGGGTGCTT
>NW_022985437.1:1948632-1948919 GCF_010093595.1 Mytilinidion resinicola
ACCAGCATGGCCAACCTGGCGTCGACGTACAGGAATCAAGGACGGTGGAAGGAGGCCGAAGAGCTGGAGTTGCAAGTGATGGAGACGAGCTCGAGGGTGCTTGGGGAGGAGCATCCAGACACGCTGACCAGCATGGCCAACCTGGCGTCGACGTTTTGGAATCAAGGGCGGTGGAAGGAGGCCGAAGAGCTGAATGTGCAAGTAATGGAGACGAGAAAGAAGGTGCTTGGGGAGGAGCATCCCTCCACGCTGACCAGCATGGCCAACCTGGCGTCGACGTTTTGGAA
>NW_022985437.1:1949264-1954646 GCF_010093595.1 Mytilinidion resinicola
TGCTTGGGGAGGAGCATCCTTCCACGCTGACCAGCACGGCCAACCTGGCGTCGACGTTTGGGAATCAAGGGCGGTGGAAGGAGGCCGAAGAGCTGTTTGTGCAAGTAATGGAGACAAGTTTTAGGGTGCTTGGGGAGGAGCATCCAGACACGCTGACCAGCATGAACAATCTCGCATTTACGTTAAAGGCCCAATCTTGCAATAGCAACGCTATTGTACTTATGGAAAAATGCTTCCGACTACGCAAACATGTCCTAGGCCCTCAGCACCCATGCACAACATCATCACTAGAAGCTCTGAACATGTGGCGGTTGGAAAATGTGGAGATTAGCATTTAACAGAACTTTATCTATTGTACGCTCATAACTGTGCTGGATGTTGCCCAGAAGAGATCATTTTCTTAACAGAGCTAGCAGGGGATTTTTTGAAGTTGCTATTAAGTAGCAGACAGAAGGTAGTGTGAATGCGGAGGGATCCACGTGCGAGAGCACGCTTATGAATGATATCTAACGGTATTCTTAGTGATGCAGCATTTGATGTCGCCACCGCTAGCAGAGAGGATGGTATTGATGGTAGAGCGGTGAGAACGTGGGGCGGCCGACATCGGAATGATCGATGCTAGACCCAGATCGATCTAGCCCGACTTTTCCGTCTTTCACGAATTGGCCCAGCCATCCCAACGTCTTCTTCCATCAATATCAGTATACACTCCATCGACACCGCGTCGGGATGGCTTCATTGGCATTCTAAGAATATTGTTGAGATGATTTCCTGATGGCTCCTAGCTTTGTTAGACGCCACGTGTCTTTAGAGTTTTGCGGAATTTCATTTTCGATGTGAGGATCAACTTTCCTGTAACACCATCTAAGCATATTGCCGATGTATTGGCCTGCTGATTCTGAGACATGGCTGGCAGACCTATTCTTTTTGTTATCACGGCGTTGGCTCTATTCTTCGTAATTATGGGAGATACATCTCTGGTCTTGCCAGAAGCCAACCCAAGCACGCATGTCGAGTACTCTACGGTCAAGGGGTACTTCCTCCAATCTGAAGAAAGCACAGATTCCTCAAAGTTTGATTTTGTGTGTTAGCACCCGCTCTTCGTCCCTTTCTAAGCTTATTAGGTGTAGAAGAAGAGTAATTTTGGACTGATCGATCGTACCTACGAGACTGATAATACGTTCTCCAATGATCTCGAATTGAGCCCCGCAAAAGACCAGTGGCAGCGATTTGTCAAATATGTACGCTATCTGAACGAGCATGCGCCCAACGACGTGAAGTTCAAAGTCATCTTCATGGGGCGACATGGACAAGGCTGGCACAATGTCGCTGAGTCCAAATATGGAACTGAGGCGTGGGATTGCCACTGGTCTCTTCTCGACGGTGCCGACGGAATAACTTGGGCGGACGCCAATTTGACCGACCTCGGGAAACAGCAAGCCCAAGATGCGCATCAGCTGTGGAATTCCTTGTTGGCTGGAGAAGAGAATGGAATCCCTTCCCCAGAAACGTACTACGTAAGCCCTTTGGTACGGGCAATCCAGACCGCGGTGATTACCTTCGACAAGTTGGATTTGCCACAGGAGCTTCCCTTCAAGCCTGTCGTGAAAGAAGTAAGTAACTCCTCTTATACATTACGAATCCGATAGTCTTACTAACACATATAGCTCCTCCGGGAGGCCATTGGGGTGCATACGTGCGACCGTCGCAGCTCTGCCACTTTCATCCGCGATTCCTATCCGTTTCTGACGATCGAAGACGGCTTTGCGGAAACTGATCCGCTCTGGACAGTCGATCTGCGTGAACCTAGTTCTGCACGAAGAGTTCGTATGACGGCGCTACTAGACGATGTTTTTGCTACCGATGAGAACACGTTCATCTCGTTCACCAGCCATTCAGGAGCAATTAGAAGCTTGCTAGAAGCAGTCAGCCATAGGTCATTTGGACTCGAAACCGGAGGTGTTATTCCGGTTTTCGTGAAAGCCCAGACGGTCAGAGGGGAAAGGAAGACTCCCGATCCTGAACCCAGCGGCACGCCCCCTAGTTGTGCTACCAATCCGACCTCGACGCCTTCCTTATGACCGGAGTAGTGCGTCAGGTCAAGATATGTTGCAGATTGAGGGCTTCGAATAGAGGCATCGGCTTCGAAAAGGCTACGTTACTAAGGCACTTGAAGGAGGAATGTTGGTATTTGGACACATGTTTGATATCCCTTCAGTATCATACATATTCGTATAGCTACAAGCTGCGTTTCATATAGAAGATCAAATCACAGGAATTAGGAGATGATCAACGTCGGCTGCCGTCTTCCCACTGCTGAATACAGGGCATATAGCACTGCATCTAGCTCCCAATCGGGGCTGATTCCCTTGCTCCCTACATGTGAAGGCCTATGGACGGACGCCATTCCGGGGAGTTTCGTACCGACGTAAACCGACGCGCGCCGAGTGGCATCATCTGAAATAGTGAAAGCCAACAGGTATATAAGAGCTCCGGCCTGCACAACTCGACGGCGCCCCGAATTGCTCGCAGTAGCACCCGCTCATCTGCTCGCAAGGCCCGTTCCCCAAAATGGCACCTTGGCACCTCGGCCCCCCGGAGAAGGCCAGGCCGAAACTCGGGTGGTGCACTGCGCACTGCGCGCTTTGACGATGGAGGATGAGCGGGTGGGTGGTGGCAGGTGCGCAGACCGAGTTTGCGCGGCGGATGGGGGGACGCAATGGAGCTTGAATAACACGCAAACGCCGTCGACACTTCGCTCTTCTTCCCTCGCACCTCCTCCGCTCACTGCTGCTGCCCCAGACGCTGGCCGCCGGACGAACTCGAAATCGACCGCACGGAATCGCAGCGCATTGCATTCTTCCGCAACCTCGGATTCCTTTACCCCGCCGGCAGCTTCCTGCGCGCGCCTCCCGCCTGCGACGTATCACACTCTTCTGACAGCGCCGGCAGCCCGCTGCAGCCGTTGCGAGGCTGAATAGTGGAGTCGTGCCTCCGAGTAATCGCGACTACCGGCCGTGGAACAGAAGCGTCCTGGTACATAGGTGTTGCGGCCCCTCCGAGAAGTCGCGAACATGAGGACGTCTGCTGTGCGCCGTGCTGCAATCTCTGTGACATCTCAGGCCTTTGCATCCACCCGCGCGGCCAGCATCCACGCTAGATTTGCACCTGCCCAGACTTCAGGGCCTCTAGGATCGACCCCGGCGTCCCGTGTAGCGTACAAGCCTTTGGCACTTGCATACGTCCAGGCGAGAGGCATGGCGACCACGAACAAGATCAAGGTCAAGAACCCGGTGGTGGAGCTGGACGGCGATGAGATGACCAGGATCATCTGGCAGGACATCAAGGACAAGGTGCGTCGTCTGTGCGGGCGGCTTGCTGCAAATCAATGCTAATCCCAGCCCGCTCAGTTCATCCATCCGTGAGTAAATACTCCGCAAGTGCCAGCCTGCCAGTACATGTCATGTGACTGACGTCCCCAAGATACCTCGATATCGATCTTAAATACTACGACCTGGTGCGTCCGAACACTTCCACTGTGCCTGCGCATATAGCCGTCTACGGAAAAATAGACAATTGAGCATAATTGGAGGCTGACGGAAGACAGGGCCTGGAATACCGCGATGAGACAGAGGATCAAGTCACGCACGATGCTGCCGAGGCCATCCTGAAATACTCTGTGGGTGTAAAATGCGCCACCATTACTCCGGACGAGGCCCGAGTGGAGGAGTTCAAGCTGAAGAAGAGTAAGCCAAGGACTGAGCGTAGATGACTGACGAGGTACTCATGAAAACAACAGTGTGGCTCTCTCCGAACGGAACCATCCGAAACATCCTGTAAGCAATTCCCCTTGATCCCCCGGGCCAAGAAACGCCCCGGCGTCGATCACAGTCCTAATAGCTATCCTCAGAGGCGGTACCGTCTTCCGTGAACCTATCGTTATTCCTCGCATCCCGCGTCTCGTGCCAGGCTGGAAAAAGGCCATCATCATCGGACGTCATGCTTTCGGAGATCAATACCGCGCGAAAGACCGCGTTATCGACACCGAGGGCACTTTGGAGATGGTTTTCACGCCGAAAGGTGGAAAGCCGGAGGTTATCAAGGTTTACGACTTCCCTGCTAGTGGCGGAGTTGCCCAAACTCAATACAACACGACCGAGTCTATCACTGGATTTGCTCATGCTAGCTTCAAGCTTGCTTTGGACAAGGAACTGCCACTGTATATGAGCACTAAGAACACCATCTTGAAAGCATATGATGGCAAGTTCAAGGACATTTTCCAGGACATCTACGACAACCAGTACAAGAAGGACTTTGAAGCCAAGAAAATCTGGTATGAGCATCGTTTGATCGATGATATGGTTGCACAGATGATCAAGAGCGAAGGTGGATTCATCATCGCCATGAAGAGTATGTATTCACGCATTTTGCATCCGATTGATATACCACGCGTTACTCTTCACTCTGCGATGTCAAGAGCAGTCCACTAACAGAACTTCAGACTACGACGGTGACGTCCAATCCGATATTGTTGCCCAGGGCTTTGGCTCTCTCGGCCTCATGACCTCCGTCCTTATCACTCCGGATGGCAAGACCTTTGAGGCTGAAGCAGCCCACGGCACCGTAACTCGCCATTACCGTGAGCACCAGAAAGGCAACGAGACCTCCACCAACCCCATTGCATCCATCTTCGCATGGACACAGGGTCTAGCCAAACGTGGCGAGCTTGACGACACCCCGGAAGTCGTTGTATTCGCTGAGAGCCTAGAGCGTGCCTGCATCGACACCGTTGACATCGACGGAATCATGACCAAGGATCTAGCACTCGCGTGTGGCAGGAAGGATAGGGAGTCATGGGTCACCACGACCAAGTACCTCGAGGCAGTGGAGAGGAGGTTGAAGTCTACTCTGAAGGAGAAGCTATAAGCATTTGAATCTTGGCCCCCAAATCCATCTTTGACCCTTAGACTGCGATAGAACGAGCATGGCGGCGCCAGGTCCTGGAGTTAACATCTTTGGGCTATCGCGCTAGCTGGCAAGTCTTGGTTTCCTCAAATATTTACGTCTGTAGATGATCTACCATGAACACTTCTTCTCAATAGCCTTCTCCTCAACATCCATCAACTGCGCATGCGGCGGGCAGCCCGGCCTCGATTCCTTGCAATGTCTTCCGCCATCTAACTACCCAACCTGCCCAAGCCCCCATCCTGCTTTCCCCCCAAATCTTGATCCCCCTCATCCCAGCGCCCTGCACTCGGGCCGCAAAGCCCCACCACACCCATCATCCTGCTCGCCACCCCCCATCCGCCACTCCCACGCCTCCGCGACCCCCTCAAGCCACCCCTCCACAACCCTAATCGACACCCCGTCGCCCACCCCGCT
>NW_022985437.1:1954696-2181396 GCF_010093595.1 Mytilinidion resinicola
CATTTCGATAGCCGTAGAGGTTGCTTCAACACCCCTGCCTGCCCTGTGCGCGCGGAGCCGGAGCGAGCAGAAAGACGAGCGTGTGGAGGCTACTGGTGGTTCGAGGGCTTGCGATGAGAGGATATTGGGGGGGATGGGATGTTGGGAGGTTGGGCGGTGACGTGGGACTATCGCGGCTTAGCTTCGTGTGGGCAAAACGGCGGGAGGGGGGAGGCTGGTGCGGATCGGGGTTCGGTTTGAGTTTGAGGGGGTTTTGCGGTGCGGGTTGGCGTGCTTGCGGGGGAGGCGCGAGGTTAGGGAGGTTGGGGGGGTCCAAGAGGGGTGAGTTTTTCTGGTGTGGAAATTGAGGGGCGCGGGGTGAACGTGTGTGTGTGTTGGAGGAGGAGTGGTGGGGGGCCAAAGGGGATGGAGTTTTATGTCTGATTTGAAGTCAACTTTTGTTGTGTTTTTTGGGCCAGGGACTCCAAATTGGGAACATGAAAAGCTAGGCAGTTGCGTGGTTCTAGGAAGGACTGAGATAAGTTACCTCGATTCGTTGTGAGGATTTGCAAAACCTTGCCAGAGCAAAGCCTGATTTGCGATGTGCTTCATACCTCTCGATGAATTCGGGATGGGTCTAGGCATCCTTTTGCCTTGCATCGTATATCAAACCTAAAACAAACGTAGCGTGCACTTGTCCACCACTGCTTGAAGTCACCTAACATGCCCATACGGATCTGGGTGCGATGTAAGAAGCTCAAGGGTGTATATCAGCACGTATTAGGCCAAAAATCATAAATATCAAGTGAGTGTATCGATTTTAATCATAGGGCATAGGTAGCCTTTCTAACAAAGTTCTCAGGCCTTTTTCGAGGAAGTGAAGCATCACAATAACCCGATTCGCCAGAGGATGCCAAAAGTCATCCGCCCGAGAGCCATTACCACAAAGTCGCAACAGAACAGTCATTAGGATCATTGAGATCAAGCCGAAAGGAGGGTGACAAGAAGAATGAGGAAAAAGCACACGCAATTCTATGAGCAATCTGGCAGTAGGTTCATTACCTGCGAGATTGCTCGATGCCGGGGTATCAATAGGCAATGAGCCTTCTAAGATGAGAGCTCTTTTCTAGTCGAGGCCCAAAGCCTCGGTGGCCCTGACAAATGTGTCGTAAGTAGTCATGGCGCCCAGCGCACGCTTCATGTGGTTGTTCATGAGGGACAGTCCGTAGATGTAGCTGGCGTTGACCCAGCCGAACCTGGTGATTTAAATTAGCTACTGCTCCAAGGATATAGATATATGTAGATGATCTGCGGAAGCGAGAAACATACCCTTCACGGGGAACCCCTTTGAAATCACTACCCTGGTTCCCGTATTCTGCCTCGACTTTGTGAGGATCGATTTGGCGGGTGACATCATACTTCTCAACCACAACGCCGTTGAAGTCGACGAAAGCTTTTGTGACCATGTAAAGCCATCGGTAGGCCAAGCGCTGAGCTTCAACCTCATATCCGTAGCGCTGGAGTCCGACCCAAGCAAGCAGCTGCTGAGGAGCCCACCCAAATGGGTAGTCCCATTGTCGGTTAGGACGGTCAAGCCCTACGCGACCACGGGATTCCTCTGTACCGGAAACAAGTCCTCCAAAGACTTCAAATTTCGGCAGCGCTTGATCGACGAGCACTGCTGCTTGTCGGGGCGTGGCGAGACCGGACCACATCGGCCAGAAAGTTGTGGCACTCTCATACCCTGTTTGCTCTTTCTTGACCGTGTTATAGTCGAAGTACATTCCTTTCTCCTCGTTCCATAGATACTTATCGACAGCTAGACGTCGCTTCCTCGCGCGGCGGTCCCAAGCTGCAGAAGTCTCGACGTAATTCGCAGCCATGCCTTTGGCACAGAACTCAGCAGGCATGACCATCTTGTCGTCGAAATGGGCGCGGAGAATTCGAGAGATATCGGTTTCATACTTATAGAGAAGTGCATTCAGATCCACAGTCGCAAGATGAGCCGCCACTTTCTCCAGACGGTAGGATGTGTCATGTCCGGATTCTCTCACAGCGCGGTCATGCAAAAAGTACTCATCGAGCGCCGGCTCGAGCACAGTTCGATGATTGTACGCGTTGACGAACTCGGTGAACGTCATGCCATGTTTCTTTGCATATGGCTCTAGGAGATGCTCGAAATGAGAAGCTTCTGTCTCTGGCGGCACGCCAATACCACCAGCACAGTACTTCGACAGGCCTGTAGCCGGGTCAAGTCGCGGATGGGCCATCCAGACGCTGTGATACTCTTTGATGGCGGCAAGCACAGCTTCTCGAAGGAAATCCAGTGAGCCAGGCTCGTGCTTGATTCGCTCAAACACACGGAGGGCCATGTCGGTAAGGAAAGGCGGCTGGGAGCGGCATAGATAGTATGTCCGATTGGCATTGAGGATTTTTCCGTAATGTTTGATGCAGAAACAGAAATGAGTGACCATAGACTTGACGAGATGCACTTTGTCGTTAATCAATAAGCCCAGAGATTCCATATAACTATCCCAGCCGTACAACTCGTTGAATCGTCCACCAGGGACGACGAAAGGGAGACCGCGAAGGTCAGTTTTTCCCGTCTTTGGGTCTTCATATTCCTCCATGGCAATAGCGAGTAATCCGGGTGCATCATTCAGATCCCTGACGTAATCATCAGCATCGCAGTCCTCTGCAAGCCATTGCACATCAAGCCGCATGTCAGGATGCTCCTCGGCAACCCTAGTATAGTATTCGTATTGCTCAGGGGCGCCTCTCGGGACATAGACTCTGGGGCGGGGGTCGGGTGTCCAGTCCTTTGGGTCCTGGCCTACTTTGGCGATGTTTGAGCCGTCAATTCGACGTGTCAAACCGTCCCAGAAAACGGTGGATATCAGGCGGGACAGGCGGTTGACTGGATTCTCGTTCAGACGCGCCTCGTCCAAAACGATGGTCTTTCGGCCATAGTCTTGCGCCAAGGTAAGCTCCTGGAGGAGATTGGCGAGCATGTAGGCACCACGGATGTCGAATTTGTTGAAGCCGTTGGACCTGGACGACCCAACCGAGAACACCTGCCCGAAGTTAGCTCCGGACTGCGATCCACGGGTGCGATACAACATGCCTTTGGCCCTTGGTCGTCAATTGTAATCTGCATATTGCCGTCGGTGTCCTCCTGTGCTAACAGCAAGGCGAGGGTTGCTGCTACGTCGACGACAAACTTTCGGGGCTGGATGGAGACCTCATCTGTGGCACACCAAATGTCAGTTCGCAGTCAATGGTAGGATGTAGTGTGGCGCTGACCGTGGCTGATTCTCCGTGAGGGAAGCTGCTGGCTGCGGCTCTGCTTGTCTAGGATCTAAGAGGGCTTCAGCGAGTATCTGTAGCTGTGTTCGAGCTGGCTTACGGCAGAATAGGTGCGGGTCCTGTCGCCCCGCTTGTGGGACTGGCCATAGTAGATATGGGGGGCGGAGAGCGGATCGGGTCCGATAGACGAGGTGCGGCGGAGGTTGGAGGATTGCGAGCTCATGCTATGTCTGCTGGATACTGTAGGGTGGTTTCAGGTCGGACAGCGGTTGAGAGCAGGTTGTGAGGAGTTCGTGGAGGGATTGAGCCGAGTTTTATGCTGGCGGTGTAGGGAGTTTCGGAGTTGAGTGGGGGACGAACAGCGGAACGGTGAGGGCGCCCAGCGCGAAAGACCAAGGGGTCACACGACGGCGGCCAGTCGGGATTATTGGGTAGGAGAGGCAGCGGCAAGTGAAAACAGCCTTCAACGGGGTCACGATGGCAGGCGACAGTGTGGCAAGTGGACGAAGCAAGAGGCATCTGGCACTGCGGCGCGCTGGCCAGCAGTGAAAGAGCGGCGCGCTGCCAGCAATGAAAGAGCGGCTGGGCTGTGTGGTGGATCGCCAGATGGCGCACGGCACCGTCTTCTGGAACCCGGGGAGCCGTGGAAGGCACGATAAGAGCCGTGGTTGGATTCACGATGGCCGTCGCCGCGGGCCAGGGGGCCTCTTTGTCTGCTGCGACACCCTCTGTGCTGCCCGCTCCCCGACGGCTGGGCACAAAGCAACGACAAAGACAGCGGCAGTGCGGCCAATTGCCCACGCAGCGACAATGGCCAGCACGCCGCGCACGCGAACAGGCCGTGGGTGCCCACGATGCAGCTTTCGCAGCTCCGTCCGCTCCTTCGCCGCTCCTTCGCCGCTCCTTCGCCGCTCCTTCGCCGCTCCTTCGCCGCTTGTGGTCCTTGGTCCCTGGCTGCCGGGTTGGCGTGGGCCCTGAAAAATCGCCCTTGGCCGGTTCGCCCGCTTGGTCGTGTTGCGTCAACCGGCAGCAGCCTCCCAATCCTCTCGCCTGCATCCATCCCTCGCAGACCGGTCTCGGGCTTCTGGGCCCCGTCGTCCAGGCAGTGAATGACGCGAAGATGAGAGGGCAAACGTCCTTTGCACCGCACACTTTGGACACCGTGGCGACTGCCAGTGAGTTAATGCGACTGCAAATCTGCTGCCGCTGGCTGCACTGCAGGCATGGTGTACGATTAACTAATTAACTAGTTAAATGAGACACCTGCTTACCTAACCGAGCCTTCACAACAAGAATTTTCCCACGCCACAACATTACTCAAATTTTTTGAAAATGGTTAGAGCTATAGAAGTGTATTCCACGAGTACATACTAAATTTTTGAAGTCGTGCAGTCTTTGTTGTGGCTTTAGAAGTCTTCAAAAGCGTCGTGCTCCCACCAGTTTTGGAGTCTCTCATTTAATCGTATACCATGCCTGACTGCCTGTGCTGCCTATCCATACTAGCAAGACGAACTAGAAAACCCGAAACTTCTGATATCCACCGCATCTGTAGGTACATACATCTTTCCTCGTCTCGACACCATTTGCCGGCAGCTTGAGCCCATAGAGCCGCCTGCAGGTGGTGTGGTGTACCGCCTCTAGCCTGTTCTACTCGGGGGTATTCCCTGAATCCTGCGCATCTCTAGAAGTATGCGCCCGATGTCTCTTTATCAATTTTCGGACTCGCGGGTTCTCTTTAGATCCCCTTTCCTGCTTCTCTTTCACCACCCGCATCGCTTGCGCATTCGACAGAGTGGGCGATGAAGGACACAGGCTGCCCTCTGTCTCATCTCCATTCTCGTCAGGAACTATGACCTGCCCTGCCAGCCTTCTCAACTCGAGGCTGTCTAGGTCGCCGCAGCCTATTCCGCTGTCTTCAAGCATCCCTCGTGCCAGCCATGGCTGGGCGTCATGAGCCGTGCTTGGAAACATGAAGCGACGCATCGGAGTCTCGGACGAGGGCGTTGCGCTGTATATGTTCATGTTATTGGCGGATGGCGGCGACGGCGGCGGCATGCTTCTCTTGTCGGGCCCAGGCACGAATCCGTCGTGCAATGCTACGACTTTTTTGCCGTAGTGCAGATGATACATTTCCTCTTCGTAAGCCAGCGCCCCCTCCTGGCGAATGGCGGACTTTCCGAAGGCTTCATTCGTCTACGACTTGCTCAGTGTCTGTATATCGTCAAGTTTCCATTAGGGCTCTTACCTTTCGATAGCACTTGTTATGTCTTTCAAGGGTGTCTTCGGATAGCACTAGAAGCTTTCTTTTCTCTCCTCTACCCTGAGCATGAAGCGTCCTTTCGGCATGCGGGTCTATGTCACTTCGTTCCAGGGGCTGCATCTTGACGCGTTTCGGGGTGCTGCGAGAGCGCTGAAGAGGAGCAGCTTAAGTGTGCGAACAAGCAAGCCTAGCAAGAGATTTCGAGTGACGACGTGGACAGACTAACGCGCAGATAGAGTCTACCAATTCAATCAGTAACGTTTGGGATGGACAAGTCATCCTTCATCGATGCACTCACGATTGATCGAAGCTCCTTGTGTTGAACGACAGGTACGATGTCACGTCGAGTAGGATTAAGTTCATTGACTTGGACGCTGTTTTTGGAAGGGCGGTGCGGTTACAACGGTTCTATCGACTCTCCGGTCTGGTGGAAGGTATGAGGGAGGTGTGGGCCTCGCAAGTGGGAGTAGCGTGGTTATAAGCAGTCTCGCGTGGCCTCTTAGAGGTGCTGCTGCTACGAGTACCAGACAGATATCTAGGGCGACATGGGTCCTTAGCTTGCACATGTAGCAGGTTGCTAGGAATCATGGTTAGTTCCCCAAGAACTTACGGGCAAAGAGGGCGAAGTTGCCCGGCCACGTAGAAAAGGGCGACAAGCAGATATTGAAGGCGCCAATTAAACTAGGTAAGCGTTGATACGAGTTGCAGGGAGGGAACGAGGGCTACGAAAGGGCAAAAAAGACGGTGTGGACTCCGATGATTTGCATCTCGCTCGAAAGAGAACGATTCGGGGCAGGCTCCTTAAAAGCATCAATGCTTTGCTCGCTTTCTGCCTCCTCTAAAGGGATCGCACGGATGCCATCCACCTCAAAATCGAGGCACGGCCTACCCTGCCTGTACGACAGTAACTCAGCCAGCCGTCTCACGTTGCGGATCAGCTCTCTCATGCCACGGCTCGGCGAGCCTCTCCACCACGGCTGACCCTGAACGGGGCGCGGAACACCCCCACGGCCACGACTAAGGCTGCAAGGATGCCGTCGGGGCGCTTGTCGATCGTGCCGCTCACCTATCACAAGCCCGCCGCTCTGCGCCATCTGGCCAGTGCCACCCTCGATGCCACGTGGGAAATTAGAGTCGCCGGGAGCGAGGGGTAGAGACGAGATGCAGATGCTGTCCCCGCACGGCCCTCACCTCCTCAGCGCCCTCACCAATCATCACGGCTTCACTGCATACCGAGAGACGCCCGCCGACGCCATTGTTGGGAGCCCAGAGCCAGGATCCGACTCTTCTCGTCTCAACGAACCGGGCAGCACGCGTGTCGACTGCAGCCCAGCGCCGCAGGTAGAAACTGCATGGCACAACATTCACCATATGATCATCTGCTCCGGTTCCACTTCCCCAGAGGCATGAATCATGGCACTCACCGATCAATCGTCTCACGAATGCTACTACGTTTGTTTCCTGAACCTGGCAGCGGCGCTTACCTCACCACCTTCCATCTCCTCCCCTCACGCTGCAGAGAAAAGGGGGCCCCCGCCCCAGGGCCTCGCAACGTCGCCGGCGGAAGATGCCTAGCCGTTCGGAGACGTCGGTTTCCAGGAACGCCTGGTAAACTCTGTTACGCAGGCTGCGACCACGGGCATCCAACCGCGAGTTGTCCAATGAGAAACCAGATGGAAAACGAGTGTGTCTAGCGCTCCGATGCACTGTCTCCACCGCAGCGTCTTCAGCAGCCGAGGCCACACGATGCGTGGGGCAGTCGGGTCTCGGGTCTGGGCCCACAGCAAAGTTGTGTGCATGAAGAAGCAGCAGCTTTGTCAGGCACGTCAGGCTCGCCAGGCTGAAGGGAACTTCCAACTCTTTTCTCCCAGCACGTCCTCAGCCTTGCACGCTCCTGCCTCTTTCGTGCAGTATGCCGGCAGTTCAAACGGCTGAAGACGTGCGACGCGGAGGCTGAGTCCCAGAGACACACAGGCTGCGGGGCACAGATCAAGCGATTCCCCGGTAGTGCTGGTGGATGCGGCGGCAACCTGATAATTCTTTCTTTCGGGCCCCCAGATTTTCGTGCGGGCACCATGCGGGAGTCAGGAGCCCATCGCTCGGCGCACCGACACCTCGCATCGCTAGCACCTGCAAGGCTGAAGCGCTCGTCTCAACTTCCGGCCGCTGACTCCGTCTGGATGCAAAATTACGGGCCGTGTCTTCAGCGAGTCCAACTCCAGTCCGACTAATAGCCAGCCCGGTGCAACGGCTCTTGGGTTCCTCTAAATTTCGCTTCCAGCCAGCCGGGCTCTTGACGGATTGGAACCCGCGATCCCCACCCAGCCAGAGCCTGCCATCCGGCCCTTCTACTACATCCGCTGCCACCTTTCGCGAGGAAACTGATCCAGGCAGATCTTTTCTGCACATCGCACCACCAGTCCTCTCACCGGCCTCTCCCCTCCGCCGATCCACGCCTAAATGCCTCATTTCCACATCATCGATGCCACACCTGCGACCGTGCTTCTTGCATTTTGCCCTGCTCCCCGTTACGCCATTTACTGATTGCGTGTGCAGCGGCTCGCGCGCCATCAAAACTGTCTCACCTGCAGGTCAGTCCTTCAGATTTCCCCAATTCTGGCCGTCTCCCCTATCATGCCTGGCATTCCTGCACGTCGTCTTCGCAGTCACATCCATTTCTTGTGTAAGTCCCGGCCTTTTACCACCGTCAAGTATGCTTCGTACTCAGAACTGGGCCATTGTATTTCTGCAATGGAACATTTGCGCGCCCACCCAAGGCCGCTCTGTCACACCTGTCATGCAATCATCATGTCGCACAACCTCTACTGCTGCGGTGTGATATCGGGACGGTACGACACATCCCCGGCTGCAGAGCCCTGCGCCTAGCTTGCGGTTTCTCTCTTGCAACGAGCACGCAAGGCACCACTCGCTCGGGCTCGGTTCCAGAGATGCCGCTCTCCGGCCATGCACTGTTATCTTGCACACAGAAGGTCCAATCATTTCGTCCCACTCCGAGAGCACGATGGCGTCCCCCCGACCCAGCGACCACTCCGTCGGGCAACCCGGTGGCTCGGATGCTCTACGAGCCGCCCCGTTCGATGAGTCGAGGGCTGCTTGCCGTCTGTGGATGCAATTTGGGAGTTCCGTTATGCAGCGTTGCATCGGAAGCACCCCCGAGGCATTAGTTCCATCCTGCTGCGTTGCTTGTGCATCGTGAGCGCTCGGCTGGACATTATCACTCTCTGCGTTCGACCTACTCACCTGTCACGGTGTGACAAAACAACGGTTCACAAACGCAATATTCGAAGCTGCAGAATGCGTCAGGAACGTGTTACTTTTTGCAAGAGGAACCCTGGTGCCGAGTTTACGGAGCTAGAACAGCTCTTCTCCGCCTTATACTCTGATTCAAGTAATGGTTGCCTTATACCCTTTCCATGCGTTGTCATGAGCGCCTCCACCCTTTGGTTTTGTAGTGCATCACGCATCGCATGCCTCTCGGGATCCGTCATTCGGTTAAACCCAGGTCACTGAACATGGAGCTTTCGACTAGTCTTTCGTATCGAACGTAGCTGCCCATTCCGTAAAAGAAGGTTGAGAATTTGATCTTCTAAACGCTGCTTACCATTACTGATACTGTTAACATCACGCCTCCAGTCTTCTTCCATTGTTTACTCCTTTTTTTTTTACCTTACCGTCCCCATTATTTTAGGTGTCAGAGTCAGCAATTCTGGCCCAATCCGCCTCTACCTTGCTACACTCTCCATCAGCTTTCTTGACCAAACGTTGCTCCGACTCTTACCTAAAACGAAATAATGTGGTGATCATATGAGTGGGAGGATGGCTTGTTAGTCATACTCCTGCCGATACAAGCCAGTTGACATACGACAGAACTCTTCGTATGCGACTCGGTTGATCATTAGTGATGATCTGTATGCACAAACCACGGCTCCGGAGCCGCAATGTGGTATCCCGGTTCTTCTTCGAGCTTCGTTCAATTCATACCTCAGTTTATTGGAGATGGTAGGGGGACTGTGAATTGGGCGAGTAGAAGATTGACTCAAGCACAGAGTATAAGCACCCAGTACACACCTTTACGCAATAACAGTCCAAACGCTTGTGATGGTCCTTGTCCCATTAAACACAAGTGCCGTCACGTGCTGTTCGCTCAGGTCATGTGACGGTTTGAGCACTTCATAAATATATTGAGCAGTGATTGGTCGCGGTAGAGATATACGAGATAGTTTAGTGACATCAATGAAACAAAGACTGCATTTACTGGGATTCTTAGTTCTTGGTATCAAAACCCACGACTACCTCCACCTCCACCTTCGCCCAGCTTTTCCGCAGCGAACAGCGATGGTTTCGGCTGGCAAAGGCGCAGCTATTGGGCATCAGTCCTGCGCCCGGCGGCTAAGCGTCCCGTATCCGCTGGCCAGCCGTCGTGACTCGTGAGCAGAGCGCCGCCCACCTGGCGCCCCAAGCTGATTCCTCCCACCCGCCTGGGAAGATCTGCCTGAGCGGACTGCAACCGCCTGCTGCTCCAGTCCTCCCAAAGATGCGATGCCAGAATTAACATTTATATTCGGTCCTAACAATACCTTCTTCTTCGACTCCCCCAAATCATGGAAGTTGTGAGTGCCGTGATGTGTGCATCTAGCAAAAGCAGACCGCATCGGCTGACGATGGGCGCCTAGTCACAACATTCCACCCACCCTCCGTCAGCTTTTTAATGCGTCAATGAATCCGGGATGGCGGGTGCAGCAGCCATATTGCGTTGCGCTCGCCCCGCAGAGCGGAAACCATGAGTCTATCTGGTACATCGGGTGCCGGGTGTGCGATGGGACTGACAAGCTGTGTATGTGATCTCAGCCTCTGCGAGCTGCATGTCGCACCACTGCCTCAAAGTACAAATGCTGATAACCCATTCTTGGGACTAGTCTACACCCAGAACCACTTCGACTACACCTACCCAGACCTCGCGCGGTGGGTCAGGACGATTCCGAACGCCCCCGCGGCTGTGTACATCACCTTCGGGCCCAAGACGAGCTACTTCGCCTGTGCCCCAGGGCTTGGGTCGATATGGAGTGGCATTGCGACCGATCTGAGGGACAAGGTGCATAAAGCGTTTGACACGCCGTGTCAGGTTGCGCTAGGGGTGAAGGACGCCTGGTTCGTCATGTGGCCGGACGGCTACTTTGCGTGGAAGTTTTATGGCGGCTATGGCAATTTGGACAAGATCCTTGATGCTGCGGAGCCGCGAACTGTTGCTGTAAGTTGTGTTATTCCTCAACACGTTTCAATGGAGAATGATTGAAACATCCTTCGGATCTCCTTGTACCAGCAATATCAAGTATGAAGCAATTACTAATCTCAGACCTCAGTACCTCGCCCTCTCTCCCTACTCCAAAGACCAATACTTTGTCGCCTTCAAAGACCGTACTGTCAAGTACTCCCTCTCCCCAGAATGGATGCCGCAAATGCAAGAAGTGTTTCTGGAATGGCAAACCGAAATCATGCGCGCTTCTGGCATGACCCCGTACCAGCAACAACCGCAAAACTACCCGCCTGGTCAATACCCACCAGGCCAATACCCACCGCACCATACGCCTCAAATGGCCCACACACAGACCATCTACGAAGCTCCACCAGGCCTGCCACGTCAGGGGTACCCGCCTACACCCCAGCAGTCACCGGGATACTACCCAGCTACACCGCAGTCACCAGCGTCGCCATACCAGTATCCTTATGGCCCGCAGACGCCGCAGACGCCATATGCCACTCCTTATCAGCAGTCCACCCAGATGATGAACGGGCAGATGGTCGCACCTCAACCGGGGTTGGCACCCCAGACATCACGTGACGTAAGTCTATCATATGGAATCCCCGCATTTCGACCTTCCTTCCCTTCACTATGCAATTATAGACTCACGCTAACATTTTAAATCTAGACTAAGGACACCATGAGCATCAGAAGTGGACGAAGCGGCCGCTCGTCCATCAGCTCATCCCTAGGGTTCAAACGAGCATCGATATCCTTGAGCAGCAGCAAGAGCGCTGTGAATGTCGGGAGCCAGACCTGCGTGGTGATGTAGATACGACCCTCTTTTGTTTTCCTTTTTCTTTTTGGCTTTTGCATCTCAAAACGGCCGGCTTTTGGGTAATTTTCTGACATTTACATAACACTTGATTCGCGATTTTAGCATGGGCCAGAAGCTACGCAATTTTTCGCCAAGTCGCTGCTAGCATTCATTTGTTTTGGATACCCATTTCACCGGCTTTGTTAATTTCTGATGGTAATCTAAATTGGTCTTGGAGTATATTTCGTTTGTTCGTGGTGACGTGAGATGGGTGATGATGAGATCAGGATTTGTGGTGTCGAATATCTGACGCTTCCCAAGCGGCTCTCTCCCAACTATGCGCCAATCCGAGTCTCCAAACGCCAGAAAGCAGAAATTGGGTATCATGCTCATCGCCAGCCGTCATATACTCCCCCAGCAATCCTCTACCTCAAAAGCTCCACCGAGAACGAGAGAAAATATAAAAAGAGATGAACCAAAAATAAACTAGATTCCAAATGTCTCCCAACCACCACCCACCCCCTCAATACGGATCCCCCGTAAACACAGTATCAAACTCGCTCTCCGCCGGCGCACTCGGCATGCTAATCCGACTCGACCGATCCCGCGGCATACTCCCAAACCCCAGATTATGCGTACTCAGCACCGTCGACGTCGGCGCCACAGACCCCCTATACGCACGCGGCTCACCACCTCCTCCCGCCGCCGCCGCGCGCCGCGCTTCGGTCGCCGGCCTCGCGGCCTCCCCAACGTGGGGAAAATCGCCCCGCACGGGCGACGGCATGCTCGGCGCGCTCGACGGCCGCCGCGAGCGGTCGTAGTCCGTGTACACCGAGCTCCCCGGCGCATGCTGCGCTGTGGGGCCTGACGGCCGCCCAGGGACGTCGTCGCTGTCGTCCAGGCGATCTCGGTACCCGTCGCCGTGGTCGTGGATGCTGCCCCACTCGCTGCGGCGGCGGTAGTCCAGCCCCCGGGCCCCCGGCAGCGAGATGAGGACGGACTGCGGCTCGCGCGCCAGCCGCATGCGCACGCGTTCGCTGGGCTGGCGAGAGGGGGGCTGGTGCCAGGGTGAGAGGGGGATGGAGGAGCGTGGGTCGGCTGCTGCTGCTGCTGGGGGTCGGGTTTGAGGGGGGGAGAGCGGGTAGGCGGGTGGTGGGGAGGGTTGCGTGGGGCGGTTCTGGAGGGTGTAGCCGATGATTGTGATGCCGAGCAGGGCGAGGAAGAAGAGGGCGAAGATGATGAGGCCGGGTGGGAAGGCGGGGGTGGCGGCCCAGTGGGGTGGGATCCCGGCGGCGGCGGGCAGGGGAGTGAGGGTGATGGTTGCGGCGGGCAGGTAGACGGTTACCCAGGCTGTTGAGGTGGGCATGGCTGCTTGGTCCTCTGGGAGCTGGAGGAGGTTTCGTGGGGTTGGGCAGGATGAGGATTGCATGGGAGCAAGGGATCTGGGGAGGTTGGGGTTAGTATCAAAGCGTTGTTTCAGTGGGAGATTGGTATATGGAGAAGTCCGAGATGGCAGAGGAACCCTCACAGTGATGGGAGAGCGGGCGCAAAGGCCCCCACAAGCGGAGTGCCGACTGAGTACCTTCGTGTTGCGGTATGTAGAGGGTAGAGAGTTGACGACATAGATTAAGGTTGGGATTAGAAAATGCGGCACGTGGCAAGGTCAATGCTGCTGTGAGCGTAAGCGTCGGGCCGCAGACTTAAGGGTCAGAAGGCACTTCTTTCACAGTGTGACTTGGGTATGCTTTGCTTTAGACCTGGAACCTCCACATTGGAATGTGTAATGGAGTTTTGTGGCAACTCCACATTCAGTTGCGAGGTAAAATCTTAACGTAAATGCGAGATGGACACGTAGTTTCATGAGCGAGGTTGGCAGCGCTTACAGTAGGCGTAAGGGCGGTGTGACAACACATAGGTGACTTCCATCGGTAGGTAGGACGGGCAGTAGGTAGAGGGGAACAGAGAATAATTTCCATGTGTTACGTGGGAATGGAAGACAGGAGTTTGAAATCAGCTGCTAGGAGACGTTGTATACATCATTGGATACTCATGTCTTTATAACACCATGTCAGGCAATGCGGGTTGATATAAAGAGCAATTCTGGCAAAGAAGTAGAAATATGGAGACTAGTTTTGGAATAATGGGCGCTTCTCCGCCAAATCAATACTAAGGTATCTGGCGAAAGCATAAACTCCGATGCATGCTGGCAAATGAGTCCAGAAAGCCTTTTACAGAACACCTTAACAAAAGAGTGAATGCTGCCCCCAAGACGCCAGCATACCCAGATTATGGCAGCTGATTTTTCTCCGACCCCGAGCTGGTAGGCTTCTTCTTCAACTCAGCCATTGATAAGGGCGGTGGCTCCATATGGTCTTGAGATTTAGAGTTCCTCATCTTCCTCATCTCCCGTTCGAGGGTCCCCAATAGCTTCTCCAAAAGCCACTGCGCTTCAGACTTGTTGCCCATGAGCGGACTCCGGGTACCAAGCCAGCTCCAAGCCACCCTCTCGCCCCTCTTGTCGTTGCCATTCCCTATCCCATTTACCCGAGACTTGTCCTCTTTGACAGGTGCTCTCCTGTGCCGTGATGCATCAGTCTCATCTTGACCAAGGAGTCGAAGATAGTAAGCCCATTCCTGGTAAGAGTATTGCCGAGGCGGGGAAGCGTCGACGTCTTTCATGACCTGCTGAAGCTCCTTCGCAAGAATGAAGTGGTAGAAGTGAATGTCTCGTTCAAGGGTATCGCCCTCGTTTTCTGCCTGCTCGGCCTCCTCCAACTCCTCGTCCTCGATGTACTTTGCTAGTCGATCGAGTCCTTTATCAGAGAATTTACTGTCTTTGCCATCCTCGTCTGTAGGCAGAAGACCTGGCGGCTTCTCAAACCTGACGCGTTGATTGCGGAAACGACGATCCTGCAGCTTCGTTGAAGCAGACTTCAGATTCGCCATGGTGCTATTCTCGCCTGGAAGAACAGTCAAGGAGCCGATCCAGAGGGTGAAGTCACTGAATGCCTTAATAATAGTGTCGCCCATGTTGCTGATCAAGATGGTGAGCGTTGGAACGGCCAGCATAGTCCAGAAAACGAAGAATGGCTTGGAAGCATTGGACGAAAGTGTCAAATCTCCGTAGCCGATGGTGAGCAGCGAAGTATATGCAAAATACAACGAGACAAAGTAGCTCCAGCCCTGAGGCTTCTCGGAGTATGTGAATACGAGCGCACCTAAAAACCAGAGGAGGAGAGCGGCCATCGTAGACATAGCCAGGGAGGTCCATCGTCGACGCTGCTCAGCACTCTTTTGGACGTGTCGCATTATGTTGAATTCTCGCTCTCGTCTTTGCAGTTCGCTGAGTCCTTTCTGGGAAAAGTTGATTTTCTTGAATGGCCCAATCTTGATAGTACGCTCATCGGGGTCAACGGAGGCCAGGACTCTCTGTCGTTTCTTTTCCATGAACCGGGCAGCCATCTTGTGCTTGCCTCGTTCGAGGGCTAACGATCTAACCGAACCAATGACCAAACCGACTATTAGAATACCTCCAATGGCAAACGGGAATAGCAAGGATCGTCCAAGGTGAGTCGCCGGAACATATTCACCTCCGATACCAATTGTCAGCAATGTAAAATTAGCCCAGTACACTGCGTCAAGGAACCGCCATCCTTCAATTTTTGTATACACTAAAGCCCCAAGAAGGAGATAGACCATAAAGCTGATCGTTTGTAGCATGAGCGTCCGTTGGCTGGACGTGAGTTGAAATTCCCTCGGATAATGGTTACGATAGGCCCCATACACCGTTACTATCATCAGAGACGAGACCACACAATAAAGTGCGGCCGCGATGATTGCATAGTAGAAGGCTTGTGAGAGTGCATGGCTTTCGGCTGGCTGGTTTCGGAACAGCGATGATGAGGCGACGCAGACAAGGGCGATGAGGAGCACGGAGGAGATGAACCACCCCACGATAGTTACTGACTGAGCAATGGCAAACGATAGTCGACGGGCCATATTGAGTAGGAGGGCCATATTCGCAATCAAGGCGAAAACTAGCGAGACGGAGTTGATTGCGATGAGCCTGGAAAAAAAATCAGCCCACTAGTCACAATGTGGCGATCTGAGGTAGAAACAGGCATCATACCATTGAGGATCCTTGATATCTTTGCCATGTCCTTCATCGACACCTGGAGGGATGTATACCCTCCAGTTCTGCACGAGTGCGCAAATGCTAAAGGCATTGGCCATAGGCCCAAAAGTACCTGCGATCAAAGGACACGCCGTAGAAGCAAACCACCAACGACTTGTCTGAGTTAGCTAATACTTCCAAATACGGGACGTATGCCTACGTGGGATCGAGGAAATTCTCCTCTTCCTCTTCCTCCTCCTTCTCCTCGGCCTCATGGGGGTCTCGTTCGATGTCGGCTGCAGCTTCGTGAAGCGCATGGTCGACGCCTGGATCGTTCATAGTGGAAGTTGGGTGCTGTAAGTAAAAATGAGTACAGGAAGATGGAGGAGCATGGTGAGCGTCCTGGGATACCTATGCTTGTTTGGACACGGGAGAACAAGGTCACAGGCGAACCAAAGAATCGTGACGGGATGACGCAGTGGCTGCACTAGGGTGTGTGGGGAGTGGCTGGGGAATGTAAGCTAACAGCTGCTTTGGGTATGGCGCGTGTCAGTATCCCGGCCAAAAGGCAACGAGCCGCGAACTTTGGAACGCCGGCGGTTAAAGCCGAGCGACGATGGCTTGGCTGTATGTCTTGTCTTGACTTCATGTTGTTATAATATAAGTGATCTGGATGATCAGGCTGACATTCTGATATTACTCTTATAGACTCGGACCCTGTTCTTTTCGACGAAAATTCAATCTCTTCCTGCCGAAGTCATCCTTTTCTCTAGCAATGTGGATATGTAGTTGTTCGAGATGGCAGCTAATTTCAAGATCATGCACTAGCACGGTTAGAATCTGATGACCTGGCTTTAGTGAGATGACGGTGAATCCATGTGATGCATATCTTCGGTATGTTTGAAGACGAACGCAATTGCCACGTGATCGTATCTCTGAAGAGCCCTGTGAGGTACAAGCTCGACAGATGTTGCTCTCCAGAAATAGAGAGTCCGTCAAATGTGGAAAGCGTTCACCTTGACATGCTTGCAAACAGACGTAGAGAAGTGTCTCGAGGTAAATTCCTCGAGAGTTTGACTTGCAGCATGGCTTGGAGAATCGGAACAGCCCAAGCAGTACTTGGAGGCTTAGCGTAAGTGCAACCAACGCTTTGACAGATGTTGTTTCAATGATACCGAGTCTCGTTTGCGCTTTTGATGCTCTGTAAGTGCGGAGGATTTGAGAAATTGGCGGTTTGATGCCATCGAGTCTCTGAAGAGCCCCTGTCTGTAAAGAAGAGTTGAGCGATTGAAGGCTCGGTTCTGTAGAAAGTTCCTAGTTAGCTGACCTCTCATTCCCGATCCGCAAGAGCGGAGTGAATAGCCGCATCAAGGCCCTTAAAGCGTTGACATATGTGACCTCGTCGTGCGTTCCGGAACCCCTTTCACTACATGAGGTTGCTTGGTGGCCCGGCTGCTGTGCTTCACATTGGAGGCTGAGACAGCATGCCCTATCTCGCCCTACGTCTTACATTCCCTCTTGAAATCCGGCATCCCTAACTGACCATCGCCTTTGCTGTAGTTGGTGAGACGCCTACAGTAAGTTCTTTGATGGAGACGCAGGCCCATGATGCAACTCGGTGGTGCCGTGCCGCAAGTTTCTTCGACAAGAAGGGCCATCGTTTAGGAAGTCCGCCGCGCTTGTCTTGAAGCATCTCCGCACTTACAGCATAACACCACCCGATGACAGCCCTCCCCGATCGAGACAACGCTCAAGACATACGCGTGTCTAACCGGTAGGATCCTCGGAGCTCCAGACGGCAGTGCGTTGTTCGAAATCTCTGGCTCAAGCTCCCACGACATCTCAAACTCCGCAACCCATACCTTGCTGTCCTCCCTAAACAACCCAGCGAATAAATGGAAGCTAGAGAGGTGGGCAACATACCAGAGGGAATACGGACGGAGCACTATAGTTCCGTCCATCGGGCCTTCGAGTCAAGCCATGCCACCTGGGCAGCAATTCGAGACTGGCTTCCAATGCATCTCCATCATCGCCACCCACTACATCATCATCAACTCCATTGATACGAAAGACGCGACTGAGGAGTCGAAAGTGTCCTCGCGTACATAGAACACACCCATGGACAAACCAACGTCGTGGAGTGGCCGTCCAGCGGCGCTGGAGTTGGCTACGAGACCTCCACTCCGCCCGCCTACGATTCCCAGCACCCGAACGCCAACGTTTCACCTGCGAGACCTATGAGCGTCATACAATTAATACCGTTGATGAACGTAGGTGATAGACTCTTCCTTGTTTTCCTCATCAACGACTAACGTATAGATGCTAGGGGTACCATGTCCACGTTAAATCCCCTGCACCACCGGTCTCCGCGATGTTTCCCCAACAACCACACACTGGTCTGCAGACCCTGAGCAGTGCATGTTCTAGGGTCCAAGGAGGGTACAACGGGCGGTTGATAAAAAGTTGATGACGGCTTCCAGATTCATGGCATGAAGGTCGAGATGTACAACACACACAGCGCTTGCCCACTCTAAGCATAATATTCGAGTAATTCGAAAGCTACAACATAGAGCAAGGTATTCGTGCAAGAATGCACGGAGCTGCTGATTCGATCTTGGCGTATGGATCCGTCGATTCTATTATCTGAAGGCTTAGAGGCTCCGCAGGATATGACCTGGAGTGGATGTCCTACACTGGATAGATCCTTGTCTGAAGGAATGCTAGCTTCGAGGGAACGGAAGAAGAATCATGCACCATTTCCCATCTAGACGGGTAGCTCTGAGGCCAAATACCGAAAGGCGAACCTCCAATATCATGTCGAATCCGAGGCATTGTATGGCGATCTCGAGGCTTTTGCTTTTATTCCACGCTTCTTCAAGGACATCCACATATTTCTTTCGGGTCATTATTGCAGTCATATCGTTCTTCTGCAGATTTCTTCTTCTAGCCCCCCAGACTCATACGTTCAAGCATGCCGTCCATCATTTATGAACTCTTTCTGGTTCTCTTTTAACTCTGAAGAGTCTTCGACTTTCTTACTGTCGACCCATTCTTCATATTGCTTGTGGCAGTCTCTCTTACACACAGTCAGTCCTTCTCTTTCTCTTGGTGCATTTTTCCAAACATTGAATGTTGGAAGCAACATTCCAGCTTGTGCCCTGGCTCCAGGAGGTTTCAATGTTGGCTTACGGATACGAACTTGAGCACAGAGCTAACTGTCACCGAAAAAGGATAGAGGAAGACATGTCTTGTTGATATGTTGTTGAGAAGAACCCGTCCGGCGTGTTCCGTCGTAGATTGGACAGTGGTAATATGACCCAAATTTCATGTCTCCTTAGACCTGTTTATGGACCTCGAACTGGTATGCTGGTCATTATACTACCTCGATCTGTTGGATCCCAGTGGCCAAAAGTGAAGAGATACGTACGGAATGCTTCGAGCTCAGGAACGCTGTTGTTTCGCGGCAGAACATCTTCCCCAGGAAGAATGAGATTCACGGACACGTTGCCAATGTTTATCATCCCACCAATCATCTTCTCAAGAAAGGGAATGATCGTATGAGATGCAAGAGCTGAGTACAAGCTTCGCTCGGTACCATATGACGCGGCCCAACGATCCATGTGTTGTAATTACCCAGGAAAAACAGCCGTGAGTTGTCACAGCCATGTATTGTTTTCCGCTCTTGCTGTCCTAAGAACATGGTGGTTGTATGGCTGATTGGCAGAGTTCTCCCGTTCAGGAGATGTTGAATTTCACAAGCCTTGACCTAGTTCAGGGGTTATGAAAGGCGGACGATCCTGCGTTTCTGGCGATATGACCGAGATGATTCTGAACAGCGAGAGATCTGAGTTACTACTCCGGGAGATTGTTGTACCACCTCCCTCAGTATGGTACGCTATCCCATCGAGGACGCCAGTTTGCTCGGGAGATCCGGGTTCGTCTAGGATACGAATATGTTATGCCGCCGGCGCCGTTACTCCCACCAGGATATCGGCTCGTTCCGTCCAAGTTTCAAGGGTCCACAAGATTGACAAAGCCGCAGCAAGGAGAATGGTCGTGCTACGAGCCTGTGTGCATGGTGAAATATGCGCGCCGGTGGTCTTTCAGTCGGCCTTTGAGCAACGGTCTCAACGCGCTTCGCGCGCGACGACGGCTTAGGAACCTGTTCCTGAGCAATGAGATCAGTTCTGGTCAAGGCCCTCAAGTTCTGGAAAACACAATACCTGTGGACTAGGCGGTCTTGGCCTAAACCCGTAATGTAAATGCTCCGAGCAGGGTCGCTGGATGAACGTGCGGGTAGGCATTCGTCGCCACCCCGCCCAGATACCCAAACCGTTGTAGAGCGATTCTCCGGTAAATTCGGGGAGCTTGAGGCCCCAAAGAATGCTCCAGGCACGCGCAGACAATGATGTATGCCCTGGATCTGATTGTAATTTGTGTCCGGCTCGTCGGCGCCTCCCGTGGAGGCGCGATGGATCAGAGACGCGGGCGGCGCTCGTCACCAAAATGCCGTGTCAAAGACCCAAGAGGGCATGTGGACTTCAAAAATGATAGTGGATCGTCCGTAATAGCCCTGAAAAGCAGCCCGATGCCGGTGCTGAGAAGGCGCTCAGTTCGCAGTGCGTGTTTCGCGGTAGAGGGCCGGAAAGAGGAGTCGCGATGCTGCCGATGCCTCGAGAACTGCTTTGCGAACACCACGGAGCCACGTATCGTTGTGTTCTGGAGTCGGCACAGATGTCGCATGTCGCTATTGTCGGTACTGTCGGCGTCGTAAGAGGATTACTTCCTGCAGCGGCTGCGTCGCGGATGAGGGCGCTCCCACAAAGTGATTGCTCCGCTGATAGGAAATGTTTGCGCCGCGTCGTCCCCGTCTCGCCAGCCTGTAAAACATTGTCAACGACTCAATAATAAGAAGTTACTGGCTTTACTCCTGATTCTGGGAAGGTGTCAAGATCCAGGTCGGGCTTGCAAAGAGCCACGTAGCTCCACCGAGCGGTCCAGTGCGCGGTACTTGCTCCCTAACTATACACACCGGCGCACTTTGCGCATCGGCCGCGTTGTCTATGGTGTGGAAATCACGTCGAGACACAAAGCGACCAGTATTGTGGGTTTGGGTGCACGATGTAGCGGTTTTCGTGCGCCCCTGGCCGCCAAACCCCTAAGATGGCGAGCACAGCACTAAACCCAAAGGCGAAATGCACGTTTAAGTCTACGATGTTTTCGAGCTAGCAATGGTACACAAAGCGCAGGAGCGGTATTTTCAGCTTTGCACCAGTAAATATATGAAACCCTTCCTCTACCTGGCTGGAAATGCTGGAAAAGGGCCATTACAGAGGGCATCGAGTCTATGGAATTGCCAAAGGTTAGCTGTAACGACAATACCACGACCTACCGGTTTTCTGTATGACAGATGCCCTAAGCTGGCTGCTTCAACGTAAGGGCGGCTCCCTGCATCTTGTAGCAGCCTCTGGAGATAGCAAAAGCTCTGCAAAGAGGAGCTGCTAGACGAACAGTCCTGTATGTTCTAAGCGAATATCGTAACGACTGTCCATCGTCTCGAGTATGTATAGGCGGGGTTTGGGGCGACGAAGGGTACTGGTAGCTTGCGAGGGAGGCACGAAGGGGCAGGCCTATACAGACGGCAAGAAGTCAGTTGAGGCTGCTCAGAGTGTCATCTCAAGATGCTCTTACCACAACGAGGCGCTGGGTCTGCGCGCCTTCCGTTCGTGATGGGTGCAGGACCCAAGATCGGGGCCCAACGCGTGGTGTTTCACAACTCGGTGTTCTCCACGCGGGGCATATGCACCCATTGGCGCAGCACCCCTGGCACGCTTTCAGGGGGCTGAAGCGGCGGCCCCTTGGCGAGATCTCTATCTTCACCGCAAGCTTCCGTCCCATCTCTGTCGTGGTGTTGAGCCTCCTCAGTGCCACCATCAAGTTCCATCTCTAGCTGTGTCCTCAGGCGCGTCTCAAAGGCTATGTGCTCGAGTAGGTCATGGGGTGTCTTGCCGGCAGTAGCAAGTATACAGAGGAGTAGTAATACGTTTTCGAATCAGAGCATGTGTGCTCTACGAAGCCATGAAGTACGCGAATGAGTAGCCTAAGGCAAATGAGCTCAGTTCACAAGTTGAAAATGGTGCATGATTGTAGTGTAGGAAGTTTACCATTCTCCTATATCAAGTTTCCTGTGTCGTTGAATGATCTTGTTGCCCTCGACAGCATTGTTCCGAGTCCAGGCCGCTTTTCGTAGCGTTCTAAATTCTATTCCATTGTTATCTGTTCTTCGTTCCACAGTAGTATCGCTGACTTGTGACGAATAGTCTTATCCTGTACCCGTGTTCTACCGCTGTTGCTGTAGTATGTGCTTCCCTCCTGGCACACCCAGGAGTGTGTCAACCAGCTCGCCTCGTAGTCCAATCGCCGTTCGACTGACCGCGATTTCCCTTCTCCTGTCTTGTTGCTTTCAAATTCCTCTGTGTGTATGCCCGGATTCGGTTGCGAGCGGAGGCAGGCATCGACCGAGGCCTAAGAAGCTGGAGCTTTGATGTAGTTGTCGCCGTTTCGAAGGTTACTCGACCGTATCTTCTATTGGTGTTCAGCTTATACTCCAGCTTGCAAGTGGGAGGCTGTTGAAACACCCTACTGGAGACTTGCTACAACAGCAGAGCTTCCTCTAGTGGTCTTGTTTATTAGTGCATCCTTTAGCAGCGGTTACATACTATTATAGCCGTGTGAGGCGGCTTCGGCGTCATGATGCAGCAAGCCATGGCCAACATAGAAGCGGCTGAACTGGTCTATTGGCGGCGTTGTTGTTGTGATAGCTTCATGAATAGGGGGCCCATCGCTGCTCGCGTGCCTGGGCTCAGATATCAGGTGATTATGGTGCTGAAAGTGCTGCTAGGCGTGCGAAGGCAGGTGAAGGCAAGAAAAGCTAGGTGATGTACGGTATGCTGGGATGGGGATGGGGGGACTTGGCGGCCGGGTGTTTTTCTATCGCATTTTCGACTCTCCGTAACCTTCTTCTCTTTAACATCTCCACATGGCTGACCGCCATCCGCTCCCCCCTCGCCCCAAAACACCCGTGTAAGTAATTCCTTTTGTATATTGTTTCCGCTCGTCAGATCGCCATGTTGCGATCGGAGCTTGCGAAGGAGCCTTGTGGATCATCGGACAATTTCGACAAGACGACTTCAAGGGCCCAGATCGTGGGCCCTCAGCAGGCCACGCCAGCGTACTAACCTTTAGTTCCTCTCTCCGCTGGATTTGGATTGGAGCCTCTTTGGATACCATCTCGATCAGTGCCTTCAAACGCGCTCACTGCCCGCAGCTGGCTGTCATCGGACTGCGTGGCTTTAGGCGCCTTGGACGCGTCTCAGCTACTCCAGACATCGTAAGCTACCTGCATCTTATCTACCTCGTGTAACTTCGCACTAACAATCATAGCTCGATCAGCTTGTCTGTGGTCCTGTGTGATGCGTGACCTCATACCACACAGCTGAACTGCTCAGACCTCCAGCCAATTGTGCGCCCAACGGAGGAACATGAAGGGGCCCTACCTGCGCCTCCATAAGCGAGTCATCACTCGAGTTGAAAAGGCTAAGCGGTGGCCATCTATTCCACTGCGATAATCCCAAACATCCGGTACACAATTCGGACTTGGGCTCAAAACAAGCCTACACGCACATACTTTAGCATGTTGCTACAGAGTCCCGAGGCACCTCTCAAGCCTATAGCGGTACATCGACTGCATGTCCCTTTCCTTGCGACACAATCTCGGCTTTGTCTTGCTTGGCAATGAAGACATGCACCAGAGCATGAAGCACCCCTCGAAGCCGTTCAAAGTCTGTAGCTAGACGCATGCAGCAAGCCTCGGGCCTCAAGCTACAACTACTTGCGCTGCATATCTGAGCCCTTCTCCTTAAAGTCTGCTCTCATTCAATGTCTAGCACGGCACCTTAGAAAAAGATCCAGAGCTCATTCAGAAGATGCATCATCATGGACAGTCCATATCAAGTAACTTGCTATTCGATATTTCAAGAGCTTGCCACTGTCGTTTCTTCTCCTGGCCAAAGCTTCGACTTCGTGGAACTCAAGTCATTTCATCGGCGCTCCATCCTAGCTTCGTCCTCTTGATCATCACATCCAGTGTCCTCGGCATCACACCTTATTTCCAACCCGCTTCTCGTCTTGATTGAGGACGCTGGTGTCCTGCTGTGTGCTCTCTGGCCTATCTACGACTTCCTGGAGCACGGTCTACGTGCCGCTACGTTGCAACTCTGACCCCCTTCTCTGTGGTCCATGGACTTCCACCTTGACCTCCTTCGACTGTCCATGACTCTATCGGGAACGATTTTGGCTCAAGTACACCCAAAATCTGCTCCTCTTTTCGTCCCGACTGTGCCGTCTGGGCTTCTTCTGTTCCTCTCCAGGCCTATTTCCAACTTCGAGGGGCATGATGTATACTCTGCAGTGTTGTAGATCTGGTCCACTGTTCCAGCGTTCCTGAAGTCATGTTGTTGATCCATTGGTCTATTTATGAAGCACTGGGGCACATCGCACACTCCATCGCGTTGTGTACGTGATCCTCAACTCGTCTCTTCTGGAGTATCAGGAGTCTGACTGCAACCCCTCTGGCCTATCTACAACCCGCTGGAGCATGATGTACATTCCTCCGTGCTGTATAATTGGTTTCATCTTCTCAGATATCCGGAATCCTGCCGTATGCAGATGGCTTCGGAAATAGGCTCCTTATTTGGACACGGCTGCAGCATTTGGAATCACTCTATGACCCTCTTAGCCCTTTCACAATTTCCTAAAGCATGATGTTCATTCATCTGTGCCCTAAATCTGACCTCTCATCTCGGGTGCCTGGCACCCTACAGCAACCATACGGCTGTGGATATCCGTTCCTCCTTCGGTTTCGTCTGCAGGATCTGGTATCTTGCGGTGCCCCCCCTCAGGCTCTCTTGAGTAGAAAGTGGCAATCTAAGAATCTGGGATCCAATTTCAACCTTCCTATACTTCAAACGTACACCCACTCAAGGTTTCTGTACACTTGTCTAGCACCGCTTGAGATCTCCCGATAGGTTCTTCGGAGCTGCAAAACGACACTGTTGACAAGCCTGATAGCTGTCCGGGCCACCTGAGACGGAGTCAGAACAGACTACCGCATCATGTTCAACAAAGCGTGCCCCTGGGCTATTCACGACTTTCTGTAGGCATGATGTACTTTCCACCGAGTTGTATATCTAGCCCTCGCTTCTAGGCTCCCTGAAATACTGCCACAACCTGTCGCATTGTATATGCGCTCCTTCTTTGGATACGACTGCAGCATATGAAGCCGTTCTCTACCCCCTCTGGCCTATTCGCGCCTTTGTAGAGCTTGACGTAACATACGTCGAGCTGTATATCTCGCTCTCGCTTTTGGACTACTCGCTATCCCGCCACAAACTCTGGCGCCATATATTTGCTCTTCATCTGGACACGACTGCAGCACTTGGAATCATGTTGTGCACCCCCTGGCCTATTCAAGGCTTTCAGGAGCACGATGTAAAAACCGTCGATTTCCGTATCTGGCCCTAGCTTTCAGGGCATCTGGACGCTCCTGGACTACCTACAACGATGTGTCAATGTCCACAAGGCTCTCTAAAACAAGCTCTGATCTTAACTGTATTTTAGAATGTAATGCTAATTAGACTGTGAATTAGACTATGCACGAAATGCGGCTGGCGCCGTTGCGCCAGTGGGAACTTGTTCCGTGTGGGAGAATGGGAACAGGGGCCCCTTTGCTCCTTTTGTTGGGGCTATTTAAAGATGATGTACTCGGAGTAAGTTAGATTACGTTTTCGTTGTAATTGTTCATGCTAATGTATACGCTTTTGTTCTATTTAATCACGTTTACGTGTACGCTTTTGTTTTGTTTATTCACGTTTACGTATACGCCTTGATCTGTTTATTGACGTTTGTGTCTTAACTTCTGCTCTTTACATTCATGTTCTCTTCCTTTGCGAATGCTCTTTCAAGACTCCCTTGCTTTCCTACGCGTTACAATCGTAAGGCTGCCTTCAACTTGCTTTCAAGGGTCTAGATGAGATGTCACGTTTCGGAGCCTGTATTTTTCTCCTCTGTTTTCCTAGCATAGCGCACCTTTCGGACAGGCCTCAACTAACTTCTGTGATTAGCCATGGTTGGACCTGGGAGGAGGTAGTGAAGCCTCCCCTGGAGAGCCCTCCTCCGTCGTAAGTGATTTAGCCTATCTTGGACTAGCGCCTTGGCGACAACCCATATATCAGTGTCTCCCCACAACATCGCTGCACCCCACCTTCATCCTCACAACCTCCTCACAACCTTCTCATAAACATTGCACTTATATCTCACTAGTCCCCCTTCATCTCCTCCACCACCGCCACCCGCTCCAGTTCTCCAGCCATGGCCACCGAATCCGTTCCAACAGTGGGCGCTCTCGAATCCGACAATAAAGTGGCCGCACTGGAGCGCGCCAAACAGCATGGCTGGGCCGAGCCAATCCCATACAACTACAGCACCGCAGAGCAATCCATCGGCAACGCAGGCCCCGAACCAGTTTGGCTCTCAGACTCAGCCAAATACGAGTGGACCGACGAGTTCGGCGATGTCGGCCCCGCCAATGCCTCCCTGGAAGCGGAACTCTACCACGGAGAATTCATCATGAAGGAGGGCATCAATGTCCAAGCGTACAAGTTCGACGTGGATGTCAACGGTCCCCAGAAGATCCACCCTGTGCGCGATGTACGTGCCTCCTCCGCCCTCGCTTAACTCAGCCGCTGACCTGCCCTCCAGTTCGACGACGCTGGTCTCCATCCTGTGATGCGCGAGAACGTTCGTCTCTGTCAATACAATACTCCTACTCCAATTCAGTGCTACTGCATTCCTGCTGTTCTTCAAGGCTATGATGTCGTCGGCTGCGCCCAGACCGGTAAGTACCCACTCTCCCATCTCTGAAATGACCTGCTAACGCAATTTGCTAGGATCCGGAAAGACTGCTGCTTATCTGATTCCGATCCTTTCCAAGCTCATGGGCAAAGCGCGACAGCTTGCTGCTCCTCGTCCCAACCCTACTACCTACAACCCACTCACCGATCGCGTTCGTGCTGAGCCCTTGGTCCTGATCGTCTGCCCCACTCGCGAGCTGGCCTGTCAAATCTTCGATGAAGCTCGTCGTCTGTGCTATCGCACTATGTTGCGTCCCTGCGTTGCTTACGGTGGTGCGCCATCTAAGAACCAGCGAGAGGAGCTTGAGAAGGGCTGCGACGTCCTGGTCGCTACCCCAGGCCGCCTTTGCGACTTCATGAAGCAAAACAAACTCCTTTCTCTAGCTCGCTTGAAGTAAGTTGCTACCCATCTGCTTTCAGCACAGCAAACCGCTCACAATCCTCATAGGTTCACTGTTATCGATGAAGCCGACGAGATGCTTCAGGACGACTGGGAGGAGAACATGAGCTTGATCCTCGGTGGTGGTAAGTTTTACGGACCAGTCTGCTTATCGCAAGCGCTAACCAGCCTGCAGACTCTAACGAAGACGCGGACCACATGTACTTGCTGTTCTCTGCTACGTTCCCGAAGCAAGCCCGTGAGCTCGCCAAGAATTATATGTCCGACGAATACGTTCGCATCAAGGTCGGCCGCGTTGGCAGCACGCACACCAACATCAAGCAGAACGTTGTTTTCGTTGAAGACGCCGCCAAGAAGCAAGCTCTTCATGACCTGGTCTACTCTATGCCTCCTGGCCGTACCCTGATTTTTGTCAACAACAAGCGCGAGGCGGACTTGCTCGACGACTACTTGTACAACATGGGTCTCCCGTCCACCTCGATTCACTCGGATCGCACCCAGCGCGAGCGTGAGGATGCATTGTAAGTTCTTCGATTCTGGTATAAGGCTCGGTTCACTAACTGTCTTAGGCGCGCCTTCAAGATCGGCACTGCTCCAATCCTTGTGGCTACAGGTGTCACGGCTCGTGGGCTTGACGTCAGCCATGTGAAGCACGTCATCAACTACGACCTCCCTAGCTCTACCCATGGCGGAATCCACGAGTACATCCATCGCATCGGCCGCACCGCTCGCATTGGCCACGAGGGTATCGCTACATCCTTCTACAACTCTCGCAACGAGGACATTGGCCCAGATCTCGTCAAGATTCTCATCGAGTCCAAGCAGGAGGTCCCCGACTTTCTACAGGAGTACGTCCCCGAGACGGTCACCTGGGAGGAGGACGACTCCGAGGAAGAGAATGCAGGTTCTGATGGCGGTGCCGGCACTACTCCAGTTGCCGAAGAGACGGGATTCAATGCTGATGAACCTGCTGGCGAGGCCACGGAGCCCTCTGGTGGCTGGTAGATCTCTGACAACGAGCTGACCAGGTCGATCGGACACTCCCCACACACACCCCACATCACACTTCCCCATGCACACCTCTCCATGCACTCCCCCCACTTACACTTTTCTTTATGCTTCCTCACGATCGCATGAACGGGTGGATGACTACTTTCTTTTGTTACTGGGACTTTGGTTGTGTATACGACGAGCTGGAATATCTGGTCATTGATCAGTTGGACGGAAAGGGCTGCCTTCTGGTGGTGCTTACCTTGCCCGACCATGCTCTGTTGTTTCACGGCTTTCTTTCTTTACCTTTGATTGTTTCATGGATTTTCTCGAGATGGATCAGGATCTCAGCGCCTTCGGGATGCAGAACGATGCCTTTTCCTTACTTCTCTTGCTCCATGTAAATAGTCTCTTTTGCTCGGCTCTTCTTGCGATCTGGGGATTGGACGGTCATGCCATCGATTGTAAGCCCGGGTTCCGTACGGCATTCGAGGTCACTTTTCATAAATAAAAATAAGAACGACAGCTTTTCTGGTTCTTGAAAACAGTCCAATGATGGTGATTTGATTGTTTTGACTACGGCTCTTTCCGCTCATTCTAGCTTATGAGATCGTCTCCAGGGATCTACTTTTGATAGAAGCAGTTTGCTATCCTAAGATATCCCAAAATCACCAGCAGCCTCTTCCTCTCACTACCCCGCCATCCCCATTCAAGGAACGCGATGACATCACCCAAACGCGAAACTGACGCGCCAAGATTTCGGTCTGGCTTTCTCTCGGGTTCCGGCAAATGCTCGGATAGCGCGCCCGCCGGTAAGTTGGAAGGCACACACAGGGGTGACAGGCAAACACCATCAAGCTTCCAAGCGCAGAAATCGGAAAGGGGACTTTCATCGTTTCTTCTATCCGCAACACATTATGGACAGTCATCCAATCCGATGCAATCCACTCCATGCCGTACATATATCCGTAGGGCAGAGCTGTGCTCCATGCCATCCATTGCCATACCATGCCGTGACCCATAACCGTGACCCATAAGCCATACCATAATGTCTAAACTCATATTTGCTCGCTCGCTCGCGCGCTCGCTGAAATGCATGATTCGAACAACAGAAAAAGAAAAACAGAAACAAAGCACCACTCTCAGAAGCCTACTCCTCAAAGCTCCCTCCTCTGCTCCTCATAAAGCACCATCTCGCGCCCGTGCTGGCCGCCCCTCTTCACGCGGTCGATGCCTAGATGCTCGAGCCCATCGCGGCCGACGTGGATGCCGAAGCCGTACCTGATCGCGCCGGGATCTAGGAGGCTCATGCGCTTTCCGCCCGCCTCCTCTTCATCCCCCATGGGGGCTTTGCCCTTACCCCTCTTCTCAGCGACAGGAAGCGCAGATGGACCCGCCTCGTCCTCCTGGAGATTGCGGCGGGATGGTGTCGTCAGAGCCGTGAGGCTGCGCGCTGCCCATCCCTTCTCCATGTAGGCGGCGCCCATGAGTTTTGTGACGAGGTCGGCCTTGGTGTATGGCCTTGCGAAGGCGCGGTCGGTCAGGATTTGACTTTGGTAGAGCCAGCTGATGATCTCTGCGAGGGTGCTAGCGCGATGCGGGAGTGCGGCACGTCTGCGGTCGGGCAGTAGCGCGAAGAGGCTGATTGCGTAGAGGGCGAGAAAGAAGCACAGAGCGTAGTAGGCGGGGAGATGGGCTGCGACGCGAACTTGAGTGCTGTTGGGGTAGAATTGTGTCCAGAAGCAGCCGCCAGCGAGGACGGGGAGGGTTGCCGCTGTAAGAGAGACAAGGGAAACGAAGGCCGTGCGGAAGTGGCGGTTGGCGATTGCGGAGACGGTGACGGAGAGGGGAAGTCGGCAGGGGTAGTCGGCGAGGAGGGATGCCTCAGCCGTGGCGCCACCGGGAGCGGAGAGAGAGGCGTAAGGCTGGAGAGCTCGAAGAGAATAGTCGAGGGAGAGGAAGGCAAGGAAGAGGAAGTGGGCAATCACAGCGGGGACGAATGAAAAGAGGAAATTGGAGGCGGAGAATCCAGCTGATACGGAGTTAGTGTATGCTCAAAAGTACTCGGATAGGAACAACTTACCAGAATTGGCCCTTGCTGGAACCTGCGGTAGGAAGCCATACCTCGTCTTGCTGTTGACGAAGCTGACAACAAAGAATGCCAGGAGAAGGACAATTGCGATGACAATCCACATGATGACAAATGTGTCTTTCAGATACCAAGGAAGGTATCTCAAGCGCACACCTGCCGAGCGAATATCCATGCGGATGGAGAAGTCTCCGCGTTGAGCTTCGACATCTCCGGGTGCGGGATATTGCCGTTCAGGGGCCTTCTCCCGAATCCTGCCTTGCTCGATGGAGTACCGCCTCGTCGCTCCGCCCTCCTCTCCAATTCCGTAAAAGATGTCGTTAGTTCGTTTTGAAGTATGCCAGTAACCAATGCGATCTGTTCGGTTGCCCAGGCGTTGGCGAAACTCGTCTTCAACAAACGTCTCGGAGCCGCTGTAGTCGTTCATAATGTTCGATCGTTCGAGAAGTGCAATGATATCGGCAATAGACCGCGGATCCCACTTCAATCCGGTCGTCTTGCGGGTAATGTATGCTCCGAGGGCAGTTAGCGCAAGTATTAGTAGTATGTAGAGGACGGCGGTAGTCCAGATAACGCCCTGTACGGCAATCCATCTCCAACTCCCGGATGCTGTATGGTATCGAACGTTGAAAGAAGAGGCAAGAAGGGGTATAGTCCAGGAAAAGAGCCAGAAAATTACATAGCATACTCCGATAACTGGCTGGCCAGCCCGGAAATGCTCAAGTTTTGGAAGGAGGAATTGCATGGGATACAGTTCGAGGAAGACGGCTTCGGATCGCTGTTTTTGTGATTCCGATGCCATGGCGATGAAAGGTGCGGTTCTTTGTAGGGCGATTTGGATTTGGAAGAGCCATATTAGGATTATGATGCCAAAAAGGGTGGGCAAGTATTCAAAAACGAAGTATCGGTTGTCGCCAAAAGATATGTATTCCCAAAGACCTTGGTTCTGGTTCGAATAAACAGCGCAGAAGATGAGGCCGGCGAGCATCAGGAGGCAGAGGAACAGATAGAGTCCTAGCCAGACGGGTCTAAGGATGCCGGGCATGAAGTTGAGAGGAGGGTACTGAAAAGAGTTTGGCGATGGCTGGTAAGGAACGAAGATGTCTCGCTGAATTGGTGGATCGGGTTTCCTGGTAGCAGTATGCTGAGGATGCCGGGGTGGTAGTCCGCGAGATATTCTCCGTTGCCTGTCCCGTTCTTGAGCTCCGTATCCCAGGCCTTCGTCCGAGACTATTCGATCCACAGGATAGTCCTCATCTTCAGCCGTAGTGTATTGTCTGGACCCTCTCACTTCCTCGTCCCTTGTGAGCTGGTCGATGGCAAAGCGAATGTAGGGAGTATCGTCCATGCCGGGCGTCGTAGAGAGGGATTCGGAATCCATCGGATGTTGTATTTGGGAGAACTTGCTGTCCCTCAGCTCGGCGTCCTGGCCGTCGGAGGGTGAAGTCGGGACGGGCTTTCGAGCAATAGATTTCTCGCTGAATGTGGGTGATGTTGGAGATAGGTGGGCAGTCTGAGTCTGCGGGGGCAGTCTCTTCTTGCCAATGTTCACCGTAGGGAGGGTAGTCTCAGAGTGCACACGCTCATGGCTCTGTTGTGGGGTCCTGAAGCGTGAGGGTGGGGTCTGGAATCGGATATTTGTGAGCTTCGAGGGATCATCGCTCTCGCTCGAGTTGGGATCGGAGAGGGAGTAGAAGTCTTCGGAGGCGGTGATGCTCTGCTTGGAATCGGAGTGTAGTAATTGGGGACGACTGACTATATGCGACATAGCATTAGCATTCAGTTGGGGGCTTGGGAGACTGGATGGGCTGACCGTTGGTGTGCTTCAGAGAGAAGGGCGGCTCAAGGCTCATGACGCTTGCGCAGAATGTACAGGAAAGAGTGCAGTGGTGGAGGACGTTAACATGACAGCGGTATAGGGCGAGGAATTTGCTCTTGTATGCGGGGGGGCTGGTGGTGGGCTCTGTGCTTCACCAAATGCGAGTGGTTGGGACGAAAGATGAGGCTGGGGAATAGCCACATCACGCATCACCACGCAAACACGGCCACGCCTGAAACACCGACTAGCGAACACGACAGCGCCCTTTATTTGTCCGTCCCAATTTCATGTTTGCCCGTGGTGCTACACGCTTGCCGCTGTCACATCTCGGAGAATTGTCTCGCGATGCACAATGTTCATGGTCGCGAGGCTGGGGTCCGCTAAAGTGGCCGCTCGCTAGACTGCGACCGAGCGCCAATCAGCCCCCAGCAAAACTCAACACCAAACGACTATCGCGACTCCACATTTGGTATTGACAGCGAGTCCTGCGTGCCATTCGATTTGAAACTTTTCAAATACATACAACGAAACACCATGCCCCTCCTTTTGTCCATCCGCTCCTTCTTAGTGCACCGCATCACACCGTCAGCGTATAATTGGCATTGTTCCCCTCCACTCGCGGATACGCCTCAATTGAGAACGTAGTGCTCTTTCCCGACGGAGTAACATCCGCTACCGCCGATGCTGTGATGATGACGTGCGACGAGTCCCAGTTCCACTGGTTGGCGTATGTCTGCGAGCACATGAGCATACGTTCATCTTAATTGCTCTGTTGTCTTCAAGGCCTTCCTGGGAACAGGATAAAACAAGCCTTACCGTTCGGGCCTGTTGCAATGGCCCTAAATACACTGTCCATGAGTCTTGCAGGTACGTGCTGCCGCAGATTTCAAAATGCCCTTCCAAGTGATTGGAATGGCGAGGTCAGCTCCAGACACGGCCTTCGAGGTTGTAGAACCAAGCACTGGAACATCCCATTGGACGACCGTCACCACGAGGCTTGCGCCCGCGGAGAACGTAAGTGTGAAGTTGGTAACAGTGCCCGAAGCGGTGGAGCTAGAAATGAAAGATGAAAGCAGCGATGCTTTAAAGGTAATGTTTGACCCTACAACAACATAATCAGTCGAAGCAGCAACTTTTTTCAAAGAGCTATAACCGGATTCCAATGTGTTGCCATTGAGAAGGAATGGGAGGCTCTGCTCCGTTACGGGCGTGCTAGCTTTATGGTAGATGTAAGCTGAGCTCTATTGGCTGGTCGCTGCGCCGTCTGTAGTGCTATCCGAAAGGGAATTTGCCACGCCAGCAGTCGCATTGGTGAGAATATCAATAGCAACCTGGTCTCGCCATTTGTGCGAATTGCGGTCGAGGAAGTCAGTCCCGTTGTCTCAGAGCAGCGTTGCTGTATCGTATTTCTTTGCCATTCTGATGAGGTAGTCAGAGTACTTCCAGCAGCCGATGGTCTCGGTGGCAACAGGTGAGGCAGCCCACTCGCCGATCAGAAGCGGGACTTCAGTGGAGTTGCCCCTGATGTTGGCGATATCTGCTTCGAGGGTGGCCTTGTCGGAGTCGGAGCCCCAGGTTGTCTTGCCCCATGCGGAGAAGATGAAGTCATCTAGAGGATCCATTAGACATTTAAATAAGCAGAACGCTAGATCATACATACACGGAGAGTAGTAGTAGTGATACTGAATGGGCCACGGATTCGTGAATGATGAGTTTGGAGGTTCAAACCAAGTTGAAGACTTTACGCTGTCTTCTCCGAGCCCAACGAGAGTCACTACACGCTTTAGGTTGAAACCGCCCGCATCATTGATAGCTTTAATGAAGATATTGTTGAGCTTATTCAACTCCGCGGCATGTTCGGCGGTAGTTCCTGGTGGTTCGTTGATAGGCTCGAATGCAAGCAGCTATGACTTGCACGCTAACTTCGTTCCAATCTGGTACCATAAGTGATAGAACCGCTCCTCAATCATTGTTAAGTTAGCTCCAGACGCAGAGACATCAGCCCAGGTCCAAGAGTCGTGGTGAACGTTGACAATGGTATGCAATCCTCGAGAGGTTACCACGTTAACAACGTCTGATACTCGCTGCAACCAAGTCGGATCTACCGTCCAGTCCGGGGAGCTTCCCGTGAAATGATAGGCCTATGTTACTATCATGAGTTAGAAGCATGGTCTATCTTTGAGAAGTGGAGCTGACCTGGAAGCCTGACAATCTTGAATCCGGCAGCTTTCACGTCATCAAACGTGGCTTCGAGGACTGGTGGGTTGTTCCAATCGCCCTCAGTCCCGGTGGCATCCAACGTGTGTCCAAGACTCCATCCAGGGTTCAAAGCAGCCACGAATGCGGAGGCAGTGACCGGAGTAAACGTTTCGGTACAGGCCTGTGCTACTACGTTTCTCCAGCAGAGAGCGAGAGTTCTTAATAACAAGCTGTTCTTCATAGCAACGACGATCTTGGTTCGAGTTTAGCAAAGAAGATAATAGCAAAGAGAAAGAAAGATGCAGATGATAGACATCTCATGATGAAACTATATAACAAAATGCCATGACTGTAGCTTAATACACTACCACCGGGAGAAATATTGTCCTAGTGAAATTCCAAGGCCTTGTTTCGGAAGCGATCTCATGTCCCCGCAAACCCGCTCCGGAGAAACAAAACGAGATTGCTGTTGTCACTGCAAGCGCCAGACGTGGTATGCATTTTTCGAGACTGTAAGGATGATCGTAGCCAATTTTGATCAGTTTCAAAAACGCAATAAGGTCAAGCCGAGACTGCGTTTAATGTGGAGAAGGACAAGAAGAAAAACTTTCTAGAATAATTAAAGAACCCCTTTCAATTGGGCAGATGCAAAGCGCGTGTCATATATAACGGGCATGGTGGCTCTTTTAATTAAGCTCATCCCGGGTATGTCAATCTGCAGCTCCCGGCGGGCCGTTGCATCCAGATAGCCTACAATGATTCAGTCCGCCTTTGATGCCTTATTTTTCCGCCAAGTACCGCGGAGCTTGGGATCTCATGATCTGGTACTTTACTAAAGTAATGAGCGGATGTCGGAAGAGTTCGGAGGCGTGATGTTGATGGACGAAGGCGAATGAAGCAAGGTCGTCGCTCAGGGATATCTCGTGTCGTCCGTGCGTCTCAGGGCTTTGCGTGTGATTAGACGGCGCCTTGAAACGTGAGAGGAGACGTATTGGATATCGTTCAGCTAATATAACGCTTGACAACAGGACTTCGAAACATAACCTCGCCCTCCAAAGGAATCCCTCCATCCATACAATTGCCATATTTGACTCGTTAATCTTGCATCATTCTCATCCTCCCATTAACATTCATTGATTCTCAGTACTTCCCCCCTTCAGTTCCACGGATCTTGTCAAAAACCTCCTGAGTATGCGCCCAAACAGTCTTTCCCAATGCTTGCGCCCGATACCCCTTCAAGCGCTCATTTTCCATCCTCTCTCCATTCCAGCTTAACCAATACGCACCGCTGCCCTTGACCCCATCACTCCCAAGCGCTGCGCCCTCACCAGCCTTCGCCTTCGGTGGATATGTCTGGCTTGTAGCGGCGTACAAATGCCGCTCTCCGCTTTCTGGAAGCGGCACCATGAACGGCTTCAGGACAGTCATCAAAATGCCAACGCCTACTCTCAGTACAGGTCCAAATGTTCTCGCAAGTCCAGTATTAACGAGTCCTGGGAACGCATGCACAAACGCTGTGTTCGGGTTTGCAGCAGCCATCGTCTCCACTGCAAAGTCGTTGAAGGCACAAGCATGTGCTGCGCAGTTGCCAAGAGTGAAATGCGTCTTCAAACTCAGATCGTCGAGGACCAAGCCAGTTCGGATATTGGGATCGAGAACAGAGACGACTCGGGAAAGAGGGGTAGAGGTCCCCGCAGCAGTAAGTTGAGGTAGGAGATTTTGTGCGAACCGCCAGCGTGCGTAGTAATGCAAGCTGAATTTCCGATCAAGGCCTTCAGCGGTTTCTTCGCGTCCTTTCGTAGTGAAGTAGCCCGCGGTCATGAAAAGGAGGTTGACCTTGGGCTCCCTGGCTTGGATCTCGCTGCACGCTTTGTCGACATTACGGAGGAGGGAGAGGTCTGCTTTGACGAAGGTGGTTTTGCTCTCGGGATTGATTTTATCGAACTCCTGCGTTATTTTGGTTGCTTCTTCCTGATTGCGGCCGACGAGATAGACCCGCGGGGCGGTCGTGTTTTTGACGAATGCTCTTGCTGTGGAGAGACCAATCCCGCTGGTGCCGCCTACAAAGACGGCGACGAGGCCGGGTCCTAGATCTTTAAGAGCGGCGTTGTTCGACCGAACCGTTTGAATAGTGACCATGTTCGGAGCGCTTCGATTTTCTTGTTTTGAACTAGATGTTTGAAAAAAATATTAGAATGGTAACAGCAATTTGATAACGGTGAAGAACGGGCTGGAGCAAGCTATGTATAGGTAACGGCTCGTGCGGGTTTCGTCCGCGGCACGACGCGTAATTTCTTGATGCCTGCGTTGAAGCCAAGCTTATGCGCCGTAAATCATATCGCCGCAAGTTATGGTCGGCGAAACCCTATGAAGAAGCCGATGGATTTGGAGACTTCGTACCTCTGCCGCAGTGTCCCTAGAAGAGTAATATCAGGAGATATGCTCCAAGTGCAGACCCTCGCGGTGGCTGTGTCAAAAAGTCTAGAACAGTATGGCCAAGTTAAATAGCTAACAACGTCGAGAAAGACCCGTCAAATCGATGAAGATGCGATGAAGAACGTGATGGCATGATGGGACTTCGGGATGTTGTCGGTCATAAGTAATACTTTGTCCCGCAAGACTAATCTCTTTTCGGCACGATGCGGCTTTTGAAAATGTGCATGCATAAGGAACCATTCCAAGCCAGGGTCTTCAGAACGATTACTTTCTTAGTTTGTGTTAGAAAATCCTCTTATGTGCTCTCATATCTCAGTCTGAAATAAACGTATTCTCAATTGATCAAGAAATTAAATCACGTTTCATATATCCCTCCTGACGAGTTTCCTGGTTTTCGCTCCTCTGTTAAGAGGAAAGAGCTTGACAAAATAGATTTTCAGAGCTGGCCAACTCCTGCCTATATATGGTGCCACGTTGAGTGCTTCTAAGAGCTTCCATACTTCCTCACCAGCCCCTTCATGATACTAACAGCACCCGACCTGTACCCACCCCCAAATAGCGCGTAATGATTAAGGTGGTGATACCTGCTCAACCGTCAGCTTCCTCTTTCACGTACACAGATAAAAAGAGACACTTACAATTCATACAACGCTACCCGATCCTCATACTCCTCGACCGGCTCCGTCTTTGGTACCAACCCGTGATACTCCTTCAAGAAACTGCCCCCAAACCCCCCAAACATCTTCATAATCCCAAGCTCGAACTCGCTATGCGCATAACACGCACTGGAATCGTAGACTACCTCTTCTGCCTCTCCCTTCCCTGCATCCGTGCCAAATACTCCAACCCCCGCATTCCCACTCCACAAATCCCCATGCACGACTACTGGCACCACTCCCTTGCCTCCATTCAGATGGTCGTCTCCGAGCAGCCGCGGGACCACCTTCGAAGCTGATTTCTCCACTAAATCGTGCAGTTCCCCATCCTTTCCATTCGCAGCCTCCGCGCGACGTAGGATGAAGCGCAACCGGTTCTGGGCGTAGAATTCCGCCCATGAACTCTTGAAAGAGTTGTCTTGAGGCGTGTCGCCGCAGCAAGTCGTGGCGGGAAAGCCGAACTGAGGCTTATCGTAGCCATCCGGGATGGGCGCAGGGGTGGTGTGGAGACTTGCGAGTTTAGAGGCTAGAGAGGCGGTGCTGGAGGTGGATGAGCGGCGGGATGTGAGAGTGAGGAAGTCTGTTACTAGAAAAGAGGTCCCTGCAGATGAGGTGAAGGAACCCCAGCCGAAGGATTGGGGACACAGGGTTGGCACGGCGGTGTGGATTGCGTTGAGGGAGGCGTGTTCGCCTGGGGAGGGATTAGTGGTTGGACCTGATGGGAACGGGTTGAGGAATGTATAGCATTGAAGTTTGAAAGGAGAAAGAGAGGTGAGCAAAGAGTGTGTGGGAGGTGGAATATGGGCTCTAATGTGAAATCCGATGTTTTCATTTTCAAGACCGCGTTGGAGATGTGTTAAAAGTGATATGTAAGAGCCAAACGAAACGCACAAACCTTCAAACATAACCTTTGCCTCCTTCCCACTACCCGTCTTCATAAAGAAACACCTCTCCTTCCCATCGCTACCTTTTTCTGTGATCTTTGACGTAGACGCCGACGAACAACCCCCTCCACCGGCTGAGGAAACGGTGGTGTGTTCCGGGTCCAGAGAGAGCAGTTTGACCACGGCGGGATCGAGCTTCATGACGGACTGTCCTAATCGGATTGACCCTTTGCGTAGGGATGAGAGCATGTACTTTCGGTCATGAAGATGTTAGCGACACAGGTGGGATGGTGGGATGATGTTGAGACCCCTTGTGTGATATGACGTTGAAGGCTCCGGTGGTCGGTTAGACTTGCCGTTTTCATCGTTCACCCAAAAGATTTGAAGCCCACTCTGTCAGCTCTCTAGGCGCACAACTAACACACGCAGGGCAACGCATTTAGAGTATCGCACACGTCTATTACCCTCGCCACCATTATGCACCTATAATACAATAGTCGCCATTCCATGCGCGCCAAATTCTGATCTCCATTTTCCCACCAGGTGGGTAGAAGAAAAGAGATATCCTGCAACCCAGCACTCCGTTAACCTCGCACCAACGCACGCCCTTTTTCCAAAGCTAAGGCAAGAAGAGATCCAGACGTCTCAGCTCGCAGTCAATTCGCTTGAACAAAGACAGGAATGCACAGAAGAGGAAAACAAAGAAGAGACACGAAGCTTTCGGGGGTATAAAAGCAGTTTCCCACACGCTGTCGCTGCCGCTGCCGCTACCGCTGCCGCTGCCGCTGCCTCTACCGCTGCCGCTACATCGCAAGACAAAAAAAAGGAGGGCGGTATGTGAGCACATCCCGCAAGGCAAATCAAGAGAAAGCAAGAAAGGGAAGATTTTTGTAGGTCCAGCGCCGTCTGCCCTTCTTCGTCTATCCGCAAAGCCTATTTTATCTTTTCCGTCTTCACCAATTGACCCAACTAAATCTTAATTGGTAGAGTGAGCAAGGGCCAGAAAAGATTTGTAGATTTTGGAGGATGAGGAAGAGCTTACCGCCACGCAAAAGTGGACTAGAATATGATACGGAAAACCATGCTGATAGAAGTATGTTACAGGCTGACGACCCGTGCCGTCAACTTCCCCTCAAATTAGCCCTAAAAAGCCCGGAAGGAAAATCCAAATATGTAAAGCAGTCTCTGCACGCCGACGACCAAGGGGTGGATCTGGTGTAGATGGGCCATCATGTTGTCATAAGAAATATATCCCAGTGTGGTCGTCAGATGGCGATGGTGTCGTCCGTCGATGTAATGGATTGCCTCAATTGAGTTCAGCGACGCCGACTTTGCTGTCGATGTGCAGTGTCTCTTGTGCAGACATCTTTGATACGAAATTTTCATGTCGATGGCTTCAATAGAGTCTTCAGTACATTCCCCGGCTGGTCTGACTGGCCCGACTCGGAGAAGTCCTGCTACGTTCGTCTTCTTCTAGAACGTCGCTCAAGCGAGTTGGATGATGGTGGCGCATAGCAGCCCACTCGGTTCCATAGCCAGAGCCGCTGTAATCAACGGGTCCAGCAGTCTGGTAGCCAGCCTGGCCTGGAGCAGGAGGATACGCAGGTCCAGCGGTGCTGGTAGCCGCACCATAACCACCCGATGCTGTGCCATAGCGGTTTAGGTGTTCAATCTCTCGCTGTCGATCTGCTTGTACGTCAAATTCATCCGACTCGGATTGGCGAAGTCGGTGCTCCCGGTATGTGACTCGATGGCCTGATTCGTCAAGAACGAAATTTCCTGATCCGTCGATTACATATTCTTCATCGCCTTCCGAGGTCACGTCACCTTGAGATTCGACATATGATCGCTCGTCCTCGGGGATGTTAGCAGCGGTGTCTTCATGCAGGTAAGTTCCTGGCTGCTGGTAGAATGCTTCGGGCTGGGATGTGGTTGGCTGGACTGCAGGCTGTTGAGCGGTCGTGCGGTGAGGTTGTAACGGAGCTGGCGCTTGAGATTGACTCTGTGCCGGTGGAATAGCAGTGCGTGCAGTTGAACTCGATGTTCCGCCTTCGCTGCTGGTCGGGTAGCCTCCATATGTACCACGACCAAGGGCGGGGACATCCGGCTCGTGGCGAAGACCTGATGTTTGTTGTCGTGCAGATTCGCCATATGGATCGGTATCGGTGGGCGAAGCAGCTTCTTCATAGGAGTACTGGGGTTGCAGACCTTGCGTACCACCCGACTGGGCGCCCTGGGGCAAGCTGCTGTAACCTTCATCTCTTGTTGAAGGTCGCTGGGATACGCTTCCGTGCCTGCTAGCCATGCCCGCTCCCATGGGCACCACTTGAACGCCGCCGACTAATGTAGGCTGGCCATCTCGAAGTGATTCAGTGCGAGCTCGCTCTTCTGCTTCACGACGGCCTAGCTCCTCCCATGCTCTACGTGCTTCCTCTTTCGAGATCTGAAGCTCACGTCGCATCTCAGCTACCATCCTGTCAGCATTGTTCTTCTCCCTCAGCAAACGATCCGCATTGGCGGCGCCGTCAGCACGGGCTTGGCGTTCAACCTGCAATTCAAGCTCCAGCCCCGCTTGCATCTCTTGTGATCGCTCTTGGTCCTGTCTGTGCTCGAAGAACCAGCGCTGGAACTTGCGCTCTGAAGAGGCTCGAAGTCGTTGAAGCTCAACAACGGCGTGGAAGAGATTAGCCCCAGCTGCGGACAGATCAGTGATCTGCCGCGACATTTGCTGCGCTAATGGCTCTCGCCGGACTTCTTCAGTGTTCTGTTCCAGTCGTCGAATCCAATACGACGTGAGGCCCTCCCAATGAGATGACAGAGTCTCCCATCGTTCAAATGCATGAGGGAATGAAGACACATTTGTCGTGTTCCGTGAGTGGCCTCCTACCGAGGATGGACCACCTTGAGTTTGCTGTGGGGGGACCCCGATGGGACCTTGACGGGCTTGCGCAGCAGCTGTCGGAGCTGACGGCTGGCGCGCATGAGCTGATGAACCTTGTGGTCGTCGCGTAGTGTCAGGCATGCCTGTGGCGGGTGCTGGAGGATTTGTGGGTCGCGGCTGCTGTTGTGATTGTGATGTTGCCCGAACCCGGCCATATTGCGCGCCTGCAGTTGTGTCCGGAGCTTGCGATGGAGCGAGAGGGTTGACGGGTCCTCCAGATGCAGGAACGCGCTCGGCCTCTCGTGGCAGACCTCCTCCGCCCGTGTTCTGTCGAGTCCCGTATCCACTGTCGTCAGTTGGATTTCTGAGAGGGGTGTTCTGTGGTGGTTGTCTCTGGCTGGCTGTGCCAGCAACGCCAGCAGCTTGTGCTCTTCGTTCCGCGCTCTTCCTTCGCTCGTCCTCCTGTGCCCGCCGTTGCTGCTCCTCGGCAGCTCTCGCTGCGTGTGCCTCGGCAGCGCGTCGTTCCTCGCGCTCTCGACGTGCGGTCATGATCTCTCGTGGTGTCATGATGCCGGGTCGTTGGTCTTGCGCTGCGGTATTGCCTTGCGACACAGGGACGGGCCCTGCGGTTGTGCGCGCGCCGCCATTCGCAGCGCGACCATTGCCGGTCGACCCCCCCGCCAGCTCTGACATGGAAGCGTTCTCCTCAGCAAGGTCGGGAGTGAAAGGGTATGGGTGTTGCAGAGCTTCTTGGAGAGTGAACTGGATGGCAGCTGCAGTGCGTCTGGAGATGCGGAGGGCAGGGTGAGGAGTGAAGGGGTCTTGTGGGGCAGTAGGTGAAGCTACGCGAGGACGGGTGAACCGAGTAGTGGTCGCTGGGTCGCTGTCGTCGGCGAACCTTACGGTTGGGGGCGGTCTAGCTTGGTTCGAGTCGAAGGACGAAGCTCTGGGACGGGCACGCGGCTCTTCGAAGTTCGGGGTGCGCCGGAGGGTGTACGGGCTGCTACCGGAGGAACTCGAGACGCGTGAAAGGTTCTGTTGGCGGTAGTATTCCTGAGCTTGCTGCTGGCGTTGCTGCAGAGAGGTTGTGTAGGGTTCGTTAACGTTGCGGTCGTGGGGATCGTCAGATGGTTGCTGGGTTGGCAACACGGTGACGGGTGAAGGCGGGCCCGGGGCACTCAATGCGACTCTGGTCTCAGGCCCGGCGACGTCTGGCGGGTGGGCAGTCGCAGCCGCCGATGGCGAGGCTCGCGGGCGAGGGAGCGCGCGTGGTGGTGAGGATGGACGGCGGACGGACGAGCGCGATCCTAGGCGGCGGGCTCAGAAAATGGGGGATTGCCTGGTATGGGCGAAGTCAGTATGAGGAATTGCAAGGGAGCAGCAGTCATTGTCACTCGAACGGGCGTGGTGAAGCGGGTGGCTGGGGAGGGTGAATAAATCGAGGAGGTTGGGCGATAGATGGCTGGGAGTCTAAGCTTCACTCACGCCAAGCGAAGTGTGCTCACAGGACGAGCCAGTCGCCGCACCAGCCGTGGCGTCTGCTGCTGTCTCGTCGCTGGAGCGCCGTGGGCCTGCGCAATTCGCCGCCGGCGACCGACTCGACGTGCTGGCGGTGTGTCCAAAGCAGGGCGGGCGAGGTTGTATGCACGATGCGATGATGGCCGCGATGCCACCCTTCGTCACCGTTGCCTCCGGGCTCCAGCCACAGCGGGCGGTGCTGGCGACGGCAGACTGCGATGGCGACGGGCAGGAGACGGCAGCGAAGGCAATTGACGGCGTGGAGAGGACATGCTACCGCGCGCGCGCGTGTCGTGAGGGTTGCGCTCCAGTCGAGGGGTCGAGGGCAGCGCGGTCGAGGGCGGCTCTTCGGGGCTGGCAGCGCACAACGGGTCGAAAATGGAGTGTGCGGAGACCAGATGCATCGGCGACAGAGCGGCAAGGCGGCGACAATGGAGTCCAGTGGGCGACTGCAGCGCCATCAGAGACAGGGCGATGCGTCCAGAGCCTCCCCTCACGGCGGCCTCACGCCTTCGCGATGAGTGCCAACGCATCCTGCATGCCCTCGCGTGCCTCGTCATCTTTAGCCGATCCAGGCCAGGGCCCGCGCCGGCATGCATCGACGGCCAAGCTCGCAAGTAAGCAGGACGGCCCCATGATGCACGAGGGCGCGGCTCCGAGGCGTGCGCGGGAGGCTGAGGCGTGAAGATATCGAGGCACTTGCGTGTGTGTATGGACAGGCACGAGCAGTCGATGCCGTGAACTGGCCACGGCCTGCTCCTTATCGGTCCTCCCCCATCCGCTCCCCTCGGAATGCGGCGTCATCGGCCAACAGCGCGCGTGGCCAATCATGCCGCGAACCGCTCCTCTGCCCTCTCGCGGTCTAGCTGGGATCCTGTGCGGCTGCTACAGTCCCAAGAGCTGCACCGCGACTCGTGGCTGGAGAGACCCTGAATCGCTTTCCACGGGCCCTTTAGATGCGTCCCATGAGTCCTAAGGTCCGGATCCAAGTCGGCAGGGCGTTGCGTCTGAAGGATGCGGAGCCGAGACCATCGAAAACGGTGCATCTCGAACGAGATCGACGTGGTGTTGTGGCCTCAGGCTTCATATGACAGGGCAGCATCAGGTAACGCGTGGGAGCCAATTGCTCCAGCTTTGATATCGTAACTTCAGGTAGCACAGAGCAAGCAGTAAAGATAATATATAACTGAGTTATATTCCAATAGATGAACTGGTTCTACGAACTACAAGTGAAACTGCCCTCGTTGCGTGACCAAAGGCCCCTCAAGGAGTTGCCATAGATCAGTCAACTCCACCCGAAGCTTGCTCACTTGACTGGAAGCCCCGTGGCTTGCCCGTCCCACTTCGTTCCTTTTACAACACTAGAGAGACTCGCTGAAGTGCTCTTTGAAACAAAAATCCCGCTATGCTGCTAACCTTACAATGCGAAGAAACCCGCAACCACCACAGCCACGAGACTCATGCCGACGCCAGATCGGCTCGCCGCACCCTCAAAGGCCAACGGCGTAGTCGAAGCGTAGGGTAGCCCCGTGCCTGAAGTGTACGGCACACTACCACTCCCACTCGCGCTCCAGACACCTGTGGGTGCAACATATCCTCCAATCACGCTCGATACACCCGTAGGAGCAACAGAGCCTACACTCGGCCCACCAGTCTCGCTAACCTCCTTATACGGCACCGGGGACACCTCCATTGTCACAACCTTCGTGACATAGCTCTCGCCGCTTGGAGACAAAGAAGCAGCCGCCGCCGCCGCCGTTGGCACCGAGGGCGCTGGTGGAAGCGTGCCCGGGTAGACGGTAACGTACGCGGTCTGAACGCGAGTCGACAAGATTGTCGTAAGGGAGGTGTAGGCCGCCGCTGTCTCGCTGACGGCGTATGGAGTTGGCTTCGCCTCAACCTCGGTGGTAGCGTACGCAATTGGCTTCGTGAGCGTGACGGTCGTGGGTGCCGGGCCGCAGTTCTCACAGACAGTCACGGTAGTGTACCAGCCAGCGGGAATGCCCGTGGTGGCAGTGGCTTCAGGGCAGACTGTGGTGGTGATTGTGGTCACGATTGTTGTGAAGCCGGTTGGGCAAATGTCAACGTAGGAAGCTAGGGAAAATTAGCTCGCGTTGAATGGAGGAAGTCAAGTGGCTTACTGATAATAACGGTTGTTGTGACTTCGGACGTTGAGCTAGATGACGAGTAGGCAGCCAGGGATGTGATTGAGCTCTCTGGGACACCGGTAGGGTACACGAATGTCGATGGCAACACACCGGTGTTGGAGCTACTCGGGACGTAATGAATGTAGGAGTACACCGAGCTTGGGGTCTCGTACGGAGTCACGAACTCGGTATAGCTGGAAGTTGTCGACTCAGCGGTAGGGTAGACCACTGACGAAGGATAAACCACTGACGAAGGATAGACTTCGGACGAAGGATAAACTGCAGATGATCCAGGGGTGCTAGAGGGGTAGCTCGCGGTAGAAGATTCCGTCTCGGTACAGCTAGACGTCGGGCTTTCAGAGCCACTTTCAGGGTGGACTGCTGACGACTGGGAAGTGGTGCCAGGATAGACTACGCTTGAACCAGAGGTGGTACCGGGGTAGATCGCGGTCGAAGATTCGCTGCTCTCGCTACAGCTTGTACTTGTGGATTCGGTCGCAGTGCTTCCAGAGTAGAACACGCTGGACGCGGTCGTGGTGCCTCCAGGGTAGATCACGCTGGACTCAATGCTTCCAGAGTAGCTTGCAGTGGACGCGGTTGCGACAGATGAAAGGGAATTAGATTCAGTTGTCGTTGGGTAGGCGGCAGAGGTGGACGAGGAAAGCTCGCTGGATGAAGCCACTGATGACCCTGATTCAGTGGTTGGCGCAGGCGAACTGCTAGACACAGTTGATAAGACAGAGCTGCTCAGACTGCTTGACGTAACTGTGCCAGATAGATACACTGCGGAGGACGAGGAAGAGCTGCTTGACGCAGGTATGCTTGAGGCCGAGCTGCTTGACGCATTTGACGAGACGGAGCTGCTCAGGCTGCTTGATCCAGCTGTATTAGTCGGATACACCACGGTGGACGACGACAGGCTGCTTGATACAATTGTGCCGGAAAGCGAAGGCGAGCTGCTGGACGCAATTGATGAGGCAGAGCTACTTAGGTTGCTCGACGTAATGGTATTAGTTGGATACACCGCGGTGGATGACGATGAGCTGCTTGACACAGGGGTGCTGGAAGGGTAGACCGCGGCGGACGACGAGGAACTGCTTGATACGGGTGTGCTAGATGGAGACACCACCAAGGACGAGGAGGAGCTGCTTGACGCGGGTGTGCTAGAAGGGTAGACCGCGGCAGACGACGACGAGCTGCTTGACACAGGGGTACTAGAAGGGTAGACCGCGGCGGATGACGATGTCAACGAGGAAAGCGAAAGACTGGGGGTCTCCGCCACAGAGATTGAAACGCTACTGGAAAAGGTTGCCTGGGAAGAAATTGGAGAAGGCGATGATGACGAGGACGAGGATGAGGTGATTTTGCTCGAACTGGGGCTCGGGGATGGCGTCGTTGAAGTTTTCGTGGACGATGGAGCCGAAACCGCGTTGGACTAATAGCGAAAATCACACTTAGTAAACGTTCACCAGCGAGGAGAATGGAATAGATACTAGGTCCCCCAATATTTGAAAGTTTTCCAAAATACCACTTGGGTGGGATTATAACACACGTTTAAGTGGGTATCTAGACGCGACTTATGTGGTTTTATGCACACGATTCGAGTAGTACTTTAGGAGAGCCGACAAAAGAGAACCTAGTATAAATGCCCGGACCTTAACGTACGCTGCTCGTCTTTACACTGGATGAACTCGTCTTTACTGAGCTGGTTGACACCGGTTTAGCGGTGCTCGAAGACTTGAGAGTCGTCAGGGTTGTCGAGATCTTAGTGCTGGACTAAAGGTCGAGAAGAATTAGTAATATTCATCAAAGGATATGATTTGGCGTGGAAATGGATCCCAAGTATACGTACAGAAATCTTGGTGGGAGAGGACAACGGCTTCGTGGAAGATGATGAGGTCTTGGTCTAAGCGTAAAGTGGAGTTAGCAAAGGTACACATGGGACGGATTGAGGTTGACACTGCCTCAAATGCGATTCTATGAAACCAGCACGTGAGGATCGGATGTGTGGCAAGAGTACGTACCGAGCTTGATGAGGCCTTTGTGGACGTGGACAGCTTCGTAGACGTGGATGATGCCTTGGTCTGAAGTGGGCACAGTCAGCAAGGGTGTATTAATGGGGCATATAGGGATAACTGGGAGATCCTCCTAGTAGGTCCGTTCATTTTCAAGTCCACATGAGTGGCACTTCCGGAAACTCGACAACGGAAGATCCTAATCACAGCATGTTCACTCACCGAAGTTGATGAAACCTTAGTAGATGTCGACGAGGCCTTGGTAGACGTTGAAGATGCCTTGGTGGAGGAGCTTGAGGTTTTGATCTGACGCGAGAGCATATTTAGCAGAAGTTTCAAAAGGAGTGAGAAAGGGACAGATCCCAGATCCTCCTAGCACGCAACAGCTTAGAAGTACCACACGATTTAGCGTGAGACACGATTTACGTGAGCATTCATGTCAGTCGAAAAAAGCTATTCTAGATGCTTTGTGCCGGAGAATCTGACATGTGCCTCAATGCGACTTACCGAAGAACTTAAAGTCTTGACAGATGAGCTACTCGCCTTTGTAGATGTGCTGCTCGCCTTCGTGGACGTGCTGCTTGCCTTCGTGGACGTGCTGCTTGCCTTCGCGGACGTGCTGCTTGCCTTCGTGGATGAGCTGCTCGCCTTTGTGGATGAGCTGCTCGCTTTTGTGGACGTGCTGCTCGCCTTCGTGGACGTGCTGCTTGCCTTTGTGGACGTGCTGCTCGCTTTTGTGGACGTGCTGCTCGCTTTTGTGGACGTGCTGCTCGCCTTTGTGGATGAGCTGCTCGCCTTCGTGGATGAGCTGCTCGCCTTCGTGGATGAGCTGCTTGCCTTTGTGGACGTGCTGCTTGCCTTTGTGGACGAGCTGCTGGCCTTTGTGGAGGAGCTGCTGGCCTTGGTTGACAGAGTGCTGGTCTTGGTCGAGGTGGCCAGAGTGCTGGTCTTAATGGACGAAGTGCTTGCTTTCGCGCTGCTCGTCGTGGAGGTCTTTGTGGTTGAAGCGGATCCGCAAGTTCCGAATGCGGGCAGGCAGCCTGTTCCGCAGTAGTCAGAGGTAGAACCGCAGTACCCATATTCGCTACAGCAATTGCCAAAACCAGATCCTTGGCAAGTGTATCCGTAGTTTGACGGGCCACAAAGACCATTCGGAGACACACCACCGGTAGGGGTAGGTGTAGCAGTTGATGTAGTAGTGGGGCATTTGTCGGTGTAGGCAGTCCCTGAATAGGCGCTGTTCAGACTCTTCTTGATCCAGTAGGCGTAATCCTGAGAGCATTGTATGTTCAAGCTGTCGACGGTCGCCTCCCAGAGCATAACACCACCAAACGTGGACGGATATTTCTTTAGGTACTCGGATATCACAGTGTTGGCCTCCGTGGTATTAAGATAAGACGCGGTATCGTATGGGGCACCATCCGTCCCGGCGGGCTGTCACATAATGTTAGTGACTGATTAGGACAAGGACTGTGGTAAAAACTTACGATGCCCAGGTAAACCTTGGCATTCTTGTTCGCCGACAGGGTGGTAACACGGGAGACCCAGCTGTCAAATGTGAAAGTGCTCAGACCGTTGTATGCAGCACGAGCAGAACACGAAGGGGTGTTGTAGAATTGCACGTAGAGGAAATCAAAAGGAGCATTTAGCATCGCATCGTCAAGGTGAGAGTCCGGAGTAATGCACTGGGGTGCACCGGAGATGTAGTAAGTTCCAGCTGCAGTCGGGTAGAGAACGTTCTTGAAATGGTTAATCATATCCGCATAACCTCGAGACTTGTAGTCTGAGAATGGGGGAGACGCCATATCACTCTCAATGTCGAAGTCAAAACCGTCGACAACAGCACTGCCAAACGGTCTTGGGCTTCCAGCGGCGACCCATGATGCAGGTGGAGAGGTGATCGGTCCAAAAGCTCCCCATAGGAATTCAGCGAAGTAGTTGGAAATCGCTGTGGTGGGCAGAGTGTAGTTTGTCGGGTAGGCGCCGCCGAGAGAAAGAATAACCTTCTTCCCATACGTAGTCTGGCACGATGTGATAGCGGGACCTATATCCGGGCAATGGGATTTGAGATGGGTAATGGTGCCATCGGGGGCAGTGAATGTTTCGTCGCCACAAGCATTTGCTAGATCAGTTAGCACACACTTCACCCACATACCAACCATATGCGACATACCAAAATTCGATCCAGGATATCCGCCGACTTTGGTAGGAAACTCATTGATGAAACCCAACACAACAACATCGACACTTGGGTTCTGACACACTTCCAAGAGTGGAATTTGATTGCTGCCTTGGCCCTAATTCGTCCAACATCAGTCAAGTCAAGCAACGAGGTCACAATTTGGCTATGTACTAACCCAGTACATAACTACATTAGTAGACGCAGCGGCATCGAACGCTGCTGAGACAGAGGTAGCGAGAGCGCTTGCCAAAGCAGCGGCGCGGGCAAAAGTCGTTGAACGCATTGTGGAATTAAGAACTCAAATTATGAACTAAAGGTAGAATAGCGAGTGGATTGAGAGGCTGAAGCCAGTAAAGATCGTGGTGACAGTAATGTCAAAAGAAAGGACGCAGACGAAAGTCCACAAGAATTGCAGCAGCGCAACCTCTGAAAGAGTGACTGAAGTCCAAGCCGCTCGAGAGTGTGTGGGAGAAGAAGAAGAAGGGAAGGAAACGCCATCATCTACCTAGGAGATGGCCATCTCCGGGAGAGGCTGACACGCTGGCGTCCAGTCGGCGTCCTGCCTTGGCTCCGGTGGCATGAAGCCATCTGCCTAGAAGACCAAGCCATCACAAGGGCTACAGGCGCGGAATGGAACGGACATGAGCTCGAATGAGGATGCTGGGCCTAATTAGGAAATACAGTAACCTGTTCCTGCCACGCAGCGTGTTTTTCTCGGGGGTCGTGCACGACTAGAATACGCCACCGCGACATGGTGGGAAAGAGCATTATTAAGGAATCGTCACCCGCTTCTCATGCTTCGTTCCGCCCATCTACACGCGGCCAGGCGCATCTGCCGCTCGCCAACGGCGTCGTATAGGACTCGTATGCTTCAAGCAAAGCCACACACGCTGTTTGAAGAAGGAGCATGAAGCGAAAGCGAAGGCAGCGCCGGAGAAGAAACGGCAAAGAAGACGTGGGTAGCAACCCTACGCGCTGGATACGCAAAATCGCTTGCATGCGAGGTCGCAGCGAGAGTCAAGGCGGGTGGAGACCAAGGTTAAACCCAACCCTGCCAGCGTCAAGTCGTCAGGGGCCGCTTTCACCGTGCACGCCACTTTCCAGAACGTGGTCGCTGAGTGGCCGGAAGGGCGGCATTCAAGGGGCCCGTCTGGGCCGTAATCGATAGCGCCAGTGTTGGGCGGATGTGCAGTAGAGGTCCAGTATTTTTGGCCCGCAGACCGGATCAGCCTTACCGCGCGTGGGTGTTTTTTGCGCATGCCATCATCGTGCCCCTGACTAGGGACGCCGCGTTCCTTGGTGAAGAGGGGATCGTGGGCGCGAACGACAGCGGGGAGAGGAAGCGTGAGGTTTGAAGAGATTTCCCCACCGAACCGGGGCCCCTGGAAGCACTGCCTGTCTGCAACCTCAACCAGGTATCTCGCGTGTTGGTCTCCCGTCTGGGCTTCTCACCGGTATGAGGCCTGGGCTTCATCTGCGCAGGGAGGGTTTGAGGTTGTAAAGTGGGGTTTCCATCAATCAGAACGCGACGCCTGAGCCGAGGAGTGCTCCCAGCGCGGTCACTCCTTGGCAGGGGAATTTCCGGCGTGTGGGTTTCTATTCTCGACCACTCTATGCAGTCATTCTTATATCACAAGTACGAGCAGGCGGGAAACTCCCACGCGCATATGCATTGCGGCACAGCTTTCAATCTCATCTTCGCTCTCATGCTATTGGAGCCTTTTTGTACAGGCCGAATTCCCTTGGACAAACCAACACGTGGATCTCCCATGGCTCGAATTGCTTGGCGGAGCTGCCATGGGTCTCACAATCTCATTAGAACCTGGTATTCGGTCTACGAGGCTGTTCAACTGATCAACATCCCTAGAGCCACCCGGGGGAGCAACAAGCCTCTTTCTAATACCCTGAACCGTACCGCGTAATCTCGTGCCAGCACCGAAGCCGGAATCCACTTGCAAAAATAGCACTTGCGAGGCTTCTTTTCACCACAGCTCGTCGGCTATGTCGTATTCCGCCAGGCAGCCGTCAGACGCAAGCCGAGATGCGAGGTTGGCGTCGCGAAGTTGGTGCCTCTGACTTATTTAGAAAGGTCTCTGTTCATTCAGTCTTACCGATATTAGAGGAAGAAAACCTCGGCTCCCTCCAATGCGAACAGAACAACCGCATATGCTGTCTTCTACAGCATCAAGGCGCATCTGGTGAACTAGCGCATATTTGAAGCCACGGGTGGAATAGGTGGGATTAGAGCGGAGGAATCCCTTTTCTGGATACATTCTTACTGAGGCTGAGCTGAATCTGCTAAAGCACGGTACCGCGAGGCGTTACTTTCGAGATTAACTATCCCTCTTTTGCAGTTGACTTTTGTGGCTTGATATCCGTACTAGTTCATCCGATGCGCCTTGACGCTGTAGTTTCAAGTACGAGATATTGTTCGCTTCCGATGCGAAGTGAGCGTAAAACCAGTCGGATAAGGAACCAACAGCGCACAAATGAGCTATCGGGGTGAACTTTCTGATACCTAGTGGCCAGCGCAGTTACAAAGGTATTACCAAACGCAGACTCCAAAATATTTAAAGCCCTGATTTACAGTACAAAGGGCAGCAAGAATCACCACCCAAGCGGCTACGCGAGGCGAGGAAAATCAAAATCGCCTCAACTCGACACCTCTCAAGAGCTGCATCTCCACAACAAGAACAAAGCAAAGAAATCTGAATAGATCAATATTCTCGTGGAGGGCTCCCGAAAACGTCCCACGAAGAAAGTAACTTTATTCAGCGACGTGGCGTGTTGCGCAGCCTTTTGCCCGATTTTGGTGGGAATGTGATTCTTCACTCGGCCGCACCCTTTGTATGTACGGAGGTATGCCAATTGGTACCTAATTGGATCATCAATTGTCACGTGGCATGCTTCATACTTTACCCAGGTAGTTCACAGCCCCTCAAAGGTCAGCATGGTGTTCGTATGAGTGAACCGCCTAAGCCTAGGACTGCAGCCTTTCCACCACGCGGAGAACTTTGTTCGGTCCATCTGACCGAAATGTACAGAAATTCGTCCGTTTGTATTCTTCGGGATAACATCCTTATTGCTCCCTAGAAAAATAGTAGCGCGCCCCGTGTCGTCGTTGAACATGACAACACTGGAGGGCCGGTGAGACGAGGCTCGAGGTTGCTGGACCCTGAATGCGTTGAGACGACAAAGGATCGACGTAGTTGGGCAGCCTCTACTAGTTTCCGCGCTAATACTGTGAAGAGGTCTTTATAGTTCTACACCCAGGCGTCTTCACACCTTTAGTCGGAATTTCCCTGGACTCGGCCATTGTTGAAATACTAAACATCGAGCAGACCCCGTGGGAAAAGGATAGAACAAGCCCCATGCAACCCACACGCAGTCAGATGGACAAGCAATACCCCGGGGTAGGTGCCATGGCGTTGCAGCACGTGGACATGGTAGCGGGGCGGATGAGCTGTGCTATCGCGGCGGTGAAGGCGGGCGGCAGACGCGTGAAGACGGAAAACAGCTATCTTGGGCAGAAGCGCATGGATATTGGCGATCGTGTGTCTTTTGAGAGCTCAACCCGGACAGGATGGCGAAGATGTTCGTGATAGCAAGACGCACCCCAGTCCGCGATCCATGATGGACCTTCAAATTGATGTCATCGGCGGTCAAAGCGCACATCCGCCGCAATCCATAGATCCTTACCTCAGGCATCACAGGATGACTCTCCACATAATCACTAGCTCTTCGAGATATCACCCGTGGCCTCAAGTCACCTGCGCTATGGCACAGTATTTTCTGCGCAGCAACCACTTACTGTTAAATAGATGACCTTGCCCCTACCTTCGCCGCTTTCGCAACTGTCATCACGCTCCAGATTGCTAAACGCCACAGCCCAGCCCGTATCTTTATTGTTCTGGCAGAGCGTGGAGCTGGTCTTCCTGCCTTGGTTGTGTATACTTGGAGTAGACGCCTGTTGCGCATATGTTCTCCAAATGGCGCTCCCCGCCCGCTGCTGGAGACAGCACCGAACCTTTGCCTGGTCCTCGAGAGAAGCAATCGCCAGGGCGAGCAAAATCACGTCTGGGCATCTTGAATGATCTCCAGACTGATGAAGTACCTGGTATATCTTTCGTTGAATAGAGATACTTCGAGCGGTCTCCTGCTAACTGCACCCCTTCGCAGGCTCCGTGATTCTTCTTTCAGACGTGCACAAACGCAATGAGCCGCTAGGTCTCCAGCACCAGCACGCCCGCACCTCTGCCTCCTCCCTACCTTCGCCCTATCCGCCCTCCATAAACGGCCGCTCCTCCACCACTAGAAGTATACGCAAAGAGGAGAAAAAGAAATCAAAAGATGGGAAATTTGTCCTGCAACCACAGCCAGAAGATACAAAGAATGACCCCTTGAATTGGGCAATATGGAGGAGAGATGCTGCATTATACTCTCTTGGCTTTTACTGTATGGTAGGAGGGGGAATGACGCCTATACTTGCTGCCGGATTCAACAATGTTGCTCAGACTTATGACGTCTCAATCTCGCGGGTATCTTTGACAACGGGGTTGTATATGATGGGATTGGGCCTTGGAGGTGTGATCGCATCTCCGACTGCTATCCTCTATGGAAAGTATGGGTCCCCTTCCCTGCCGAATCTCTCAGGCGTTGTCCTTACATCTACCTAGGAGGCCAGTTTATCTTGTTTCGATCATCATCTTCTGTTTAGCTTCTGTTTGGTGTGCCCTCTCGCCTAGTTATCCGTCTCTAGTCGTCGCTCGAATCGTGCAAGGCATGGCGGTTTCTCCCGTCGAAGTCTTACCGTCCGCTACGGTTGCGGAGATCTTCTTCCTCCACGAGCGAGCGTATCGCTTGGGGATTTACACCTTACTTTTACTGGCGGGCAAGAATCTGGTACCGCTAGTGAGTGCTGCCATCATCCAGAGCATGGGTTGGAGATGGACGTTCTGGTTAGCCTATTTTCGTACTTCACGATTAAACTTAGCATTTCTACAGTCAAGACTCGGTAGTAGAGAGAAAATACTAACGGTGTCTTAGGGTTGTCGCCATCATCGTTGGAGGATGCTTCTTTTTGCTCTTTTTATTCGTGCCCGAAACATTTTGGGACAGAACACCACACGCAAGGCAGACACATCGGCACAGGAGCAGAAGCCCTGGAAAACACGGCCCGTTCAACCTGCCCTCTCTTGGAAGATTCCATCATCACCAAGACCCTGAAAAACATCTGCCTCAAGGAGAGACCCTGCCTACATTAGACCCTACCAAAGCGACGTTAGCTCAAAGACGCCTTCAAAAGAACGTTCACGTTGGTTTCGCGCCGGAGGACGGAGTTTCAGAGCCTTCAGAGAGCCACGTGCCTACGAATAGCGCAGACGCCGTTTCAATAAACCAATTAGCGACGCCCCACACTGCCGGTCAAGATGGGACAATCGCCACCCATGTCTCTGAGAAAACAGATGACCCAGGTTATTTTTCACCAAACCCAAATACCATCCCTGGAGACGTTGAGGCTGCGGTGCCAATAGAGCACCCAGTTCCTGCTACTCCAGACGCAGTACATTTCGATGGCCCTTTCAGACCAGCCGTTGGATCTCCCGATCTCTTTCGGCCTGGTTCGGCACCAAGTATACAATCTGACGGCCAGCAATCTTTTATCTACACTGAGCATTATCGCGCTGCCCCTCCAAAGTCATTCATAAAGGCGCTTTCCCCGTGGAACGGCAGATTGGTCAAAGACAGCTGGCATCGTGTCTTGATCCGCCCTTTCATCCTTTTCGCATATCCATCTGTGCTCTGGAGCACCCTCGTCTACTCCCTCTCCATCGGTTGGCTTATCGTCCTCTCAGAGTCCGTTGCAGCTATCTACCGAGATCGTGAGCTCTACAATTTCACCGCTCTCCAAACCGGCCTCGTCTATCTTTCTCCATTCATTGGCGGTGTAATCGGCACGGCAGTTGCAGGCAAGATATCCGATTACATTGTCCGCTACATGGCTAGTAAGAACGACGGCGTGTATGAGCCGGAGTTCCGACTCGTAATGGCGATTCCTATTGCCATCTCCACCGTCATCGGGCTCATGGGGTTCGGATGGAGCGCACAGGAGCGAGATGCTTGGATTGTGCCCACGGTTTTCTTTGGAATAATCAGTTTTGGATGCAGTCTGGGTAGTACCACTGCTATTACGTTTTGCGTAGATTCCTACCGTCAGTACGCCGGAGAAGCTCTCGTTACGTTGAACTTCTCTAAGAGTAAGTTTGTAGCCCGACTACCGAAGCACAGCGAACTAATCACATGGGACAGATATATTTCACGGCCTCGTTTTCTCGCTCTTCTTCACCCATTGGCTTGAATCGAGCGGCGCGAAGACAGTATTCCTGGCTGTTGGCGGGTTGCAGCTGGCTTGTCTGACAACAACGTTCGTATCATGTTCGCCACTTTTCACTATCATCTGCTAACGACTTCAATCGTCCAGAATTCCCATGTATATTTACGGCAAGAGAGCGCGCATGTGGACAGTGCGAAAGAACTTAATGGAGAAATTCTAAATTTAGGCGTCTTGCAGGCGGCGGCGTTGCATCATGCGGGACTGCATTGCGGACCGCACAGCATTTAAGGCGTGCGTGCATTCTCATTTGCATCTTCGATGCAGGAGGCCGGCGTTCAAGTGGGCCATACACCGCATATACCTTGTCTCTATATGATGATAATACGAGTCTTACGATATTGAGACATGCATTTTCTCATCGCGCTAAAACACTAAAATGCATCAAGGAGCTTCAAACAGAGTCAAACATTTGTACGCATTTTCATAATAAGGCAGTGTGCGCCTTTCACTTGCTCAAAGCTACTCTAGGCCTCAGCCTTCAGCCGCGGAGACTCCAGAGCCTCACAAGATAATGTGCCACTGGCTGCTCATATGCCGCAGCTTACCGCCAAACACTGTCAGTAGTCCACCAAAAATCCCGATGATGGCAACATAAAGGCCCGCCTGCGTGCCGAAGCAATCTATGTATCCAACATCGTCAACCCAAGGGACGACACCATAGAGGAACCCAAATGCAACAATGTTCTTGAAGCCTGCATTTTTTATCAGTCAACCACTTCAACAGGGGTCCATTTCCAAGGGTCAGAAAGGAGAGCTTACCATTCACTAGCAGCAACGCATCCATGTTAACCGGCAACAAGCAATCACTCACATACGCCATCGTAATCGTCGGCACAGCCGTCAACCCCACTGAAATCATACCGTACCCAAAGAACAACGTCGTCCAGTGCATCGTCCTCTGCACCCCGTACCCGAAAAGTAGACACCCCGCCGGCGTGATTAAGAACGGAATGATAAGCAAATACAGCCGGCTCTCTGGCTCAAACACGCCGTGATTCCGCTTCGTGCGCCAGTCGCAGAATACATCTACAAGCCAGCCGCCCGCGTAGGCGCCGATGATGTTGCCGATCAGGCCGGGGATGTTGATGAGGCCGTTGATCTGCGGCTGCCAGTTGTAGGGCGGCGCTTCGAGCACGAAAGGGTTGAGGATGTTGACGGAGACTACCCAGGCCAGGCTGACGGCGTAGCCTAGAAACGCGAAGATCACGGCGGGGTAGGCGATCATGGGGAATGGGCGGAGGAACATCTTGAGGATGTTGGTGTCCGAGGGCACGCCGGACCAGAGGCTGAGTTCCTGCGTGAAGGTCTTCTTGGGCACGGGGGATAGGCCCGAGGGAGGCGAGCCGGGATACTCCTTTGTGCGAGACTCGGCGGCCTTTTCGACATCGATGGCTTCTTCAGAGTCAGAGGAGATGGCTTGGGATGAGCTGTTTGCGCTGAGGTTGGGCTGGCTGATTCGGTTATAACGGGTCTCTGGCACGAAGAAGAGGACGAAGAGGAAGTTGATGCCGGTGAAGATTACGGCCATCCATTTGTGCCAGCGCCAGCCGAGGCTTTGCACGACGAAGCCGCAAATGAGAGGGCCAATGGTGTTGCCGCCGGATATCGAGTTCATGTAGACTCCCATCTTTGAGCCTCGCTCGTGGACGAAGTACAGGTCGTTTACGATTGCGGAGCCCAGAGCTTCGGTTGATGAGCCGGCTGCGGCGGCCACGATGTTGGACCAGAGGAGGCTTTCGAAACTCTGGGCGGTAGCGCCCCATATGTAGCAGACGCAGAGGAGAAGAGACGCGAAGACGAAAACAGGCCGCTTGCCGAAGTAGTTGGCTATTGGGACCCAGAAGAAGTTGAAGATTCCGAGAACTAGGATGGGCCAGAGGAGAAGATGACTGGTTTCGCTCATCGTTTTCTCGAACTCAAGGCTCAAGATGTAGAAAGCAGGCGCCAGTCCTCCGATGGCATAGTTGGTCAGAAAGGTGAAGGCGCATACAGAGCCGAAAGTTACGTGTTTCTTCCATATGGGCCATCTCAGTGGGTCGTTGGGGTCATTTTCTGACGGATGAGGGTACAGAACGAGGGAAGAATCCGTGCCACCGGACTCGCTGGAGACTGCATCTGCATGTCAGTTCTGGACATACTGAGAAAGCAACAGAAGATGTTCACCCTTTCTGAGCTGCACCGTCCCCTCAGTCTGATCTAACTCTCTAAGACTATGAAGTTGCATCGTCAACGATGTCGAATATGAATTTTAGTTGGGATACGAAGTCAAGACCCAGGACCAGAACCAATTTGTATCAGTGGCCTTGGTTTCGGGAGGATTCATGAAGAAGGATTTCGAAAACAAACACTAAGAACCGGCACAAGGCGGAACCAGCATGTATAGTTATAATTGTATCTACTCATCGGGCCCGATTCCGCATTGCGTTGGCAATCGATATTTGTTGATGCAGCTTGGCGCATATTCTCCGATGGTTGTGCAGCCGACCACCTTCTCGTGACGGGTCTCCGCACGGCTCGACAAAAGCTCACTGACCGGTAGCTATTATGGGCACAGTAGGTCGATCTCCCGAACTTTAACTCGATGCTCTGATCAAAGAGCGGTGCGAGGGTAGGTATTGATAATCTAGTCGAATCATGGAAGCTTGCTGCCGTCCCGGGCTGTCGTCCGCGTTGGGGCGGAGGAGGGGAGTGGTTCCCAAAGTCGACCAAGAGACTTGTCTTCGCGACGTTTGACGACATCAGTCCAGCACCGACGCTCCAGCACTGCATCTCATTTACATACGACGGCAGGCCTGATTACAGAGGGCGCGATAACGCCTCCGTGTTCGACGCTATGCTATCTTTTGCAGCCATGTCTTCTCGCCGCGACTCACTAAAAACTACGACTTCATGTTTTCGGCCTTCACGACACGAAGATACACAGGCACAAGCTGAGACTGAATCGAATTCATACGATATATGAACTCATCAAATCTCAGCGTTCATGCACTATATACGCCACATAAGCCATCGGAATCTCCAATCCTCCGCACTTGTGTCGCACCTCTCCAGCGAGAGCTGCGGTTAACGGTCCAGACCACTTCTTGCGCTCTTCCCTTCAAGCAAGGATTTCGGCAACTGCAACTCCTTACGCAGCTGTTCTTCTAGCTGGAATTTACAAAACACCCTGTCGTAGAATAAGAACTTCGCTCTACGCCGACGATTACTCGATGAGCACAAGCGGCTATCGTAGACCAGGGCTCGCTTGACCATTTTGAGACATCACAACGTTACCAGAGGTTTCCCTGTATTCTGTTGTTTATTTTCCTCCTCTAGCCAGGTCGCATTTCTCAATGTCTCACCACAGGTCGTGTAGATGCACTACCCTTGTGTTACCACGCTTCTCCAATGCGGATGCAAGTTGGCTTTCCGATTCTCGAGGGCGTTTCTTTGCCAAACACTATCAAATCAGTTCAAATCGTTTAGGAGGCATTCGGAGCGTATGATCGCCGCACTGTTCTCTTCGATGCGCCTCCATCCTAGGGTACAGTCTCTCGCATCGCGCCACCATTACGTGCATTACCGACGTTTCGCCCCTTGCTTCGTCCTCCCTTGGTTCCCTCGAGGGAGGGCTGTTCGTCATCAGCCGGCAGGTCATTGGACCGTTGGACCCGGACGCCGAAACGAAGGATACGAACTGGTCCTTAGAACATCCGAATTTTGTAGCCGTGGAGCCTCAGACCAAACAAGTAGTGGCCAAAATCCAGGGACTCGGATCTCACTCCGCTAAATGTAGCCACTCCAGTTCCTACCAACCTTCCCCCTTCCTCAACCCAGCCGGTTGTTCTTGTGCCTTCATAAACAATGTGTCTCACCCCCTTAAGACCAACCAAGCGGGGATCTCCACACTATACATATGGCCGATTACTGCTGGTTGCGCGCCTATCAAGGTTATCGGACTGATTGCGTTCATCCAACCACTGCCTATCCCATCTTGAGGTGGTCCCTGCACTGCTTCTTGCACTTCAATATGTCGACCGCTTCATCGTGTACGCCTGCTCTGAATGGCGGGCTTGGACTGCCTCCATACACTTCTTCTCCGCTCAAAAGAACTGCATCACCATTCACGGATCCAAGAACGCCTCCCTGTTCGCCGAAAAACACGGAGCAAATCTGGGATGAATACGAACGATGCGCAAGGGAAAGATCTAAATCAAGGAAAGCATCCTTTTCGAGTTTGCATCTGAGAGCCTTGGAGTCGCAAAGATTCTCCAACGGCACGGTCCTGGATATCATCAAAAGTTACGACCCATATTCCTCACCAAAAGCTCCAGCCTCATCGCCTTCCTCCTCAGTCGCGCCAAGCCCTCGGATAGAAGCCCCTCCGTCTTTCTCTCAGCGGAAGAACACGCTGCAAGGAACGTCACTTAGCAGGACTGTGTGCGAAGCATGCGAGAATTCAGCCATTTCACCTTCAACAATATGCGAAGACTGCAAGCCGAAGACAATCGCCCCGACTTCTATACTACATATCGAGGACGTCCCAAGCCAATTGAATACAGAGCAGCTTACTTCTAGTGCTGCCTATGTGAGCAAACGTCAAAAACACCATACTCCTAGCAACTCTCGAAGTAGTGAAGCGTCAACTTCGAAATCCATCCAAACGTCCCAGAAACGCTCTGCTAAGACTAATCAATGTACGCTTCCGATTCGGCTTTCATCGCTCGACCATTCCCGGACGCACGATCGGTCATCTGAACCTCCAGTACTCCATCAAGATCTTCCATCTTCGAAGATATCAACTCCAGCCCCTCGTATCCCGCGAAAGCCCGTCCCACAGCCCACTACTCCCGTCGGCTGTTCCTTCCCGCTGTTATCGCCTACATTCAACCATAGTAGCATCACCTCTCCGCCCCCGTCTACACCCCCAAGCACTGCATCCTCGCGCCACAGCCCAAACAGCTTGCTCGCATCATCGCCGGAGTATCACCTCTCCCTCTATCCGTCTACTCCCACCACCGTCTGCACAACCCGAATGTCCACTTCTGCGAGTACGCCGCTTCACCGTGCGAGCTACAGCTTACAGAACACAGTAAGCGTGTGGGAAGATGACGATGACGAAAAATTCGGCTTGGTGGACTATTTGCGGCGGGGATGGAGAGGCAGTCGATCGAGCTTCGGGTTCGTGGGGAGGAGGGAGAGTGGCAGCACTACCGGAGCGGGGGTAGATGTGATCTTGGAGAGGGAGGTCGATGGGAAAATGAGGCAAAGAGGGCGGTGGCGGAAGTGGACGAGGTGCGGGTGCTTTGGATGCAAGGATGATTGATTTCGGCGACCGTTACTTTGATTCAACGCGTCTTTTAATTGTTATTTGCGTCTCCTACGTTCCGTTCGTCTCAGTCTTTCGAGATGGGGAAAGGACGCGTTGCGCTGGTACTCATTTTCACATCTCATCTGGATGGAACATCATTGGAGAAAAAGGGAAAGGAGACATCATGCTTAAGAAAGAGCAAGGACGAAGCCACGAATTCACGCGTATCGCGATATGATTGACGACGTAATTCATTTCACGATCTGGAACTTTGGCCATGGAGGAAGACGCAAACTGGCTGGGTCAGACTGTTTACGCAGAGCGAGTGGGCCGGTCAGGCTGGACCTGAGTTTGATCACTTTTCGGGTTTACTATCATCTTTGCATGGAGACTGTGGGATATTGTATAATAATCCAATGGATTTTCGAATTACTACGCTACTACTACTATCTTCATTTCGTGTATCTGACACAAAAAGGTACGATGCCTTCCTCAGCTATCTCCGCGCCTAGTGCCTGAATCCTCTGCCTCCTCCGTCAGACTTCTTCCCTCACGCCTCTGCGCTTGTGTTTCTCATGCCGGCTTGTAGGTATATGCATGTGTCAGGCAATTCGTTTGTACTACGCGATAAGCCGATGTGGAAGCCTGCAGTGGACTTTCCGGTCGCGAGCCGGGATGGCGTGGCCGTATGACGTGGGACGAGCTCGTAGGATGCCTCTTCTAAAGCAAGCGGACGTTAGGACTGCGGAGGTAGGGCACTGAGATGAATAGGAAGAGAGGGCTCCTACAATTCAGATGGGGTTTGAACTTCATGGTTTGGTCCAAATGATGTGCTTAAGGTCGGAGAATTTCCATGCGAAGATCTGGAAGCTGAAGCAATGGGCTGATACGTCGCACGAGGGTCAAGTGGACTTACACCGCTGAGCGCCCTACTGATGCGTGATGCATGGACAGATGCGTGATGCAGGAGGCGGGCAGGGAACAATTCATGTGATTGTAGGACTGAGGCTTGATACCAGGGCAACAAGAAGCCCAGTGATGTAATGGCTCTAGGCTCTCACATGTCATGTGCTCCGAAGCAGGTTGTGATATTAATAGAACATTTTCCAAAAGTGATGCCTTTCTGATCGTACACGCTCGCTCTCATTTCGATCTCAAGACCCGTTCTAGGAATCAGATGCGAGCGATAACTTGGGAAGTCAATCAGAAAACTTAAGAGTATGGCTATGAAACTGGCGCATATCTCCTCTGCTGTCGGGAACCTTCAGGCCGCTTTGCATACGTCGAGATACTTCTTCTTTACCGCCATGTCGCTGGTCCAAGGTTATCCGTTTGTTCTTTCTTGGTCCCTGTGTTGACCGTTCGTTGAAAGGAAAGATGCAGGACCCATCAATCGCAAAGAAGCGGTGACAAGATGGTTATAATTGACATTAGCATCCAGAAACGACGCAATGAAACACTGTGACCGTCCGAGACTCTCTCGAACTTGATCATTGCATCCCCTTTTGACCCGAAGATGTGTCACTTCGCACTCCATATTGTGAGTTCAAAGCATCGATCCGAGAGCATGACTTACATTGATGGAATACAGTGGAAATGCGGCGATAGCTTCTTCACCAAATACTCCTCTTGCAGCTTCGACCGGGCCGTTCACGATACAAACAGCCTATTGAACCCGCTGCATCAATCCGTTAGACCGCACGGCCGACATCTGCCATGCCCACCGCCGTCAGAGCCAGATCTGTCGCCACGCACTTGCCATGCTACTCCCAACACAATGTCATCGACAAGCTCTTCGAGATCCAGCAGCAATGACACGCCGCGACCCTGTTTGGCTGTGCCAACCATCGACCTATCTTCACCCGGTAGAAGCACCTACACCATCGAGAATAACCCCAGCACATGTGCCAGAGACGCCAAGACCGGGGAGCTGATTCCCATTGCCATGGAGCTGATTGGAAAGATGTCGGATATCAACCAGAACAACCTTGGGGAGAGCGGGAAGTGTTATGTTTTTGAGGTGGTGTTGCAACGGAGGGAGCCAACGATATGTCCTTTCTGTGCGAGAAGTCCGAATAGGAGGAGACTTCCAGCGCATGCGAGAGGATGCTTCGCATTCAGTTAGGCATTGGAGTGTCAAATTGCAGCAGCAAAAGCTTCGTGGCAGTGAAGACAGGATATGGGGGTTAAGGATCGTGGCATTTTCCAGGTGGCGTTTGATGTTAGGAGCAGATTCATGATTGTGTTGCATCGGGTGATTGTTATGATGTGTTCGCTAGTTAGTTTTATCTGTACGACTGTGACTCTCTCGCTGTAACAGCACGATGGTGCTCTATGTACTCCGGGTCATCGTGGCTTCTCGTGGTTGCAACGCATGTCGACGACCGAATTCGCGGCAGCGGGTTCGCGGAGCGGATCGAGCGTGACGTTGGTACCTCAGAAGATGGAATGTTGATGCCAATGATACTGGCTTGGAGCTCTCCCCCTCCGGGCAGTGATATAACGAATGCTGTACCAGTATCTTTGCAACGGAAAGTAGTTCGACGAAGCTAGACCTGTTCCTAATAGCCTGTTTATTTTTAAGTTACCCCACAGCCAACGTCACCGTCAACAACGACAGCTTCTCCTTGACACAACACGATATCCCTAGGCCATTGAAGCGGTCTTTCTTACGCACAAACAACCAATTGTTACTCCAGATGCGAATCGCCGAATGAAATACTTGGAAGCGCTGGTCCTTTCACGCCACTTCCACAACCCCCTGGTGGGCTTTCAGCGCCGAATATGGCTGATGGGGACACAAACTGGCCCAATACTTCATTCAAGCTCTTGTCGGGATCCGAAACGATCATGCAGAGAGCTTCTCAGCCCGTATGAAAGCTTCTGTCTCGGGATTAGTAGGAATCAATCTGCAGATCCTAGTGCCAGATGCGACACGACACTCAACGTCGCGGACCTTGTTCATTGGCTACATTGGTAAAGAGCTGTCATAAAAAGCTCCAAAAACATCAACGTACTGACCAGGCAGCGGCTGAGTGGGTCGTAGAGATGCTTGACAGGCGGGATACGGCACGGGTCAGCCATGCTGGGAGCCTCCCGCATGCGTGTCTTAGACCACCATGCCTACCAACCCCTAGCTGCCTGCAATCAAGCTCCTTAGTCTTTTCTGATTCCTTCTTGACCCTGCATTGCTACTTGCTGGCACTTTCTAGTGTTGTTGAACGTTCATCGCCGTCGTTCGCTTGAAGCCGTCACTCATTCCAATTCTGCTGTGGGCTACACGTCTCGTAAACGTCATCCAGGGGTATTTGTCGGCCCCTCGCTATAAAATTCGCTGCCTTGCACTTTCTAAGTACCATTCTGTCGAAGATCTATCATCTTACACTCCGTATTCCACTCCCGAATACTCAACGTGACAATCGACGTTCGACATCGCCTCAATAGTCTCCTTGATAGGCCCTTTGTTTTGCATAGGAGGTTTGGGGATCGGATCTAGGTAGGTCTTGCGTTTCCCCGATCTGCTATCGATCATTTTCGTCGGAGAACGAAGGAGCATCTAGACCCTGTGCTATCTCAAATAGTCAGGAGCATTTCTTTCTCGAAAACCTCGCCCAGCACCTTCATTTTGTCTTCCAACAAATCTACATACATCGCTCGTTTTACGCGCAGCCTGTCCTTCCCGTCGGCGCGCTGTCTTTGGTACGGCGTTTGGATTAGCTTTTGGATTGTCTGGGTCCGGTTTCCAGCAGATTGCAATCATAACTAACTTACAAGATACATCACACAGATTTTCATTATGCGAATTTCAACCCTTTGCATCGGAGCTTTCGTCGGTATCGCAACAGCTAACATAAAGTTTCACTGGGTACAACCGACATGCAATTACTCGTCAGTAGAGCATAACTCCTGTCTGCGCGGTCAGCGGTGCACCGAAGCAAACGTGTGAGCGATTCTCTCCAATTCCAGAGCCAATCTAATATGCGAAACAGCTGCAAGGCGGCTCTCACAAATGAAGACTTCTACCCCCGATCGTTTCGACGCGACGTAACCCTCTACTCCACCAACAGCAGATGCGGGCCGAACTACGGGAATATATTATGCGACGATACCACAGGTGATTCTCTCACGACATGCTGTAGTCAATACGGATGGGTAAGGGATGTTCACTGGAGCATATTTTTACAGTGGCTAATCATAGGTAGTGCGGAGTTACTCCAGCTCACTGCGGAAAAGGCTGTTCGTCTGGGTGTAGATCGATACCTGCCAACAAGGCCAACGCGATCCCTAGAGCTTCATATGTTCCCCCGAGAATAGATGGCCGTTGTGGCTCAGAATTTGGTGATGCGATCTGCGATCCCAATAAACCTGAAGGTGTATGCTGCAGGTGAGTGAGCAAACCGAAATCTAGGTCACTTACTAACACTATGTAGCCAATACGGATATTGTGGAAGTACAGATGACTACTGTTTACCCGTGAATGGCTGTCAGAGCGATTGCACGGCCTCAAATGTCCCAACTCTTGTCAGCAAAGTTGCCGAGCCTTCTTCAACTGCCCCACCTGGAAGATGCGGAAAAGATTTCGGCGGAGCGACCTGTGACCCAAATGGAGGATACGGAGGTTGCTGTTCACAGTATGGGTAAGTTATATGCTGTCTTGGCCGTTCGCTTACTGATGTTTCCCAGATACTGTGGTACCACGCCTGGTCATTGCGGCACGGGATGTCAAAGTGGTTGCAGTAATCCTGTCTCAAGCACCCCTCCCTCGGTAACTACATCTGGTGAGCCAGTTCTTGGCAAGCCATCATCAACCATCTCCGCGAATCCCTCTGCCACTGGGAAGCCTACAAACGATGGATCTTGTGGCATCAACTTCGGTGGCACTGTCTGCGGAGATTGGCACGATGGAGCATGTTGTTCAATGTATGGATATTGCGGGAACACGACCGCACATTGCGGCGATGGCTGTCAGTCCGGACCTTGCCTTGGAGGCCCCGTGGTTCCAGCTCCTGGGCCGAGTCCAGCACCCGCAAACCCTAACCCGGGATCCTTCAAAGTCGTTGGGAAATCTGGCGTACCTGCTATGCATGCTGGTCTCTTACCCAATGGCCGTGTCGTCTTTCTGGATAAGGTCGAAAACTTCACCAATCTCAAGCTGCCCAATGGCCAGTTCGCGTACTCCTCGGAGTATAATCCTCAGGATAACTCGGTCGTCCCCCTGGCTTACAAGACGAACGCATTTTGTGCTGGCGGTATCTTTCTGGCTGATGGACAGTTTCTTGCACTTGGTGGTAATGCTCCCTTGGCTTGGATGGATCCAACTGTCGGTGATGGCTTCACGGGCATCCGCTACCTAAATAGATCGGCTACAGATTATTCGCTCAATGGCAAGGACTGGAATGAGCCTGGAAACAAGCTCAATACTGCAAGATGGTATCCATCGGCTCAAGTCATGCCGGATGGCTCCATCTTTGTCGCATCAGGTAGCTTGAACGGCCTCGATCCCAGTGTGAAGGCGAACAACAATCCCACGTACGAAATGCTTGACACTTCAGGTATCTCAAACGGCCAGAGTATATCCATGGATATTCTCGTCAAGACTCAGCCGTACTTCATGTATCCGTTCATCCACCTGCTCAACGACGGCTCACTTTTTGTGTTTGTTTCTAAGTCATCGGAACTTTTCAACGTTACATCGGGCAAGACCATCCGCAATTTCGCTGATTTGCCCGGGGACTTCCGCACATACCCCAACACTGGTGGCTCGGTCCTCTTACCACTATCTAGCGACTCTCAGTGGAATCCGGACGTCATAATTTGCGGCGGTGGGGCCTACCAGGACATCACCTCTCCAACTGATCCCTCTTGCGGACGCATACGACCGCTTGATGCCGACCCATCCTGGGAGATGGACAGCATGCCTGAAGGCCGAGGCATGGTGGAAGGCACATTGCTTCCGGACGGTACAGTGATCTTCTTAAACGGATGCAACAAAGGAGCTCAAGGTTTTGGTCTCGCAGCCGCGCCGACGTTTGAGGCTCTCATTTACGATCCGGCTAAAAGCCTGGGCCAACGCTGGACGACTGGTGCACGTACTGATATCCCGCGTCTGTATCACTCCGTCGCCTTGCTACTCCTCGATGGTACTCTTATGATTGCCGGATCGAATCCGGTCGAGCAACCTGTTCTCTCGGCATCGCCACAAAATCCATTCATCACAGAATTCCGAGTTGAAATATACACACCTCCGTACTTGCAAGGAGATTCTGCAAAAAAGCGCCCTACAGACGTCACCCTAACTTCCACAACTCTGCAGGCCGATGGATCATCGTTTGGAATCCAGTTCAATGCGCCCACAGATGCAAAGGGCGTCAAAGTTGCATTGTACTATGGTGGATTCGTGACTCACTCAGTACATATGGGTCACCGAATGGCTTTTCTCGACAACACCGGATTTAAGCCTGGGGCTTCGGCGCAAGAGCTGACTGTTAAGATGCCACCCACTCGGAACATTGCACCACCTGGGCCATACGTGGTCTATGTCTTGGTGGATGGAGTTCCTGCCGTTGGCCAGTTTGTTCAAGTTTCGTAAGCAAAGAGCTTACATGATTCATTGCCATATTACACTTTCGTTCAGATAAAAATGCTGAAAGATATTGCAGGATTTGCTCGGCGGCACGCAGCGGAAGATTCAGCCCTTCATATCACGGAGTTTTCTGGACTGTTGGTTTTCACATATTTTGGAGTCTATACATTTCGACATTGAATCCATCGATCCGGCTTTTGGATGAGCTGGGTTGAGGGTGGGTTGTAGAAGAGGGTATGCAATAAGGAGAGACATAGTTTGTGAGGAGTATACCTAATGAAGTAGGATTAATAATGTAATGCACGTACCATTACGAATTGCGAGACACGTTTCTGTCATCGTCCCCTAATGAGTGGCTTAACCACTGGTTATCGTGTCTTAGGTCCTCCGTCGATACCCTCGAGAGCGATCCAATTGGACAACCAAGCCGTTAGAATGAATTAAAGTATGCCCTATCCAAGCCGTGCCATTAAAACTTGGTACCTGAGTCATTCATACTCATCTCTAGGATTTTCATTCAGTAGTCTTCGAGTCGGAGGGAGTGCTGCTACGCTCACGTGGTCATCGTGGCGGACTTAGGGGATATCGCTTGGAGCTTAATTCGACCTCAACCTCATGCGTCATTCCATCCCATCTCTCCCTCCTCTTCCATCTCGCCCCTCACTACTCTCATCCAACTTCGGTCTACTCGGAGACTTCTGTATCACCACAAAAACTCTCCACTCCCGTCACCGTAGCTCAAAATGGGTGCCTGGGGTTATAACTTCCTCGAGTCCGACCATGACTATGACATTGCGAGCGAACTCGCCGACGAAGCTGGCGTCGAAGACTTTATGTTTCCCGATGACCCCGCTGTCACTGTCGACAAGCTCAATGACGGCCTCCTCAAGGCGATGTTCGACAAACGTCAAAAGATGCGCCCGCAACCGAGGTACGAGATCGTCATGCTCGCTGTCCTCGCCATGAAGCTTGGTTGCGCCATCGAGGAGTCTCACATCAAGCTCATCAAGCGTGTGTATCGTCGTTGCGAAATGAGCGATGAGAAAATGGACAGGATGAAGCAGGCGCTGAGCAAGTACACCAATGGACAGCCGCACAACTTCGGTGACAAAGGTCTTCTTGAGACCGCCATGACCCGCTTCGGTGATAAAGACACACCTCAGGAGAAGAGCAAACATGGAGAAGCCTCCACCGAGAAGAAGAAAGAAATCTACGGAGATGCAGACTCCGATGGTGGCGAGCAGGCTGCTGTGCAGGTTGCAAGAAAGGCGAAGAAGCCACAGCAGAACAATGGAGGAGTTGCCTTGAAGAAGGGTACAAAGAGAAGCCACAGTGAGACCGATGCTGCGGATGTTGAGGAGGTTGTGAGGGAGCCAAAGAGACTCAGGTACGCAAAGGTTTGCTCTCTTTTTCCCTCATTATCTGACATCCGAGGATAAGCATGTTCGATGACCTCCCTCCTATCTCGTATTCAGCCCCTATTCTCAATCAGCCAGCCATACAACCACGACATACACTTCCCTACCGCCCGATGGGGTTCTATCCCGGCTACCCTCTCGTTCAAAATCACCCATACTCAACCTCAACCCCATACCAAGTGCAATGTATTTGTCCCATTCATTGCCCGATGTGGAACCCTATATATCGGGCTCCTCAGCAGTTCCGTGTTCTTGGGAGCTCTTTCTACTCGCAGGCCCCCATGCCCACTTCTATGCTCTGGCCGTACCCTTCTCTGACGTACAATGGCAGAACTCAGAGCCCTCATGGCGTGACTTATGACGGGCATACTGGTCCTCAGTCCATCGGAGGCTCGAACCAGTACCAGGCTTCGTACTCTTACTATTGAGGCTCGGCGGACCTCCGACTGCGATAGGAACCTTCTTCATCTGTGGTCATAACTAGGAAGGGCTCTAAAAGCTCAACAGGAGTCTAATACGATTTAACATGACGCATCTTACGAGTACGGAACTTCCATTTCCTCATTTATTTTGCTGACCGTTAGAAATACAGATATGTATGATTTTCTTTCACGCCGAGCGTTCACGATCATGCTTTCGTTCACGACGGAAATGAAGTTACGGTATGCTTACTATGTGATACTCGTCACGCTCTTTCATGTGAGAAATTTGTCGGTGTTCTGGCAAAAGGTTTCGAGCAAGTTGCGGAGTGGAAATAATGGTGCTTCTTACATGGCGTCTTTCCATGTTAAACGACCTGGTAGAGGTCAATGTAGTGTGGCTCAAAAGTCGACTCCGTTAAGAAGGAATATAAATTAAATGCTGAGAAAAAGCAAAATATCTTTCAACTTTTCTCATCACTTTGAGGCGCGCTTCAAGATTCTTGAGGGGGAAAGATTGCTGCCCAGTCCAAGGTACGTCAACGACCAAATGGCTCAGACGCGATGGAAAGATTTATTGACATAGTACCGAAACACGTACATTTGACAGTGCTTCAGTAATCTATGCCCAAAGCTTTGGTGATGACATCCAGCATTGCCGTAACTTTCTCCTCCTCGAGTATGCGCCCAATGACGGTGAGGCCGACCAAAGCGTTCTCGTGGTTCTTTGGCTTACCGTCTTCCCAAGATAATTAGGTCAGCTTCGCACTAATATCTCGTGAACGCAACAGGGCGACTTACAGCACTTCCATACCTTCCCATCAGTCTCTGAGATTGGCTCCCAGTCTGATGGTATCACATCCTTCTTCAGATCAACCTGAGTGACTGGGAAGACACCAGTAGTCAGGTCCAGGAGAGGCGATAACGCGCCCCAATGGTGCTGAAGAATGTTAGCTGGCCATCGTTGCGCGCTGCAGACCTGCTGCTTACTGGATACCCGGCATCATGTCTGGCCGCAGGAAACGGTATGCTAGGCATGATGAGCCCGTCTATTGGTCTCCCGGTCCCAGTTTCCGATGCCGTAGCTTGCCATTTCTCGAGCCACCGCTGTGCAAGCAGGGCTCTTTTATGCCGATTCTGCCAGGTGTCAAAAACGCTTTGTTTATTCATTTTTGCGGTACGGCGTAGCCAAGACTCGAGTTGAGGATGTAAAGGCTCTCACGAGACATCGGTGTCGCGTTGGAATTCCTCTCCAGAGTCGGCCTCCCACATCTTGGAAATGATGTCTGCCGCTTCTATATGCTCAGAAGGGATGAAGTCAATAAAGGAATGGCCTGCAGCGATGAGTTTTGCTTTGGCGATCTCCATGGCTCGCATGAGAGGGGGAGTGGGCATCACGGTTCCATCACCCATTCCAAAACCAAAGCAAAGCTTTTCGGGCAGCTTCTCGGCATCTGATCTCCATGGTATGGGCAGAGTTTGTGGATCGAGGAGCCATGGAGACTGACTTGCGACAGCCGACATGAAAAGCCGAACATCAGAGACTGAACGGCACATTGGCCCTGCACAAGATCGCATTACTTCCTGGCCGAGGTACGTGTTGACGGCGTTTTGATAGGAGACTTGGCTATGAGATGGCTGAATCGCAGTCAATTCGGTGAACGACGAGGGATTGCGGATGCTGCCCCCAATGTCCGTCCCAATGCCCATGAAACTCTCTCGGAACGACACCAGGCAAGATTCACCACTAGAAGACCCGCTAGAAGTCAGCTCTCTATTCCGGGGATTCTTTGTACGACCAAAGACATTGTTCACAGATTCACCCATCATAAGCGTAGCCGGAACGTTTGTCTTGACGTATAATATGGCTCCAGCTTGGACAAGAACTGTCACTAGCGTTGAGTCTGAAGTAGCCGGCTTTTCGGCGTACGAAACATAGCCGATCGTCGAACCCAGCCCTTTGATATTGAATTGGTCCAAGTCGACACTCAGCATTAGCGAATGGTCTTCGATTCACTGCCGATGAACGTACCTTTAGACTTATCAGGAGCCCGTGCAATGGCCCAATCGTCTTGCCATCCCGCTTGAATATCTCATCCAGCTCTTTCGCCCGTGCGATGGCTTCTTCGAATTATATTTCGGTGATGCAGTTCAACAGCTGCTGCGCGATTGCTGCGCGCTTGCAGACGGCTTCGGTGACCTCAAGAGCTGTCCATTCTCCCGACGCGATCTTGGAGACAACTGTGGATGCCGTAGACTCGGTTATAAGCAGCTCTCTATCCGTCTTTGGAAAATCGTGGACATCGAGAACATCGAGGCTTGGAAGGAGCGAGGATGGTATCCGCCATTGTGGGGGTATTTTGGAATCGCGTTCTTGTTTCTTGCGAGCGGCAATGGCTTCCCAGGGTTCTAATACAGCCATGATCTATTAGATTTGATCCAAAAAGCGAAAACAGGAGACCTCTGGAAAAGTCGCACCTTATCAAAGCATCCATGTGCCCATCAAGTAGCTTCTCATCAGCCCCTCATCAACACCGGCCCTACTGACTCTTGATAGTCTCCACATAAGAGGAACGGCAGCTTTTATCCCGAGTCCGGCGAATGATGGTAGGTGGGAGAGTGGAGGGAGTCTAAAGTCCAGAGTATCGATAAGCATGACCAACCCCTGTCTCCGACGGATCTCTTCCGACAATACCATTTTCACGGCCGGCGCATCAACGCCGGTTTGCATCTCAAAATGCGGATTATTGTGACATTCCAAGGTATCATTGCCGATTCTGTTATCAGTAGAACGGTATCACCGAGCGACTCCTAATGTAGATGTACGTTCGATCAGAGAGATTTGTACGGGACTCTCACCAAACTCATACATATTTCATTCAATTCGTAGCTCTACTATTTCGGCAGCCATCATCTCCAGAAGAGTGTACATTCATCCATACGCATCAGGACAAGCTGTACAGCATGGGACTGGATTCTGCTGGGATGGCGATTGCTGTATCACAGTCTCAAGATCAGGCTCTGCACTGCTTCCTTCAAGGATCCGCCGGGTCTTCAACCATATCGAACATCTAAGCATCTAATCCTCAAGTATTTGACCGAAAGTCATCCCTACTGCGCGAAAAGGCAGCGGCAAAACGGTTTGAGGAATCTCTAATAATGCTGGTCTCCCACCTGCCTGTTCTGCAGCTGATCCTTGCCTTGTTGTACCTCGTACCTGCAGCTAGCCCTGGGATCAAGAGCGGAGTACATCCTCCATTGCAACCTTGATACCGAGCACGCCACTTCCAAGGCTTGTTCGCGGCAGAAAGCTAGGCAGGCCGAGAAAATTTGTGGTTATATACTCATCGCTCCCAATTATCCTTCCCAGATATCTATATCTCCTGCCAACACTTGTGCTAGCATCCTGATAATCTGCCCAGCATGAGATCAAGGCTACTCCGGAAGGCATTGCCGCTGTTACATCTCATTGCGGCGACTCTTGCTACAGATCCAATCGTTAAGGTGATCAATGGCTCGTATTCCGGTCTTTTTCTGCCTCAGTTTAAGCAGGAGCTTTTCCTGGGCATTCCGTATGCACAAGACACTGGCGGACAGAATCGGTTTCTCATTCCGCAGGGACTCAATGAATCGTGGGAAGGAGTCCGCACTGCCAAGCAGTACGGCAATGCCTGCCCAGATAATGAGCTGGCGGCTGACGGAGTTTATGGAATGAGTGAGAATTGTCTCAGTATCAATATCGTTAAGCCGGCTGGATTGAAAGCACATGAGAAGCTGCCAGTAGTGCTCTGGATCCATGGCGGAAGGTCAGTTAGTTCTTTCTCATTACTGTCACAGCAAATATCATAATTTCGGGTCGTAAAAATGTCTCAAGACCGGTCCCTCTCCCCGCGTGAACTCAATCGTTGAAGAGCTTTCTACTAATGAATGCAGCTATCAAGTTGGAACCAGCGGTCTTCCGAACTACAATCTCACATATCTAGTCCAAAGATCCGTGGAGATCGGAAAGCCTATCATTGGTGCTTCTATAAACTACCGTAAGGGCGGCTGGGGCATGCTTTATAGCATTGAAGTACAAGTAAGGCATAAATCATGCCTACATTCATCGAATGATTCTGACCTGGGCCTAGGGCTCAGGAAACACTAATCTAGCTCTTCGAGACATGCGAAAAGGCCTAGCTTGGATTTCCGAGAATATAGCAACGTTTGGAGGAGATAAAAACAGCGTAACTATATGGGGAGAGTCGGCTGGCTCATTTGCAATTGTGCGTAGATTCACTTCACCTCCGTCACTCAGGCGTCTCCTATGAACTCCACTCACATAATCATTAGGGTCAACTACTCTTGAGCTACGGAGGTAAGACCTCTGGCCTCTTCCACCGCTCTATCCAGGAATCTGGAAGCGCAACTACAGCCTGGTACAACGGCTCTTCTTGGTACCAACCTATATACAACAAAATCGTATCTCAAGTGAACTGCTCCGACGCCATCGACACGCTAGCCTGTCTGCGCACCATTCCGTACGAAACAATCTACCCCTTCTTGGACAGCTCGAAAGTTGGTGGCCCTGGCTTCTATCCCACCGTCGACGGCGACATAATCCCCAACTACCCAACGGAGCTTATACATTCCGGGCGCTTCGCCCATATTCCACATCTCTACGGGACCAACAGCGATGAAGGCACCGATAACGCCCCGGCCGACGGCGTCATCAACACGGACGACGATGTCTATTTCTACCTTCTCAACAGTACGGGCTTTGACTTTCCGCCCTCCACTGTCCGCGAGATCATGCGACTCTACCCAGATGACCCTGCTCTTGGTATCCCGCTCAACACGGGCGATGAACGTTTCGCAGAAAAGGGGTACCAATACAAGCGAATCGCTGCCATCCTCGGCGATGCATTCTACCACGCAACTCGTCTAGATGACGCCCGCAACTACGCAAAGTACAGCCCTACGTACATCTACCGCTTCAACACGCGCGGGTTCGTCAACAGCACGAACGCGACGTACCTCGATCTGACAGGGAGCTTAGCCCCCGCGTACAAGGGCGTTGCACATTTCACTGAAGTAGCATTCGTGATGGCGAATCCGCAATTTGTTGGGCCTTGGCCGGAGCACAAGCAGTTGAGCGATCAGATGAGCGCCCAATGGGTCAACTTCATCAATGGTGGGAGTCCGAACGCCGAGGGTTTACCCGAATGGCCGAAGTATAGCGATGGGAAGAGTGGATTGAATCTGGTGCTGCAAACGAAACAACAGGGAGGTAGCTATGTGGAAGAAGATACGTATCGCTTGGCTGGGAGAGAGTATTTGACTAAGTGGGCGAGGAGGCGGCATGTTTAGGGGATATGGGAGGATATTTGTTGTCTCTAGAGACGCCGCACTTTAGACAAAGGATAAGAAGGTCAAGACGGTTGTGTTGTTAGAGGTGAAGAGAAAATCATATTGCTTCAATGATCAAGAACGCCTACGCTAGCAACTAGAGGCGCGCTGCAGACGTTGTAATGACTATCCTGTATCTTATGTTCCCCAGTCTGGATTTAGACTCGGCCACCCTCCATAACTACTGTATTCCGTCTAGTAGATAGACGGAAATCTGTGTTTCTGGTTTCTTTTCAAACTTGACCACACCAATCCGTCGTACCCGCCATATCCTACCATAAAAGGGAAAATGTCGACATAAAGACTTTTTGGTCGGTATCGCCTTCGATTCTGAACATTGAGAGTTCATACACCCGACTTTTCCCTTGCAAAGACCTGCTGTATCTTACTTAAATAGGCAATCGCATGTGAGTGCCTACGAGTATCGTTTCTAAGTACTACAATTAAGATGAAGTAGTCACAAGGGATACTCTAAGTTGTCTCCAAGGGATCATGATCGCAATGCTTAATGTCATAAGCTTGGTGCAAGTATATACACAAATTTATCCTTTTTGGCTCATGCCTCATCTTAGATCTGCTCGTTGACAAACAACCCAGCCATCCCCTGACCAGTGCCGATACACATGCTGGTGAGCAAGATCTTCTTCTTCTGCCTCCTGGCCTCGCTAAGGCCCGTCACAATCTGCCGAGCGCCTGTACATCCTAGGGGGTGTCCGAGTGCAATTGCGCCACCTCTCACATTCATCTTGGCCGGATCGATCTTCAGGGCGTTGACACAGTATACGGCCATGCTGGCAAATGCCTCGTTCAACTCGATGAGATCGACGTCGGCAAGAGTGATGTTGAACTTCGTCAACAGCTTAGGGATGGCGATAGAGGGGCCAATGCCCATAATCCGGGGAGCAAGACCGGCCACCGTGGCGCCCACGTATTTGGCTAGGATGGGTTGACCAAGCTCCTCCGCCTTGGAACGCTTCATGAGCAGCACAGCAGCCGCGCCATCGGTTACTTGAGACGAGTTTCCACCAGTGCTGCGGTCGCCGTGCGGAAGGAAAGCGGGACGAATCTTGTTCAGCGCCTCGAAGGTGGTTCCCCATCGAGGTCCCTCGTCTTTTGTCAGAGTAACGGTCTTCTCTTCGCCCGTCTTAGGGTCCTTGACCCTGACAGAAATGGGCGCGATCTCGTCGTCGAACCAGCCCGCTTTTTGGGCTACCTCTGCTCGCCGATATGACTCGGTGGCGTACCTGTCTTGCGCCTCGCGGCTGATGTCGAAGTCCTTTCCTACATTCTCTGAGGTTTGTCCCATGGGCTGCATGCAATCGCACGCTTCCTGGTTCTGCAATATCTCGTCGTAGAAGGGCCGCTCGAGACGGTCGCCACCCGTGGTCATGTGTTCCGCGCCTAGTGCAAGCCCGACGCTGATGCTACCCGTGGAGATCTGGTTGGCGATGTCCTGTACCGCTTTCAGACCAGAACTGCAGAAACGGTTGACGGAGGAGCCGGCAGTGGTATTGGGGAATCCGGCCCCGAGCATCGCGGCGCGGACGTAATAGGCAGCTTTGGCGTCGGAGACCTATTGTGAGATGCCGTTAGCTTTTGGTCGAGTAACAGTTCCAAGCATGTTGGAGGGATTGTTGAGAATGAGAAGACGTACATTGCCCAAGCAGATATCCTCTACCACCGCCGGATCTATCTTTGACTTCGAAATCACTTCCTTGAGAAGCTTATACACCAAACCGTCCAGCGGCGTATCTTTCAAGCCACCCTTGCTGGCCTTCGTAAGAGGGGTCCGAATCGCAAGCGTAATAACCACATCGTCGGCGTTTTTGGTAGTTCTAAATCCTGTCAGTGTCTCTTGAATTGCGGTTAACGATGCGGGGGAGAGCTCCGCGGATGGCGGTGGTTTAGCTTACATAGCTGAGAGGCCGCTTCTGCTAGGCGTGATATGCGAGAGAATGGAGCTCAGTCGTTCGGCCATGATGAATGGAGGGATATAGAGAAAACTGAGGTTGCAATGGCAGCGAGGGTGTCAGACAAGAGAAGTGATGATGGATGCGCTAAGGAACGGGATCTTAAACTCGAGCATGCCTCGGCGCCTCGGTATCTTCCTACGACCTACCCCACAAACAAGGAAGACATTTTGCCCGGGTGTTGTTCTCTTCGGATGATACCCACGGCAAACCACACAGGAAAGCATCTAATCAGAACTTGCGAGCCGTTGAGAGCCGGCACTCTGAAACGGCATTGTGCTGAAAGCAAAACACCGCAGAAAGCCTTTCGTATCAAGATGTCAGACAAGCAGATGGTATCAGACATGCAGCAACAAAGCAAGCCCAAGGCTTATATTTCAGATAGATCAAGCGATCAGCTACAAGCGCACGGGAGTCTAAATGCAAGCGTAAGTGTTCAATCCATGTGTGGAGACACTCGTAATAAGGATAGCTGACAAAGATAGCATCACGTGACCAGTTCTTCTCCTATATACACGTGCAATTCGCTATATAGCCACACAATGCGAGCAAGCTCTAGAAGCTTGCGAATTTATTCGGCCACAATGCAGAGCTCCTGCGTGTATAAGAGCCTTCCGTAAGGCGCCAACGAAGATCACACCCCAGAACAACTTTGACATCAAGAACCTCTTGTTGCTTTCCCTTGAATCTCTCAGAGACAGCGCTTCGAAGCTCTCAAACTTCACCATCTTGCAGCGTTCCATTTCAAGTTCCCTACTTTTCCTCATCACCATTCATTCTTCTTCGGCGTCTTCGCAGACCTTGCTACCATTCATGGCTTCCATTGTCCCAAGTCCAGTGGTTTCGAAGCAACCCGTTGCCCTAGAAACAAGTATCAATTCGCTCATGAAACCGAATCCTCAGGCTTTGCCTGAACCTGGTGCCTGGGTACCTAGCTCTCCAGCTTCCGCATGGACAGCAGCTGCTACACCTCCGATCACCTCATGTGTGCCCACTCCAATATCTTCACATCCGCCTATCAAACAGGATACGAACGTCGGCATAGCCGAGGCCAGTGCTATTGTGGGCGCCTTCGTTGGAGTCGCTATCATTGGGACCGTTGCTTCCGCTCTCTGGAAGTTCTTTCGGAAGATGAAGCAGCCACCCGGCGTCGAAGACGTTGAAACCCAAGCCGCTAACCCGAGGCTAGGAGATAAAGCTGATGCAAAAATCACTAGGCCTCCAGCAAGTCACCAGTCTACGCGACCCAGCGACCTTGCTGCTGCCGCCACGGTGACCGACAGCCGATGGTGGCACCCCATACCACCTGTCTATACACCGGGCAACTTCAGTATTTATGCCACTCAGCAAGACAATCACTACACTCCATCTACCTAGGGTATTAGAGAAAAGCTGACGTTGGTAACTGAGAGGTTCGAGTTAGCTGAAGGTACGCCCTACATGGCTCCATAGAAGTGCGATTTACAGATTATCCAAGTGATAGCCGCATTTCCCTTAGTTAGCAAATTAGCCCAAGTTCTCATATCATAATCCTCGTGTAATTGAAAACGCTGTCGTTTTGACGTGAATAAATTAAAGATGATGCAGTACCTCCTTGCCAGTGATGATGGTCTAAAGTACGTAGAGGCGGCTCTTGAAGGCTACGATAGATAGTGTTCGAGTAAAATAGTACGAGGTGCGACATTGTAAGTCTACAAGGCTTAGAGCATAAGAAGGTTTGAGAGACGATCTCGCCTAAGAGAGGGTATTGTACATACACACAAAGGCTATTGTCAAGGACCTATCTATGAGAATACATAAAGACGCACTGTCCCCGAGAGGCTCGTATCTTACGATTGCCTTTCATCTGCTTCCAACATAAGAGCATCACTCCCTTCCGCCTCGCAAGCTCTTTCCGCATAGGCCTAGCATTAGCAGTACTCCTATTTCGAGCCAGTCAACAACACTACCCATGCCTCCGAAACCGTCTCTCGTTGCGCGTGCTGGCGGTCCACTGTCTACCACCATTCCGTCTTGTTGGAAATCGGGGGTGATCTTTCCGTGCGCAGTCTCCAAGTCCTTCTTCTCAGGAACCCCTACCCCTGAAGCCTACAAGGCTCCTGAATCTCTTGATACGAAGAAAGTGATAGCAATTCTTGTACCCTCTGCGCTCCTGTTTGCGGCACTATTCGTATTGAGCATATTGCTATGTCGACGTAGAATGAGGAACCATGGTTCTGGGGACGACCCACTAGAAGAAGCCGGGGAGAGAACCTTGCACCATCGGCGGAGGGGCCCAGACGCACCTCCTTTGACCATCGTAACGCAAATATCTTGTGGACCTCAGCAGGCGAAACCAGCGTCCGCTCCTCGCTTCCAAGCAAGACAGCAATCGCCCAAGACGTACAACATAGTAGGCAAGGGAACGACAAAGCCTAATGGACAAGGGTGGTTTAAACTAAAAGCAGGCGGCGAGTCGCGAACTCAAACCCTGCAAAGGTCTGCATTACCATGGGAAAAGCCCGATCTGTCTCACATGGCGAGAGGACTGAGAAGGCTGGTGATCAATCTGGCCGAGCCAGCAAAGCCTTCTCGTATGTACCTGAAGACGGGAATGCATCCGAACTTGGAATACAACGAAGAGAATGCGTGGGCTTTCACTCCGACCCCGCCTAAATCATCATCTATCGAAATTCCTATGAAGATACGAAAGCCAACGACGCCTCCGCTTCCGCTTCGGAAGGCTGTCCAAGTTAGGCGCCACTGCCACCCAGATACCAAATATGGCCGTGATACTGCGTGGGCATTTGAGCCGCGGGAATAGGTGAGCTTCCGGTCTAGCTCTGTTGGATAATCTCTTCAGATCATGGTGGTTGCTGATTTTTGAATGACTTCTCCTGGAAACCCCATTAGCTAGCCTGATGCGAGCTAGTGAATTGACTCATTCATCCTCGATAGCGGATATGCAATTGAAAATTTCACCCAAACCTTCCAATTTCAAGGCCAATGGCTTCGTTGATGTATCCTCTGCAAGTGATATTGGAAATGGAGTATTTGATAGAAAAGCTTTGGCAGCGTGTTTAACTCTAGATTTTCTTTCCGATAGAAACTAATGGCAAGATATTCATCCAACGTTTGCAAGACCTCGTCCTACTCCTGGATACGTTGTTCACTTACATATGGATCTACATTGTGTACTTCAAAACAGTCGAGGTAAGGAGTACGGTTGCAATTAGAAATGGCGAACGGAGTATAAAGCCTCTTCACCCCCGTTTTCTGGGACGCAGCTACACACAAACCTGCTGCCTGATCAGAGCTTTTCAGAGTCAGATTCCAATACTTTTCCAAAACACCTTCCTAGATGTTTGGCCCATCGCGAATGCCCGTTCCAGTCACCATGGCATCTCCAATCGTCAGCAAGCAGGCTGAGACGGGCTCCGTGAAGTTTCCGCATACCCTTCAAAGGCGACTAGCACTCAAAGACTTTTCTTTCAATGAAACGCAAGCACTTGTAGTGGTGGCAGTTGTCACCTTCAGCGTTCTCATAATCGTTTCGTGTTTCGGATGCTTCCTGCTTTGGAGAAGACGGTGTATTCAACGATGCTGCCACTCGATCGACGATAGCCAGCGAATCGAGAGTATTGAGCTTGGCATATCACTTCAGCGACTTTACGACGTGATCCGCGCAAACTCGATCCTACAAAGATCGCGAGTATCTCTGCCAGAGCCTGCAGCGGCTGGAACGCACACGATCCGAACGGCTGCTCAAAGACCTACGAGTACTCAGCCCGAACCGTGGCACGCATGGAATGCGTATCGATCGATGACGAGCTCTCAACCTCTAAATACGGTACCGGAGGCTTCGAGTGCTGAGTTCGATCTATTCTCTTTGGACATTGCCGATGCCAGAGTAGTCTAAGGACCTTGGTTAGCTCTCGAGCGCCATCTAACTCTCAAGATAGACTGATGTGCCTAATGTAAATCTGCAACGCTTGGAAACATACCTCGATCTAATGGAAATGTTTCTTCTGAAAGTATCACCGCTCCTTTCTGAGAGCTTCTGCGACATGTTATGAGCTATGATTGATCTTCATCCATTATCTGATTGGTAATCCTGGCTTGTAGATAGTATTTTTTAGGTCGACTGAACAATGCCTCTGTCTCGCCCACTCCTTGTGGATTGAATCGCACTAAAAGTCCGCTCAATAAGACATTGTCTCCAATGATGGCCATTTATTCTCCATACTCCAAAGAGAAGATCATTGTGTACTATACCAGTCGGAGCGCATGATGGTCTAGACATTGTAAGACGAGCATTGTGTAGTAGCGAGGTCGATGTCCATATAAATTCAAGAAAGGCCTCGTCTTCGATGACAAAAAAGCACCTGGTTAGAGCAGTCTTGAGGCCCAAGAGGACCATTGCCATATTCAAATCTGATCTTCAAGACCGTCCACATTCGCTCCTCAATCGCTTTCCGATATGACCACATCCCAACTCTCACGAAGCGTTTCAACGCCTTCCCCAGAAGCCTTCCACAGCTCCGAACAATTAGCCGGCTTCTTAACGAAGAGTCTTGGCCCTTCCAAAGCAAGTCAGTTGTCCGTTTCAACCACCACTACAACGGCGACTATCATTCAGACAGTGACAGGCGAGGTGCCCACAGGCGGATGTCCAAACCCGGCGTTTCCAATCTTCTTACTCATATGTCTTTCTCTGCTAATTCTTCTGATGCTCACCTTCTTCATCTTGATCATGTGGATAACTTATAGAGACGGGGTATGCCAGAAATGCAAGAACCAAAGCAACCGGGATGGCAAGCGTAAGCCATAACCGCCGCGGTCCCGCGAGGGTCCAGAGAGCATCGAGATGACGAGCCTACCTCCGAGGAAGCAGGAAGAAGCAATTCCTGATTATCCTATTCCTTCGCAGCCGCGGAACCTGCCGGAATTAGATCACTCCAGTCCCTGGCATCACTACACCCGGGAGCTTCCATCTCGAGCTTCAGGTCGTAGACTGACCAAACCAATGGTGGGCCTCTTTCGCACTAAAAATATCAGCACTGAACTGGTAGGGACTTTGTAAGTTCCTCTAGGGGTCTTCAGGCTCTTTAGCCTAGACCCTCCAAGTCGAGGTCCGCGGAAACCAAACTTTTCTTCGACCCTTGCATCGCATAGTCTATCAATGAATCCATTACCCCCCCTAACATCATAAAAATCCATGAACTTCTCAGAGATCTTCCTATTCATTGTGACACTTGCATATTCGTCTGTAATTGCCACGTTCGCTCGTGACTGTGCCGTGGCCCTCTTCAACCTTGACTGACGCGGCTATCCAAAGCAAATGATCTGGGAACTTCAGCTGCCAACGCACCGTCGACTACGTATACCTGCCCACCTGTTATTATATGAAAGTGAAGGATCAACATGCTGAGGCAGTCCTTAAAGATCGTGAAAGTCCTCGGTGCGGAGAGGTCAAGCTTCTTATCTCGTTAGTATCATCGCCACCGGCGACAACCTTCGCAAGACCTACCCAATCTATACCATTACTTGCGTCAAAGGCGACCCGAGATATATCAATCCCATTACAGCACACGTTCAAAATGCCACCCACTAAAGGCGCGATGACAGTCCCACCTCCTCTTCTCCAACATAGAGACGAGAAATATACATACGACATATCCTCTGGATTTTTCATCGGCATATTCTTCATGATCGCATTCCTACTGGGCTTCCTACTCATCGCCAGCGCTGTGCTTTGCTCTCGCGTTGGTAGGCTGCGCGATCCACGACGAGCACAGCGAGTCGGGTGGCGGTGGCCAGGCTCACGACATCCCACTGGGGCCGATCCGACCGGGCGATCGCAGAGTGTGGAGTTGAGAGATATGCATACCAGGACAGAAGGTAACCGTGGCGCTGGGAGCTCATGGGATAGCCTGAATCGGATTTTGGGGGAGTCGCATTCCGGCGCGGGACGTCAGGCGGAGATGCCAGAGAGAGTTTTTGATCGATCGGCGCCGCAAAGAGTATGAAGACTAAGTCCGAGTCGATCATGAGAATGGACGGAAAGGCGAGTGGTGCAGCGAGGACACATCCGCCGTTGAGCTAATGGGTACGTGCAAGGCGTCGGCTGGACCGATTAGATCTGATAACGCATGAAGAATTCTCTCAAATGGGAGTGTATCAGTCGTTTTGAATGCGATAGATCGCATTCTTGTCAAACACCCAGTTATATTTAATTGATTTTGATTCCATATAGTGCAACATAGATAATGAGCGGAAAGTAGCAATCTTTCCGTCATTTTGAGACTTATAGAACCTACTGGATATGGTGTCGCTAATAGCAGCCCCATTTATGAGGTTCACCCACTTTCAACTCACCGATGCGGTCTCTGGCGTCCTGCTACTTGTCAGCGAGGAGTAGCCAACGAAAACATGTCGAAGCGGAGAAGGAACTTACCACGTATGCTATCCAACCTTTCTCATGCCACTCCTTGAGAGAAAAGCCTTCCTGGTCAGGCTCAATGGTGACAGCATTGACCGACAGGTAGCAAGATGGCCTGACAACCTCCTTCCCAGCATGTTCGTACTTCCATTCTCCAGCCTTGAGCTTCCACGCCTTTGTTGTCTTCCCCTCAGACCCTTCGCTCCCCTTCCATTTTTCAAGATCGACCTCGGTGGTTTCCCAGCTTCCACCAATGCCGAAACATCGCACGCCGCATTCTTTACAGAAATACCAGCTCTGGACCTTCTTGAATGTGCGGTAATCCCCCAATTCAGTCTCCGGATTGGGACTCAGGACCAGGAAGTCGTTGGCTGGATCTATCGGGCGAAGATGGAAGAGGTTCATTTTGGTGCAGGTACTGCAATTGCATTTGTAGACTCGGATTGACTTCGCATTGATGTCGAGGATAGGTGGGAACGTCAACCTGACCAAGTATTGGGTTGCCCCTCTGCAAGTCAGTCGAAGTCGGGTTGGTAGTAGTTCGGTACAAACTCACCACAATGACAAGAGCCATTATAGACTCGTGTACTAGTTTCTGCTGGAGCGGACATGGTAAGTGCGGTGATGTACGTTCTGTTAGGAAAGAGGCTGGCTGTAGGGGTGAATAGGTAGAGACGACTAGTCAACTGTATATAACGTGTACTTTCTGGCCAGGCAGCAGCGTACGACGTATCGGCCGCGGACCACGTCTCCCGTGGAAGGTGGCCCTTCGCGGCTGCGGATACGCGTAGATGACACGAAACTGGCTGAATGCGAGCGGGGCTTGAAGATGTCGGACGGGTCACGTGACGCCGAGCGCCTGTTGTAACATTGCTACCATTGTTCCGCGCCAGAGCGAAGCACATTGAGACCTAGTAAGTGAATTCATGCAGTTGCAGAGCTGGACATCTGGAGAGAACTGTGGTTGGATCGTACCTTTGGGATCTTCCGCTTTTTCGACTGACTGGGATTAGCTCTTCGGACTGCTTCCGGTCGCTGATCAGAGCGTCTCACACGCCCTATACACCTCAACGACAGGCTGACCGACTATGGATGCCACGGGGGCGTACCACCGCATCACAGTATGTCTGAGTGCTGTGAGTGGGATATGGATCTTGGGCATGCTGCTCTGCAGCGTCCCATGGTTCCAGCGCCAGTAAGATACCATGGTCACCTTACTGGACTCAACGTTGATTATCCTGAAGAATGCTATACTTGCACTGGGTAAAGATATGGTGGGGTTTCAAGCTGGACAGGCCAGAAACGTTTGGATTCTTAAGTAAGCTAGTGGAGCTAAACATGAGGAGCCCAACTGACGGTAGCAGAGAGCCAAGTCGCTCCATTTCGGATCGCAACCTCTGATGGAGAGCGCCTCTACGCATGGCTGATTGCCCCGTTGGGGATTTATGCAAAGCACATTGAAAGCTTTCAGAAAGAAAAGGTTGGCCCTTTCGTGGACGTGAAAGAAAGATTGGCCTTCAAACTTCTAGCTCAGGATCCGGAAGCACGACTTGTGATCTATTTCCACGGTAACACGGCAACAATCGGACAGGGCCGACGCACCGAGGAGTATCGCGTTCTCTCGTCTGGCGCTTCTGACAAGATTTTTATTCTAACGTTTGATTATCGCGGCTTTGGCCATTCTACTGGAACTCCCACAGAAGCCGGATGCATCAACGATGCCATCGCTGTGCTCGAATGGGCCCTAAACGAGGCCCATATTCCTGCAGATCGCATCGTTTTACTCGGCCACAGTCTTGGGACAGCTGTTGCCAGTGCCGCTGCCCAGTATGCCATCAACTTGGATCCCCCCGCGCAGATTGCCGGCGTTGTCACCTGCGCCGGTTTTAGCGATGCGAAGAATGCTTTTCTATCCTACTCCGTTGGTGGAGTGTTGCCTGTTTTTGCACCCCTAAAGTTTATGCCTTGGTTAAGCGCATGGCTTGGAAGAAGGGTAAAAGACACTTGGAAGAGTGCAGATAGGTTAGCAGAGCTGGTGCAAAAAAGCAAAAAGATCCGAGTGACCATGGTCCATGCCACGGGAGACATCGTAATGCCTTTCTATCAGTCTAATGAGCTTTTCTATCGAGTCGTGGAAGCAGTGTCGGGGCACAAGATGACGAGGGAAGAGATAGACAAACTGAAGGAGTCGATCGACCTCGGTGATGGTGGGGTGGTGGACAGCTGGACCGATGGCGAGAGGATTATCAGAAAGGAGATTGTATATCACGGAGGTCAGTGCTATTGCTCCAAGAGTACCTATAAATTGCTGACGTGAAGGCGCTAGGACATGATTCTATCATGAAATGGACCCCGGTAGCTCTCGCGGTCGTGAGAAGCTTCGATCTCCCGCAAGCTTCAGCGTTAGTGTAGTCGATCCATAGCTGACTATCTACCTGACGCCTTTCGGTCCTTTTAGTGAAGATTTAAACTTTAATTCGAAGTTCTCGTAATATCCAGAGGTGAGGGACTGCTTCACCTTCGTGGTGCACGGGCCTCCCGTTCGTCATGCGACTTCCTCACAAAGACGACGACCTTCGCTTGCCATCACCCCGCCGTCCTTTGTTCACGCTCTCGTCTTCTCACCCGCAATGCGCACACGGCCGTTTGACAAAGCTATTGTTACGCGTTTCTTTATTGCTACGAGAGAAGTCAGATCGCCCCAGAGCTCTTTGTCTGTCTCCGATTTTGACCTCTACTCACAGACACGTCTATCGCAGATACGAGAGTAAGGACCCTTAGGTACCCAACTCTACAACGTCATCCAAAGCTGTCGATCCGCGATTCCTTGATATCAACAGAGCTAAACAGGCAGCTCTCAGTGATACCTTCTTCCAGATACCTCAGTATGCCCGCTATGTCCAGTTACCCGGTCGTGTCTTCTCGGTCGGATAGCGCCTTTGGCAATGGTCCAGCGGCCCCGCCATCACAGCTCGTTCTCGGAGTTCTCATCTCTACTGTCGTCTTCCTCGTCGCGGTTGGCATACTCATGACATGGCTGCTCTGCTTCTACCGTGAGCGCCACGAGATCTGCTGGTTGCCAAAGCTCTGCTGCGGTCGGAAGCAAAAACCAAAACCACAATCACGGAGCTTTCGATGGTCAGTTTCGAACTTGGACTATGCTTTGAGCGCTGAGGCACGTCGATCTCGGACAAACGCTGCGATAGGGCTGGGGCGCGAAATGGACGACCTAGGTGCTTACTTTCGGAACCCGCGATCACGAAACTCGGAATTAAAGAAAGACCAAGATGACGGCTCGAAATTTGTCGTGGGCGATGAGGAAGAGGGAATTGGGCTTCATCCGATTGATCCTCCAAAGCCGCCTCCTTCATCGCTGAGACCATTCCCAAACAACGAAGCTCAGGCTGATGCCCCTATGCCAGCACCAGCTACCATAGAGTGGCCAGAGCTACCCCCACGGCCAGCGGCTTCAAAGCTGAAGAAGAATAGAGCGACTGTTTCAGCGCTGATGTTTGGAAGAGGCGGGAAGGAGACCTTGCGCCGCGATAGTGTCTAGTTCGTAGCTCGCAGTAAAGGTGAATTGCTTACAAGTTCTTACTCTCGTCCCGCAATATACGAAATTTGGACTTACTAAGGCTTACATATCACAAAGATCAGACTCCCACGCTTCCAGTATCAAAAGCTCTTCAAGATTCTAGATGCCTCACTCACTCTGGATCGCTGTGGAGTAACTAATCTACAATGCGCTCCAGAATTCCTGCTCCATCGAGACACTACAGACTACGGATAGGTCTCTAGAACACACGCTTATGTGGGCACTGTTTGAACATTTCCTTGTCTCTTTTTGCTGGCTACGGTTTGCGCGGTGGCCTCAGTCAACCTAGCGATAGCATTGACAATGTTTGGCATCGACTTGCATTGTCGAAACACATCCCCAGCTGCAGGACCTATAGGAACTGGAGGAAGGTTGAGGCACTGTAGAATACAATAACTTCACAATGGATTTTGTTGAGTTCAAGGTATATAACTGGTGCATTCTCTGCGGGACAACTCCGTTTCTCAAACTCCTCGTTGCTTGCTCCAGATAATTCTAGAAACCATCGGCACTCCAAGCAACTTCTTTCATCCAGTGCGGATACTGAAAACGAACATGTCGTTGACAGCCTCGCTGACCCAAGTTCCACCCAGCCAAAGTTTAGGGCTGACACCACTGAAAGTCGCCTCGAACATAATTCCCACACTGACTTGCTTCCGCTACTCAAACTCTCCGGCAATCAATACCGATACGGGAGTGCTCAACATCATAGTCCCTAGCTCTTCGACGAGTGGCAGAAATTACGTCGTAGTAACGGTCACTCAAACGGTCGTCGTCCCGCCGCAGCCAATATCATCAAGTGTACCTATCACATCCAATCTGCCAGGAACCTTTGCTTCTCCAATAGCGAACTCAACGCGGTCCGCTTTCCCTGCGCCCTATCCTCCTAGCAATGCTACTCGTTTGATCGGTAGTAGCAAGTTGCTCGGTGGCCAACCGCATACAACCTCGACGCAGGTAACCTCGACGATTCAACCGCCACCAACTACGATCGTTCAGCCGCTTCCACCACCTGCTAATATCACAATGGGAAACGGTACGCTTCCCCAACCAACACAAGCTCACAGTCATGTTGATCTAGGCCTGGTTGTTGGTCTAGCTCTTGGCTCTTTGTTCCTTGTTTGGCTCTTTTCATTCGTACTAAGAGCATTTCGTTCTGTGCACAAATCTATGCCTAACGAGAGGGGTGATGCGGCAAAGCGATGGTTCCTCGGAAGCGATCACTGGGATGTACTCGCGCTTGCATTTCCCTTCAAGCACTTCAAGAAGCGAAGGGAGGTGCAAGCGGCTGCGCGGAACGACGAAGAGATGCGGACACAGGACCTCGGTGCAACGTTTGAGGCACCGAGAAATAATTCCGCTTATGCTACTACCCCTTTCGTCACAGGAGAATTTGTTGATATCAACTTGAACTCTCCTCCGATAGCCCAACATGAACCGGGAGCTACAACACGACCAGGCTTTGGACGACATGTAAGAAAATCCCAGATCTCTGCCCCCACCAAGTCTGAGAACTCCCTTGGTTGGATATGAAAGCAGCCCCGGTCTGACTTCTTCTAGATGAGGTCGAACAGACTTCACTACCCCTAGCTAGAGCACTCGATGACTCCTCAATTTCTTCATGATAATCTGTCTCTTAAGATGCTGGGATATCCCCGCATAGTGTTATATTTCACTTACCACGTCTATCTCGATTGTCATCAACATCCTAATTCAAATTCTTCCGCCGATTCCTTCCTCCTAACTCCCCATTCCAATTTCGTAAACCGAAAGCAACATGATCACATCAATTCACAGTATAGCCTGCTCCTTCTCCAATTCACTGCCTTATTAGCATGTATATGATCGCCTCTTGCACTATAAATAGTCAACACTGAACTTGGTTTCAACATGCCCCACGAGAATTCCGGCAATTTCCCGCTCACTGTCCGGGCTACAAACATCACGTTTGCCAACGGCATCAGCGTTGCTCTCTCGTCAGTATCCCAAAAAAAGGATCTCTCAAATGCGACGGTGATTGCACTCGTAATCACCATCCTTTTCCTAGGATACATCGTCTACTACATCTGCTTTCCCATCTTCCAAATACTTGGCAGGAAGTCAGGACACCGCAGAGGGGCGATTCAAAAGTTCCTATTGCAGTCACCCGAATGCAGTGTAATCATCGTCACTTGGCCTGCAAGGATCTGGACATGCTAGCAGAAGCAACGACGCCAGAAGCGGGAAGACACGGAGATGGTACTCCCGAAGATTGTGTCGGACAGCTCGGACGACTCTCTTGAGAAATTCCCTTCCTTTGGCGATAGGACGAGGGCGGACTATTCCCCTGAGCAGAGTCGGGTGCCTGCTGAGTCTCAATCTAGAGAACAGCCTCGGAGGAGCGGAGAGTCGAGTATCTCTATCGATGTAGAGGGCAACATCCGTCCTATGTTTGACTCTATTCGTCGACGATCGGTTTCGAGACACCAACAAGGGCCTCGTCGCCATGTGCGGGTGAGCAGGGGTATCTCTGTGAGGTCTTCTCGTGCCGTGAGCGAGCACTTTCAGCAGCATTCTGGCGTACTAGGAACTATTGAGAGCGGATCAGAAGAATCTCAAGAGTCGAATGAGAGTACCAAGACCGATCCCAAGATAGAGGTTAAGGTGGCTCAGAATACGGATGATTCGCAAGGATCCATGAAGGGCTCGGAGCTCGACTCAAGTAAGAAAGTGGAGGTTCCTCAGACATAGAGACGCTCCTTCAAGCTGTACTGGAGTTATGAATTGATGGTATCGTCATTGCGATCGCTCTTCTTGCTATCGATTCCTTCATGACTGACTCTTTCAAAATGAGGTCGCCCTCAAACTCTTTCGAATATGCTCTTACGATAGCCGATGCCTTACATCAAAACATATGCGAGAGTCTCGTTTCGAGACACGAAAGAACAATTGCGGCTATCAGAAACGTATCGCGACGTTTTCGGAACCACGCGAAGTCCGACCGTGTTCTTACGCGGCGCTGTGAAACAGGTAATACAATATCCCAATGTGCATCCAAGCAATTTCCTTTCCCGTTCAGGAACCTGAGCTGCTCATGCGCCAGTCTGAGCTGTGGCTGTGCTGGGTGAGCGTACCCTGAGCCGAGACTGAGCAGCTGTTGGAACCTAGTTTTGGGCCCTGTATTCGACAGGGAGAGTTGAGACTGGGGTCCTCACCCTGCCTCGGAAGGCACATTTCTGGGCCCGTAGGCCTGCTAGGTCCCAGTTTCAGGGCCCCAATTCTCGAGTAAGCTCACCCTTAATGGAAAACAGCCCAAGACTAATCTGCACCACTTTATTATCCATGCAAGGGCAGAGCCACAAGTAGCTAATAGGTTCCAATGTCCCCTAGGGGTCTAGAGGCTATATTATTACTAAATAATATTTAGAATAGTATATAGTAAGGCGTAAGTTAAATAAATTTATAATAGAAAAGTAATAATATAAGCCTATTATCCCTAGAAACCTTATACTATACTTTACTAAAGGGATATTTTCCCCCTACTATTTAATAGATTAAACTAATAAATTTCTCTCTAGGAAGTATATTAAGAATCTCTAGGCTATTTATATAATATTTTATTAGTTAGTAAAAGAAAGGTTTATACTACTATAATACTTATATTTTCTACCTACTTATATAAAGCTTTACTACTTACTTAGTGTAACGGGCCACGGCCCAAATAAGGACTCCCTCGATTACATCTCCTGAGTCCGGCTTAGCGTCGTACGCAACTGCCTCCTTTTCTCACGGTTGAGCAGAGCTTACTTCCTTTCTCTATCTTGTTTATCCTGTATTATAGGCTACATAGCGTACACGTTAGTTGCTTCCATGCAGCCTATAATAATAGGCTTAGACTTTAATATGTTAGTTCTCTAGGTATACTTTTAGATTCTTAAGAAGTTTAATATCCTATACTAAGCATATATTACCTCCGCCTACTAGACGCTAAACTGGATGCATAAGTTTACTAAAACAGCAAAAAACAAGGAATTTAAGGTTATTATTGCAGCTGCAAGAGGCGCTGCGTATTTCCCTAGTATGGCGGCTTTATAGACAATACTCTTAGTAGTAGGATGCCTAGTTGCTATAAGCCACCTTAACAACCTAGACAGTTAATAGAGTATAACGCAAATGCCTTAAGATGAGCCTGTAGCTACAGTCGGTATTAACAACTTAACTAATGCGGCGTTACTGGTAGCAAGGATACTATTAGTCTTAGATCTAACTATAGATTGCAGACCTACTAAGAGAATATGTGAAGAATAATATTACGAAAGTTATAGCAAAGGATATAGAGCTACTGCGACTGGGTCCTATATAATATCTATTACAGAAGATGGGGAAATAGAGATTGTTTGGGCGAGCAGGAGCAAGCTTATTAATACTGCGGGAAGTGCCAAGAGTGTCTAATCTATTCGATAAATATGTAGCATTTGGGGTGCAGGTCCTGTAGTAGAAATGATAGCGAAGCCTGTAGGGCGTTGCTAGCTGTCATACTTTTACCGTTTCGCCCTGCCCTCTAACCATTGCGTCAGTGACATCGCAAACAAGCAAGTTCCATCTTCAAGCTCAGCAACAACCTCAAAGGTCCACGTTCCTGTTCGCAGGAATATACCTGGAATCCAGTAGTCGACTAGGATATCGTTACTGCCGCTGCTGCTCAAATGCTCCACATACGCAGTGGCATTGCGGATCGAAAGGTGAGCCGGACCAAATGCTGTAGTGCGGAGGGGTACAGTGTAGCTCTTCGTGTCCTCATGATCACCATTTAACAGGATGGCGGAGCTGGTTATGGTGAGGGTTGCGCTGGTAAGGAGCTTGTCAAGATGCGCAGGGTCTTTGGTCTTAGACAGAGAGATCTCGCCCCGGAGGAGCGTGAAGAAGATCCGATTGCTGGTAACAAGTTATTAGCTATAACTTACTTATTTCGATTATGGTCAAGCCCTGCTTGAAGAGAAAAAGGAAGACTCTGTTGACTTACACGGGGATGGGCGATGGAGCAATCTCAAGAAATTCAATCTTAAAAAGTTGCCAGGCCTTGGGTACTGGGCCGTAAGTAGCATTATTGTGGCCGGGAATCTTAAGCGCGCCCTCTGGTTCGGTAATAACTTTAATCTGGGCTACAGGCTTTTGGTGGGTGGTGGAGCTAAGGGGGACCGCGGCAGCGAAGACAGTCGGGATGGCGCAAAGAGTAAGTGCTTGTACAAGAGTTGGCTTCATTAACAGTTGGCTGAAATGTTCGGTTTGTGTGATGTGATTTGAGAGCTATAAGCTGAGACACGAACAAATTTTGGATGTGAAAGGGCTTTGAAAGAAGTAAGTAAAGTCGCCACGTACTTTCGAGGACACAGTATAGCAAATCTGAAACAATTGCGTTTAAGTAAGCGCTCCCAAATTAGAGGCAACGAAAGCGCGCTATAAATACACTTCTTGTGCCACCTGCGCCTTAATGTCTAAGGAGTCCATCCAAGGCTCTCATGATTTGAAAGACAGGTAAACGAGCCCCCGATGTTGGAATCAAGCCCCCAACGTTGTAACCAAGCCCTGCGAATACTTGCCTCCAACTCCGCGCACCACCTCTTGGGATATACTCAGTCCTTACCCTGAGCACTCGAAACTAGCACCATGACAGCATTCAGCGTTGTATCCTAGCTAAGCCTCAAACCTTGTAGTTTTAACCAAGCCCCCAGACTATGCCGCGCAGACTGCGTGCAGTTCGCGACAGCGCCCTGTTCACCACACCGCAATACCCACGTTGGAAAGGAGGAAGATGGGACGAAATGCCCGTAGGCTCAGAGTGCTCCGCTTCATCCTCGATCTATCTGAGAGTGTGGATATGGGGCGCGATATCATGCCGACTAATCCCGTAGGGATATGCCAGCTATGAGTAATTCTCAGAATCCTCATAAAATCTGCTTTTGAATTATCCTCCTACCACAAATCCCCTAAAGTGGACCAAAGGTAAGGCTCCAATTCATTGTTGTCATTTCTAGCTTCATCGCTCTCTCCTTCTATCTATTATTTCAATCATATATTACAGCGCGCGCAATGTCTTTGAGGATTTTCTCCCTCTTCAGACTCGTCGCCGCTGCTTCGAGCCAGATCTCTGTGCCAACCGACTTTGACTTCCGCGCCGCGGCTCAATCCATCTCGGCCGAATTGAGCTCTCCATCATTTGTATAAAATAAATACCAAAGGCTAAAGGATGTGTTACCACAGGTACAAACTATACAACCCGATCACAATCATGTTCTTCTTCCGCAACAAACATATAATGTGCGATTTCGGAACCGGCAACAACAACAAGCTCAACTAAGTTCTCCAGGACAAGCAAGAGCTGATCGACATCATAGACACCATCTACCGCAGTACAAAGAAGGGGCGGGGTCAAGTCGTGTCTCCAAAGGACTACTCGACCCGCTATTGGTACTAGGTTTCTGTCTGCTATCAATAGCCTCAAAAGATAAGCTAGCACGTTAGCTTATGTTACTAAGAGATCTTGACCGCTTCATATAGTTTCATACGTATGAGAACTTCTATTCAGAATCACGGATCCTCTACGTAGCTATTAGGCGTCATCCTCCCATCACTCCTTTTTATCACGTATATACGCTCACTCATTACCTCAATATAACCTCATGTTCAATTCCATCTATATGACTTCCTTCCTGGCGTGACCGTGCCAGCCATCAGTTTCTATGGACGGGCGCTTGTCGCATCAAGGCATTACTAAACTTCAAACTAGCACAGGCATACTAGTAAAATGAGGCTTACGTTGCAATAAGATATCATAGAGCTTAGGATAATGCTTAGGGCAAAGAAGATGGTAGACTGTAGAGACAGGACAGGGCGTTTCGGTTCGTCTCATTATATCTATCATTTCGATAACGACAAATATGCTAATACAGATTCCCTTTCAAGAGCTTCTATGCGCTGAAGTACTATGTAAGTGCTGCTAAGCGTTATATACTTATGTTCTGTAGCCCATTTTTCGTGAACCTGTACTAATGGTGTGACTAACAGTTATGCTATAGCCTGTAGGTAGGAAGGTTCCTTCCTGATTAGCTCGTAGGGTGGCATCCGGACCCCCAGTCGATTATCTTAATTAGAGAGTCATGTTCAGACTCTTCGCGACGCATCTTATTTCCTCCATGCCACACAATCATGGTGATCATCCTAACCGTTGTAGAAATTGATTTGCTATCCCATGCATGTGAAGTATCGACGCCGAATGATGGAGTGATTTTATCAAGACTATGTCGTCACAAGAAGATGGCGCGGGTCGGCGTTAATCGAACGACTACCTCTGGAGTTTTATCTACACCTTAGAGAAAGGCGTTGGAATTATAGCTCTATTCTCTACTATCAGTCTAATGCAACAAATGAATTGCTTTAGTCGCTGGACAGTTATAAATCCTAGACCAGCGATTGTGTACAAGCTTCTCAAGCAACTAGTTCCCAATCTTATCCCAGCAAGACACCACGGTTTCGAAAAGGAGTCCCGCAACTCTCGGAGAGCCAGATTGTCATGGCTTCTTGAGTCCTTCGATACAAGGCCAACACCGAAACAAGGTAACTGGAAGTTTCCTGGTCTTTCGATTGGTAAGCCCCCATTTGTGGCCTGCTATATCTTAGAAATCTCGAGCCTCCCCCTTATACTTATCCTACAGATTACAGCAGATATAACGACCTTTAAACCTGCTTAGTACTTGAACTACATGTCAAGAGTTTGTGTACCTACTTCAATCTACCAAAGCGGCTCGTTGTTGCATAATTGTTTGGTGATCGACATTCCATAATTTTAGACGTCGGAGCGCTGAACGATATGGTTGTTCGGCTCGCAACCCATCACAACTTGCCGATCCACTTCCCAAGATCATTCCTAGATGTACCCACAGCGAGTTGAAGCTCTGCTCGAACGCAGAATCAGGTTTACGGGGTCACGAGGCGCTTATTGCTGTGCTTGAGCACCCTTCTCGCTTGAAGAAGTCAAAATGTTGCACAGCCGAGCAAACAGGACCGCGAAACCCAATGGATCTCGATAGTATCGATGAACTCGAAATTGTTCTTGGCAGATCAGACGAATTCATTCAATTGGGGCGAACGCTGCGCACCAGTCAGTGCGTAGAGGAGGCACAGTACACTGTGCTGCAATCCTCACCGACTCTACTGTGTCAGCTATCGCAGTAAGTAGTCCTAAGACCCAATCAATAAATCCAAGCATGGGCCTAGATGCTACTGCTTTTCTCGTCATCAGGCAACCGACCCAGATCATGCCGTGAAAAGCCTGCTCGGTTTGTGTATAAATGGCATGCTGCCTCGCAACTTTCATCAACTCATCCTAAAGACTTCTTTCTCGCCATTCCTCAACAACACCAAGCTTCCCCGCTCAGCAAGAAAAACAGGTAAGTTGCCTTTTCTTGTGTCAGCTAAGATCCCTAATTGTTGTTCTCATGTTAGGTTTCTTTGACCATACCCAGTCACCGACACACCGAACCTACAACATGACTTCCAGTGGCGGTTTCGTGAAAATTCCCAACGACGAAGAGGAGAGGCGCAGGGAAGAAGCAGCACGAGAGTCCCGCGATAGGCGTGAAAAGGCTAAGAAGGACCGCGAGGCACGTGCTGCCACCGAAGCGGCTGGAAAGGCATCCCAGGAACGTCGTGGTGCTGGAGGCAGCTCTTCTTAGGATTCCTAGCTCTGATGATGGTACGTCTGAACCTCTTTGAGACATGTTCCATCCATGCCGGCCAAAACCACTGACCGCACTGCAGCGAACCACTCCGGAACAGGATGATTCCCATCAATCCATGGGGCTAGCGAATAGATCATGTTGCAGAAGGTGCTGAAGGAGTTGGAAATCTAGGTGTACTCACACTGCGCCATTCATTTACTGTTACCTTAGGTATATGCGTTATAACAGCAATGATGAAGTGTGGTGGATGCTACAACATCTCTAGATGTTACAAAGAGCACAAGAATCATTTCGACTGCATCGCTTCGCGCTCCCCATCTTGACAGTGACCCTAGTGACACGGATATCTATGATATAGGGTATGCCACTTGAAATACGCCTTGATCCGAGCAATATGTCTGCGTAAGCATTTGTCGATAAGTGATTTCACCCTTCCAATGACAGCGTCGGAGATCACATCATTCAACAAGCCACGTGGTAAGAGATAGCTCTTCTTGAGACTAGAATTCAAAGAATGGATAGGATGGTAAGCGTACTAAAGAGATTTCGCGCATTCATTGTCATATGCCTTCAACTGCTTCATCTTCATCTCAACAAAGGGCTCCAAGCCCGCACGTGCTTCTTCATCCAGCGACTCAACACCGGCACTACCCTCCTTCATGCAACTATCAAAGAGAATTTCAACATCAAACGGTTTCCGAGCCGCATAATTGAACCAGAACCGTTTTGTGGCCCACGACTCACGCATAAGACAAGAAAGAGGCTTTTCACCATCTAAGCCCTCTCTTGCCTTCTCAGCTCGTTCCATCGCTTGCAAAAATTGCTCCAAGCGAGGTTCGTAAGCCTCCACAAATTCTTTGATAGTCCGATTTCGAAGAAGATAGGAGTCAGGCCCCACCAGTAGCAACCACCAGGGCGGTTCGGAAGCGTACTGGCTAGGCATAGCGTTCGTGAATTCAAGATCAAGAACAGCCTTGATACGGAGAGTAGTTGGATCTACAAGAATGTTTTGAGGTCGGAAGTCGTCACAGAAGATTTTAAAAGGACCGCGGTCATTAATGCAATGCCTGTCCACTAACTGCGCAAATAAATGGCGGGAGATATATCGATCATGAGCCTCCACCGGACTACCACAGAGGTTACGCTGGGTCCAGAGATGCGTTTTCTGTTCAGACACGAGAGACCGGAAATATTCGCCTGCAGATGCAAACGGTGCCGTAGGGAACTTATCCACGGGATAGAATGCCGTAGTTGCCAGCTCATTCATGCTGTAGGTCAGGGGTCTCTTCGTTACAGACCAAGAGCCCGTAGAAGAGGCCTTTGAAATAGCTCCGATGTGGTCGAAATTGAATTTGTAGAGTTGAAGCGTGATATCAGCAATTTGAGAGAACACATTATCTAATATTTCTCCATCAATCTGAGGATTCAAGTAGAGTCGCTTCTTATCAGCTGGATCCCTGAGGATATCAGAGAGGTGAACCCCTTCCACGAAATCTGAGATGATGAACGGTCCAAAATGCTGTGGGCTGTCTTCGGTCAGTCCCCAGCTAATTAAGCGCGGAACTGGGATGGTGGTATTCTCTTGGAGGAATTGAATGACCTGGACCTCGTTCACGATCTTCTCGTCCCGGAACGTCGTATGTCCCGGGCCTGGGAACCGAATTATGGCATCTGGGGTTCCGTCGTTGTACATAATCTGGAGGCAGAAGTTGAAAGAGCCCTGGAACCAATCGAGGACTTCGGCTCCACGTCCTGGCCGGCGACTGGCGACAAAGGCCGCAACCTCTTCCTTTGCATCGAGGACCCGTTTTTTCCACTCTTCCCACTGATCATCCCCAATCTTCTCGGCAAGCTCATCAAACAAAGTCATGTCGCCAGGTTGCGTTGAATTCAATCGGGGGTGCTGCGGGGACTGCACGTGAGGAGGAGAGGTGTTGGAGAAGACGAGACGTAAATTGAACAATGTGCTGTCAAAAACAATAATTATTCTGCAACAGCACAAAAGCTGTTTGCTCAAGACTGGTTACAACCAGCAACGAAGCAGTACTTTGCTGATGATGGAGACATGGAAAGGCTAGCGGATGATAGATATTTATGTCAAATGCGTTAGCTGTGCCGCTCATGGACGTCTCAAGTGAAAGCGCCACGGCGCGTGCGCCCATCACCCGTCACACGCTTCACTGCCAGAGCTGGCACCTTGCAAAACCTCTAAAAACCAAGCAGGTTCCTCTACATTGCCACTGTGGGTAGTAATACGGCTCCCTTGTGTCTTTGATAGGATAGGGCAGCGGTCTTCACGCTACCTCGAAAGGCGTATGAGGTAAAGGCAGTGTTCGGTTTCTCGCCTGCGCATCTGCGCAGGTGCCCCCACAAATCTCGAATAGGTTAGAGCTCTGGGCGAAATATAGAGCCACCCCTACGAGTCTCCACCGGGCCCTCACCGGGACCCCTTTTGCTGCTTGGCGCGCGCACAGAGTGAACAGAGGCCCGAGCACAGCCTATAAACGGGTTGAACCGTCTACAATCTCTCTCTAATAAACGATCCAAACTAAACTGGTCTTTTAGAAACTTGAGCTAATCCAATCTGGGGGCCAAAAAATCGCTCCGCCGGTTTACTGCCCACGCTGAACATGGGGACGGGCGTATCGGTTATTTTTGGGGGTTTGAAACACTTTTATTTATCCCTGCAAGAGGCACACAGCTCAAGCCCTCGCTTGTACTGACCCTGATATCATTGACGAGTCGTTCTTTAATAATGTACCGAACGTGCTTTAGCTCTTCTACTCTGTGGGCAGTCACGTTCCTAAGACGGCACGTTCCTAAGACGGCATGCTCTTAAGACGGCCATAGTCTTAAGATAGCTATAGTCTTAAAACGGTAGCATCTCAAGATAAGGACGTTCTCTTGACAGTCACACTCTTAAGATAGGCCAGTCCTAAGACAGTTGTATTCTCAAGACAGACGTGCTCGCAAGACAGTAACGTACTAAGACAGTAACGTCCTTAGACGATCATGTTCTCAGGAAAGTTGTCTATGCTATTTGCCTTCAAATGCTAATAAGACTTGGCGAAAGAAATATAAATTAATGCGCAGTTCTAAACCACAGCTGCTATCTATAATCTATATCCTTTGGGTTCTTTCACGCTTCTAGGATGACAACTTCAAATTAATGTAATTATTAAAGTCGCTACACGGCCAAGTTTCGCTCCATTCGCTATATTCTTCTACTGGATTCGGCGTGAGGCTATTGAAGAGCTGCTACAAGTATTCGTCGGTTCACACCAGAGGTAGCTCGAAACGTCCTAACGCGGATGCAGATAATTTCATTTACCCTGAACTAGCACATGTCTCTCTAAGTATAGGTACAGCAAGAAACGATAGTGGTCACAACTGATCCGTGCTCAGGAATAGAACAGTGGCCTGAAAACGGGCCCAGGAGACAAGCTTCCCCATGCAACGGCACCTTTCCCTGGGGCTTATAAAACAGGTAGTTCGATATCCCAATGTGCACCTAAGCAATTTCGTTTCCCGTTCAGGGAACTGAGCCGCTCATGCTCCAGCCTGAGCTGTGGCTGTGCTGGGGTGAGCGATCCTGAGCCGAGACTGAGCAGCTCGTTGGAACCCAGTTTTAGGCCCTGTATTCGACAAGGAGTGCTGAAACTGGGGCCCTCACCTTGGAAGGCCCATTTCCGGGCCCATAAGCCTGCCAGGTTCCAGTTTCAGGGCCCCATTCCTCGAGTAAACTTACCCTCGATGGAAAACAGCTTAAGGCTGATCTGCGCCACTTTATCATCCATGCAACGGTAGAGCCACGAGTGGCTGATAGGTTCCAACGTCGGTCCCAGAGGCTGCATCATTGCCAAATAATTGAAGGCGTGCCGTACTGTTCTTACGAAGGCTGAAAGGATTCTTGATAGAAGAGTAATAATGTAAGCCTATTACCCCTAGAAAACTCACACCATACACCCACTAAAGGAATGCCTTCTCTCTATGAGTGAGTGTATTGAACCAACGGATTTCTTCGAAGGAAGACATGGAAGCCCCAACAGCCGTGCTTGTAGCGAGACGGGGCTGGGGCTGAAGGTGGCTTGGGCTGGAAGTTCACCTACAGGTCGGATGACAAGCTACGTACCACTGCCCTGGGAGTCCCCCACGCGGAATCAGAGAACGATGAATTAACATGATGCAAGCAGGCTCTCATCACCACAATCTAACTTTAGACTAGTTAAAAGGTCCGGATTAGATCGTTGAGTGGAGAAGATTATATGGCGTAGACTTGATACAAACTCTGACAGCAGCAGGGTTCTGAAGTGGCGATGAGATGGTGTAAAGAGACCAGTCCGGCATGGATTTTCCCAAACGACTCGCAGGTATCGATGACTCTACAACTCGCCCCCGCAGATTAGACCACGCGGCGCAGCTCACTGTTAACAGGAGAATCCATGATCGAAGGAATAGATGGCATATTCATTATCCATCGATATTCCCGAAAACCGACAGGGTGACAGGTTCCTTCGTGATGCGGGTCCATGTAAGCCTCTCGCGGCCTATTGATGGCTCCGACGGCCTACAATTGGACTTGGAAAGAGAGGGTGGCAAACTTGGATCCAGACTAGTTTTTGCCGCAGGCACTAGGTGGCGTCAAGGTCGGGCGGATATATAGACTACGAGTTCCTATAAAAAGATAAGCTTATGGACTTTATCCCATCCCGTGCAAGGGAATGCGCGGTGATGGAGGTAGACGAAAATTAAAAAGAACTTTTCCCAGGTCCCTACAAGTTAAGAAGGCAATAGGAGGGGATTAAGTCAATTCACTAAGCTCGACAGATATATCTTCGTCCAAATCAGTGTAAAGTTCGAGGAGTTATATCGTCGCAGGCCAGGAGGTCATGAGGTGGGCGAGTGCGGAATTGGACTAGTGCCAGTCGCGTCATTCCAAGGCTTGGCGTTGTCGTTGGCTTTCTGGCGGGCTACACCGTGCCCTCCACTCTAACCCCTCCGCGTCCACTCCACAACCACCAACCCTTCCGCGTCCACTCCACAACCCCCAACCCTTCCGCGTCTCCAGACAACATAAATAAGCGCATCGACCCTTCAATTCCAGCCAACATGGCTAGTGATCAGCGTATGCCAAACCAAGGGAAGAAAGGTATGACGTCGCAAGCCTTGACATACCGCAACTGTTCTGACCTTCGAAGCGCAACGTAGAAGTCTACGAATCGCAAAGACTAAATCTCAGAAGGGCACTGAACAGCAAGCTCGATATTCAACGAAGCAAGAGGTATGTATGCGCCAACTTCCGTCAATGTCGATGACCTAACATCGTTTGCGAATAATTTCTTGAATCCTCAACAAACCCAGAATCAAGCCGTCACGACGAGAAAGCAAACTCTAGATCCCAAGAACCATTTATCAACCGAACGGCCAATGAAGCGCCTGCAAATTAGAAATCTTCCTCAGACGACGTCTGACTCCCTTCCGCAGGCGGAGAAACAAAAGCGACCTCGAGGAGACGAAGTGTCACCCTCCTGCGCTCCGCCCGAGCCGCTTTCAAAACGAATACGAACATCTACAGCTTTAGTCGACAAGCTATCCAGGTGGAAGACAATTAGCGAGGCTCGGATTGACTACTGGAGGGAGTACAGAACTTGGCCGACAGAAGAACAAGAGAAGACAATAGATCGTTTTCGAGATCTAGTCGGTCATGCGCTCGCCAAAAAAAGTTCGGGTTCGCTTGGCCGCAAACGTTCAAACGCCAGCTTGAATACGGAAACAGCCCCAACACAAACCTCAAGCAACCTACCGCGGGAGCAGAAGAGTGTCCCATATAGACATCCGCTGTTCGAAGATCAACTTAAGAATTATAGCAGCTTTATGGATGACTACAAGGACGGCGTTACCGTTCAAAGCTCAAAGCTTTGCCAAACGCTCCTGGAAGCGCCACAACCACCACCTGCACATACTTTTTTTTCTGATACTGATCTGTTTAAGAAGACCTGCAAAAGAATTAGGGGCGAGAACGAGACCAAAGTAATCCGCTATATTTCACCGCTTATTGTTCCTTCAGCTGAGATACTGGCCGATATGGGAGCCGAACACCTCGAAATGCTCAGAGAGACTACTAACGCTTGCTGGACCAATGCCATCCCTTTCATTAAACCTCCTCCTGGTTCTCATCCTGGTCCTCGCCCGCAGCCAGACTTTGGCGTTGGATTCAAGAAAGATGCATTCAATCGAGAACAACTTCAAAAGCTGCAGCCTTTTATCGGCAATCCGCTTACAGATTCCTCCTTGGTTGCAGCTACGTACAATATGTATCTTCCGTTTCTTACCAGCGAAGTAAAATGCGGAGCATCCGCACTTGACATCGCTGATCGACAGAATGCCCATAGCCAAAGTGTGGCGTTACTTGGTTTGACAACACTTTTCCGCCTTGTAGGCCGAGAGAACGAACTACATCGGGAAATCAATGGCTTTTCAATCTCTCATAGCGATGAGTACGTAAGGATTTGGGGCCATTATGCTGTTATCAACGGAAGAGATATTACTTTCTACCGACATCCAATTACCAAGTTTGATATCTCACCGACTGCGGAGGGCGATCAAAGATGGAAAGCATACACTTTTGTCCGGAACATCTACGATTTATGGCTTCCTGAACACTTCAAAAAAATCTGCTCCGCCATCGACATGTTACCGGCGAAGTTCCCGATCTGTGTGAACCCCCAGATCAGGAGCTGGCTTCACCACGCTCAGGACTGTCCCAGCAACTTGATGATTACAGTTTAACCGATGAACGAGCGACACGAGATAGCCAGCATACCGTCCAGCAAATCACCCCAGATCCAACGATCCATCCTGGGTCAAGAGATTCCGAGAAGACGAAGAGGTAACGAGTTGTGTCTCACCATAAACACTTGACTCGGCTTTCTCTCGCGACGAGCCCGTCGGTCACACAGAGGCATCCAGTCCTCTCGACAATCCGCACCAACTGCAAACACCTAGAAATCTCGATATCGGCTCAGGCGCGTCGCATTGTTCGAGCCGCCACGGTCGACGGCTACTCTGTGACCTTGGTCCCGATTGCCATTAAAAGTGCGACATGCTTGCGCAAGAGGGAAACCCAGAGCGAAGCGGTCGGAGATGTGGAAAGGGGTGTGCCGCCAGAGCCCGCCTCGAGTACGGGCGATACAAGGCCGCCGATACCTCCTCTCGTGCCATCTCACACATTCAACCTAGGCATCGACGGATATCGGGGGCCTGAACCACCGCCCGATCCTTGGAGGGCGTATATGAGTTGATGTGGGATGGTGAAACAGATCTGTTGTTTTCTCTTCCCACTCTTGGTGCCGAAGAGGCACCTAGGTCTCATATCTTTCGAGTTTGTTTGTAGATCTTGACTGAACTTTCAATGAATAATCTCCCCCCAGAGTAATCCTTTTCCCCCCATGATCATGTGACATAATTGCTCCAGTGATAATCAGATTCTTTCAAACCGACAGGTCACTGGTTTCGAATAATGGACCAAATAGTGACGTATGTACATTCGTAGATTGAGTAATTTCGTAAATGGCTATACAAGCTATGCCGAGGGTGCTATATGTCTCTCATCCAGAACTGCTCCAGGGCTTTCTCCTTCTGTACCGGACAAGCTCTCTGCAGTGCTCAGAGTGGAGGTTCTCTTGCTGGCCATCTCCATTGACGTCCCAAGATTCGGTGTTTGAGGTCTCGATCCCGCTGGGGTAAGTCTCACTGGTCTCCCGGCCGAGGTCATTCCGACTGAAGACGTGGGCTTCTTTCTCCGCCTGTCGGAAGTACTGCCTGTTGTACTATTGCTCCATCTCCTTTGCCTCTCTTCTAGACTGCTCTTCGCAGCACGTTCATCAATCTCTGGTGTCGGTGTGGTGCTGCGAGATGAAGACCGAGAATGCGAACCGTCTCTGCCCCGATCCTTGAGTAAACTCGCTCTCCTCGATTTGTTCTTGAGCGAGTTCTGTGTCGAGAGACTGCGACTATGCCCGTGCCCATGATGATGGCTCTTCTCAATATCAGCCAGCCTGCCTCCAACACCTCTCGCCTTCTTCCAGCCTCTCCACCCAGTCCACCACAACCACCCGCCCTCCTCCTTCGCAATCTCCCGCTGTCGCCGTTTCACTCTCTTCCTCAGCTCCGCCCGCCGTTCATTCTCCTTCTCCCAATACTCCGTCCGATACAGCTCCCAATTCTCCCTAAAATCCGGCGTAAATGGCTTCGGCAGCAACAACAACTTCACATAATCCCCACCCGAACTAACATCCTCTTCCGCATACTCCTGCCCATGCTCGGTCATCATACTCCTCGGCCTGCCCTCCCCACTCAAATGCTCCTTCTTCTCCTGGGCGAAATTGATATAGTGGTAATTCCCGCCGGGGGTATTCGCGGACACCAGCTCCCACGGCATCAGGAAGCTCAGATGGCTGAGCGCCTCGATCCACCAGGGCCCCTTCATGACGACGATTTTGCAGTTCATGCCGCGCAGGCCGCGGTTCGCGACGCCGATCCAGCGCCGCGGCCAGCGCACGCCGCGCTCCCACTGCCCGGTGGCCCAGAAGAGGATGGCGGTGATGACGCCGCCCATGAAGGCGACTTTCTCGGCCATGTCGACGACCCAGTAGACAGAGCCGCCGACGCCGGTGCCGTCTTCGCGCGGCCGCAGGAAGAGGGCGTAGGTGAACCAGAGGATCCAGAGGGTGAGGAGGGTCAGGACGAAGGTGTTTTGGCGGCGGCGGGCGCGCAGCGTGAGGAATTGGCTCCGGAGGGAGGCTTCGAGGATGAGGAGGTTCAAGTAGATCTGCGGCGGAGAGGAGGGCAGCAAGGAGGTAGGGTCTGAGGGCGGGTGCGGCGGTCGAGGTGTTTTGAGGGTAGCGAGGCGGGCATTGGCCGATGCGGAGGCTGCTAGCTGCGGCGCGCTGAGATTCGGAGGAGGCGCGCCTTTGACGATTTGGTCGAGCTTGGAGGACATGGTGGCTGTGTGAGGAGGGACATGAGGGATGTGCGAGGTGTCTGGGTAGCCGGAGTTGCTCGAGTATGTATGTAGCGACGCGATATCAGGATGATGTCGAGGCGGCTCGGTAAAACCAAGCGGTGAAGCAAGGATGTGCTGGCAAGCAATAATGGTGCCGAGCTGGGTCGAGCCTCGTACGTTCTCCACTTGGTGAATGGTCGATAGGTGCAATGTTAGCTGTGAATACATGAGGTCTGTAGACGGTCTGCTTCAAGGAAAGGCGAGTGGTTCATGTGGAGTATTTCTTGAAGTAGACTACTGCGGGGACCCGATTGGTTAGAATGGATAGCCTGACATCACTGGACATCTGATCATAGAAACTGTTCATCGCTATACCTTTGTAGGATCAAGTTTATTAGTTTTGTAGCGTGTTTTTCGAAACACTTACTGTTACATTCCGATCAATTACCCAGGTGTATGTGGTGGTAAATCTTGAAGGCTGCTTGGTCAGAGGTCAGGTGACGGCCTGCACGTTACTTCGCTCCCTCGACACGAGACCTTCTACTACACCACCACAGTCAGAGCTCTCATGAGCATCTACCATCGGAGATCCCACGCGTCCGCCAATTTTGTTTTGAAGAGGAGAATTTTGCTCGTACATATGACTCTCAGGAGCGGACATCGCCGGAAGAGTGGCTTGGACTGAGGCTGACGAGACACCTAAAGTCACATTGAGAGCACGAGACAACTGCTACCGTGCGGCGTAGGAACGGCCTCGAATCGCGATATTTGAGGTGTTGCCACGCCTTGCCACGCTTGGCGTGGGTATTGGTCGTAATGCCGAGCGGCCTGCTAAGCTCAGCGAGAGGTAAGAAAAATGGCGACATACCGAGCTGCCTCATCCACACAAGGGGCCGAGTGTATGCGGTGGTAGGGCCCGGCCAGGGCTCGACGGTAGCCAGGAAGGGGTCGAATGGTTTCATCGCGTAATAAAATCTCAGTTCTCATTACTTGAAAAGCGGATGCTGAGACCCAAACTTGGCGAATTCGTCTTTTGTGCGAATAGTTACACCATCGCGAACATTTTGCGCAAAAATAAGAGAAAATGTCTCTTCGAAAGGTTCATAAGAAATGCATCGTTGCAAGCTTTCGTGTCTTCATACTCGTTAAATGGCTGAGAAACACACTACTATGGCGTCTCCTCTCTCTAGCCCCCGCCGGGTTAGCAAGGATGTCACCGAAAGCCATCTCGATGGCGACGACACTTCCGATGTGTACATCACGAGCGAATCTCGAAAGCAAATCGGCCTCACCAGCGCGTGCTTCCTGTAAGATTCCTTTAACGACCGTTTTAGGCAGTTCTAATTTGATGCAGCATATTCAACCGCATGGTGGGAACTGGTATATTCGCTACACCTAGCAGCATTTTTGCCTCTAGTGGTAGCGTCGGTCTAGCCTTATTCATATGGGTCATTGGTATGCTCATCGCTGCCTCTGGCATGATGGTTTACCTCGAATGGGGAACTGGCCTCCCACGAAACGGCGGAGAGAAGAACTATCTTGAGTTTTTCTACCGCAGGCCCAAATTCCTTGCTACTGGCTTCTACGTGAGTATATGATCACGCCACACAAATTTGGAATATATCGCTGACTAAGTCGTTAATGTTAGACCGGATATGTGGTTCTGCTTGGTATGCATCAATTCCTTTGCTCGCTTTAGAAGCGATGCTGATACCTTGTTAGGCTGGGCGGGTTCCAACAGTGTCATTTTCGGCGAATACATCCTCAATGCAGCCCAAGTTGAAGTAAACCGATGGAACCAGCGAGGCGTTGGTCTGGCTTGCATCACTGCTGCGTTCCTCATTCATGGCCTGGCCCTGAAATGGGGACTTCGGCTCCAGAACGTTCTCGGGGTCATCAAGCTGATCATCCTTCTTATCATCATCTTTTCCGGCTTTGTAAGATCACTTTATCTTTATTTGTATAAGTAGCGTTTAGCTAACATCTCATAGGCAGCGCTCGGTGGTCATCTCAAGGTTGACAAGCCTCACAACTTCGATGATGCCTTTAAGGGCACAACCGGTTCCGCCTATGGCATCGTAACAGCTCTCTATAACGTCATCTGGAGCTACATCGGTTACAGCAATGCCAACTACGCCATGTCGGAGATGCGCAATCCGGTTCGGAATCTCAAAATCGCCGCACCTCTAGCCATCCTCATCGTAGGAATCCTTTATATGCTTGCCAATATCGCCTATTTTGCTGCTGTACCCAGGGAAGAAATTCTCAGCAGCGGACGTATCCTTGCAGCAAGCTTCTTCAGGAACGTTTTCGGGCCAAAGGCGGAGAGAGCGTTGAGTGTATTTGTGGCACTGAGTGCTTTCGGAAATGTCCTCTCCGTTATTTTCTCGCAAGGACGACTGGTACAAGAGCTAGGGCGAGAAGGTATCCTACCTTTCTCGAGACTCTGGGCAAGCAACAAACCCTTCAATGCACCATTCGCAGGGCTGTTTGAGCATTGGTTGGTTTCAGTGATCATTATGCTCGCCCCGCCGCCGGGAGATGCGTACAACTTCAGTAAGTGAAGCCGTCCCAAGCCCTCAGTTGCCACCATCAGTAGTTTAGGAAGGAACCATGGCTAACCTTATCAAACCTAGTCCTGAACTTAATCTCCTACCCCCTCTCTATCGTCAACATCTTCGTCTCTTTCGGTCTCCTTTACCTCCATCTCCCACTACCAGTCCGCTTCCGCCACTCTCAAGCCGCTAACTGGCGCCCACCCGTCCGAGCCACCCTCCCCGTAATTGTCTTCTTCTTCCTCAGCAACATCTACCTCGCCGTAGCTCCCTACGTCCCACCGCCAACTCCAGCCGACAACCAGTACAAAAGCTTGCCCTACTACCTCCACTGTGTAGTCGGATTGGGGATACTCGCAGCTGGTGGAGTTTACTGGGTCATTTGGGCAAAGCTGCTACCATGGATTGGGAAATATGAGTTGCGGAGAGCGGTCGTACAGGAGGCGGATGGATGGTCGAGAAATGCTTTTACTCATGTACGGAAGGAACAATAGGTGTGGTATAAGATTAATGGTGGAAGGTGCGTAATATTTGGGAACAAGGATAAGAAACATACAGATTGTAATAAGATGATCACTTTTTTTGTGTTTATGTTCGTTTTAGTACCGTGTTAAAGGTCTGTGTACACCTATCTGGCACTGCTTAAAGAGAGAACATTCATCATTTGACGACTAGCCTTGGATTGTTTGCTGAAAGCTATCGAAAGAACTATACCTTTCCAGGCCTATCCGTCGAGCTCAGCACTAGGACATGAGTCTATGAGAGCTTGGATGCCACTGTCTAAAGCCCTTCGACTCACTTCTAAAAATCCGGACGAGATGTAAGTGAATCATGTTGTTTGATTCGTAAGTTCGCTGGACCACTTCAGACGTCGTTACCTACTAGTACTCCGAAGTGAAGTTAGCTTAGGTAGGCATTTTCATCAACCGCCACTTCACTTGTAGTTCGACGGTCACAATCCTCAAACTCTGCACCCAGCAAACATGAAGCCGAAGGCCTCCCTGTCGACGCCTCCGTCCAGCAGGTCTCCCCCCACGCGCCAAAATAACCTGATACCCGACGAGCAATGGCAGGAAAGCTGGCCCGACAAGTTCGTCAAGATCCAGCCCGCCGGTAGTGGCATCTCTTCGATAGCATACTACGCCATCTCACGACAAGCGCTCGCAGGCCTACAAATCCATCAGCAAGAAGAACACCTCCCCTCAATCAAGCGCAAAATCTGCGTCGTCAAAATCGGCCACAACGCCCTCCGCGACGGCATCGCCAATGAAGTCAAGCACCTCCGCCTGATCAAACCCGCCCCAGCCCACCCCTTCTTCGCAGAGCTGCTCGACGCGAACACGGACCTGGAACACCCCTGGCTCGCAACCACCGCCATCGTGGGCCAAACCCTTCATGATTTCCGCGCGAACCTGGGCCCGCGCGTCGACGACGCGCAGTGCTTCTTCTTCCACCTCTTCATCCAACTCAGCGCGGCGCTGTGCTTCCTCCACGAAATGCAGCCGTTTCCGCTCCTCCATGGCGATTTGCACGACGAGAACGTCATGTGCGATTTCCAGCGGCGGCGGGACTACGAGGGGCTGCCGAATCTAGTGCTGATTGATTTTGGGAGTGCGTGTGTGCAAGATTGGGGGATGGAGTACGAAGCGGGGGAGGAGACGAGGCCTTATCATATCGGGCGGGAGGCTTGTAGGTTTTTCCAGCTTTTGAAGGAGTGGGGGAGGAGAGGGGCGGCGCTGGAGTTTGTTGGGGAGATTATGGAGGTTTGTGGCGAGGAAATGGAGGTGGAGAGGTGTAGTTGTACGGGGCTTTGGCAGCGCTTCGGGCGCCTTGCAGTTGAGCAAAGGGAGGTGTATGCGACCGTTGAAGTGTTGGGGATTGTTGAGCGGGCTTTGCGGGTAGAGGTTTTGGAAAACGCTGCGTTGATTGAGGCAGTGGGTAGATGAGGTATGTTACTAGGAAACGAATCTGCTTACATTTGGGTACCACGTTTTTGTTGAGACCTCCATGGATGACCATGCCCTTAAAAAAAGATCTGCTAATGTAAGGAGATTTTAGAGTGTATGGCCTTAGTTTCTGAATATTAAAAGTCCATGCAACTAAGATAAACTGAAAGTAGTCATCTCCCTTGTGATCTTACCAAATTTATATACACAAAAAACACCAAGACATCAGACTCGTTTTTGGGTGTAACACTGTTTCCAGCAGACGGCGTCATCTAGATAAAGGCATTGCAAATGAGATATAAATGAACAGTGCGATATTGTCGGTCTGCGTATCTTCTTTCACAGCCGTCTGAAGTGGCCTAGAAAGTGGAGACTGTGTAAAGCGACGAAATTCCATGTTGTTCAGATATTGGAAGACAGCTTGAAGCCCTACAAGCAGTGGCAAGAAGCTATATAAACTTACAAGAACGCAATTTCACCTCAAGGCAGCGAGGATTAAGGCATGAGGTTCATGAGATATAAAGATATACTACCACCAAGATAGCAATGGGGTCCACAGCGAAGAAGTTTCGGTTCAGTGTTCTTCACAAATGCGACCCGGGTCGGCTTTCGGACGTCTCGGGTGGACGGCAAGGCTGGCGGAAGGGAAACTTATGTGTTCTGCCACATCTATCAACTGAAGCGGGATGTTTCAATTCATCGACAAAAAGGAGAAGTGTCCGCGTCATCTAGGCAATGATGGTGTTGTTCCTGCATAATGATGTCCTGGAGTGGTGTACGAAGCACTATGTATGGAAGTCGGACAAGAATTTGGCCGCCGGGCTAAGGACCAAACCACCACCATCAGACTGCTTAACGCCGGCCGCCACTCTGTCCAATGCTCTCCTCGCCCGCCTAACCTACGCGTGTCCAACTAAGCCCGGCTGTTTCTCCTAACTGCGACGCTTCTTCTTGATTCTCTGCATAAAAGACGCAGTGGGCGCCTGGCGTGTCTGCTGCCATCCAAGTCTCGAAGTTGCCTCCCTCCGCCCTCTCCCCGCGCTTTCTGCTGCGGTATATCCTCAGCACTCGGTATTCTCCCTCCTTGTCCCCCGGAAACCATTCTCGGGCCCTAGGGTTACTGGGCGCCTCCTCAACCATCCTTCTGTACTCTCAGAGCCAGCGCGATCGCTCTTCATATTCCTCAATGGCGACGTCATCCAGCGAAGGCGACGATCTGCGGGATCGTAGCCAGCAGCCAGCCCTGGCCTCGCAGCAAGTGAAAGAGTCAGAGACTCAACGAAGGAGAGGCTTCGGGAATATGTTCCCTCTCGGCGCAAAGGAAGGATTCAATCAATGGGTTCGTTGTTCCCGCAGATTCAAGCGTGCGCCGACGGTTCTAACGTACAACAGTGGACGAGCTTGTCGCCAGCAATGACAGAACACCGAGTTTTATCATTTATACCTCTCCTCCAAAAACCCCCTACCCACACCGAGACCGGCTCCGCACCAGTCTCGGCATCAAACTCCACAACGAACGTGTCCTCTCAGGATGGAGAGCAACTCGAACAAGTCACGACTAACTCTATCAACGACCCCCACGGCCCGCGACGATGGAGTTCACAAATGGTACATTTGAGTGGCAAAAACCGCGCGCTGAACGAGTTCTCGATTGAGCGTATCGGTGAGCCTGTCGAGCAGAATCTAGTGATGTTGCATGGCTACGGTGCTGGGCTAGGTTTCTTCTACAAGAATTTCGAAGGTCTCAGCCGCGCGGAGGGCTGGAAACTTTATGCGCTAGACATGCTAGGAATGGGTCGGAGCACCAGACCAAAATTTGAGGTCCATGCCAAAGAGCGTGCAGATCAAGTCACGGAAGCTGAAAATTGGTTTATCGACGCACTCGAGGAGTGGCGGGTAAAGAAGAAATTAGAACGGTTCACGCTTCTCGGGCACAGTCTAGGAGGCTATCTAGCCGTTGCTTACGCTCTCAAATATCCAGGACATCTCAACAAGCTCATCCTAGCCTCTCCGGTTGGCATTCCGGAAGACCCCTACGCAGTAAACGCGGCCATGCCAGAGCCTGAGGACTCCACAATGGCAAATGAGTTTCTTCAGGACCAAAACGAGGCCATCAATAACTCCAATCCCAACGCAACAAAGCCTGGTGACAACAACAATTTCCTCAATGCTCGCTCAAAGGCTGCGAAGTCCTCGTCAGGAACCTCAACCCCGTCAAGCTCAGAGCCGCCCCGGAAGCCACTACCCGGGTGGCTCGTGTACCTCTGGGACAAGAACATATCTCCTTTCTCGTTGGTCCGGTGGAGCGGTCCTCTTGGACCACGCCTCGTGTCTGGCTGGACATCCCGACGTTTCTCTCACCTGCCTGACGACGAAGCTCAGGCCCTACATGACTACAGCTATTCGCTGTTCCGGCAGCCAGGCTCTGGTGAATACGCATTGGGCCGCATCCTCGCACCTGGAGCATTCGCTCGAAGTCCGCTGATCCGGCGTATTCAAGGTGTGGGCCGCCAATATATCGGACCGCATTCTGGCCCCATTGTAGACGCGGACGCTCCAAAAGATACTAAGTGCCACAAGACTTCTAAGAAGCAGGTAGAGTCCGCTGCTCCGTCGATCACAGCCAGCGACCCGGACGGTCCCCGTGTCCGCGAAACTGGCATCCCCATAGTTCTCATGTACGGTGAGCACGACTGGATGGACATTGCTGGTGGCTACGCCGCCGAGGAGAAGATTAAGCAGGAACGCGCGCGGTTACTAGCCGACGCAAGCGAAGAGGAAAAGCGGAATGACCATGGATCCGCTAAGGTTGTTATAATTCACAAGGCCGGCCACCATGTTTATCTTGATGGGCCGGAGCAGTTCAATCAAGTCATGCTCGAGGAGATGAGGGACGTGATGCGGAAAGAGCGCATACGGACGCTGAAAGACGGGATTTCAGCTGCGGAATCGTAGCGGATGAAGAGTGACGGCATTTAGCGATTCTGGGTTTTAGATGAACCTTCTTGGCGTTCTGATTGGGGTGGGGAAGAGTAATGTAAGATCTGCGACGCCGCGATGTTCCGGCGTGGGAAGGGGATATGGGGCTTTGCGGCTAGCTGTACCATCAACTTTCGCATATTCGAAACTCGCTCATATTCCATCTATTTTCAGGCTGACAGAGTGCTACGCCGCATGCACCGCCCACTCGGCCTTTTCTGATGGATTGTCTGATTCTGCTGCTTTGCTCTTTAGCATCCAAGTATAACTATCTCCCAGCGCTGCTTTGGCTGTCTTTTTCTCGACTACTTTGATGTTATCCACTTCGTTCCTCGCCAAAGACAGCTGAAATCATGACAGAAATTCCCCAAACAGGCGACCTCTGTCTGGTCAACGCTCACATTCTCCGGCGATCACGCCCAATCGTCAAAGATCTGCGCAGAGTGCGCAAAGTTCCAGATCAGAATAGCTGCTAATGTACCAGAGGAAGGAGTTCTTCACACTTATATTGTGTCATGGCTCAGCATTCGTCAAGGATATGAAGATGTATTTCCTGGTTTTCCAAGCACGGAAAAACGGGCCACGAATAGCTGCCTTCTTTGTACCCTCATCAGAACCAGCTTGCTAGTCGAGTTCCATAAACGACCCAAGTGTCGAGCCCGCGAAGGAGAAGAAGTCCCAGATTACTCTCACAGCATCTTTGAACGAGAGGGATGAAGATGGATCCGCTCTTTCAATGCTTAAAATACAGGGACCCCATCACCTCAAAGTCCAGGTGCGCACAAAGGAGAGAAGAGGGAACACGGAACTTCTAACGTACGAAGCTGCATTTCAGATTACATCAGGTTAGTAAGAAAAGCGGAAGTGTCAGCAAAACATGTACTCACGATCTAAACTAGAAGCTACATCACAACAAAGTCTGCTCTCTCACCCGCCAACGTTAGCAACATGATGCAGTGGCTGCGCAACTGCGATGCAAGGCATTGCTTCTGCGGTGCCGCCTCAGCTGGGTTCACTCCAACTCGCCTTCTTGCAGTCAACGATGTATTGCTACGAATAGTAACAGGGAAGCCTGAACACCACAGATATGCCGCTCTTAGCTACTGCTGGGGCCAGATATCCACGGGAAGAGACCTCTTCTTGACAACCAAATGTAACATTACTGCAAGATTATCCAGTCTCCAAATGAACGAGCTTCCTCAAGCACTACAAGACGCTGTTCAAGTCTCACGAGCTTTGAGCGTAGACTACCTTTGGATAAATGCCATATGCATAATTCAAGACGACTTCGAGGACTGGAGCAAAGAAGCTTCGAGAATGGGCACGATATACAAACACGCCTACTTCACCATTGCCGCCACAGACTCACAATTATCGTTTGATGGCTTTCTGCGAGACCGCGAACCATCTTGCAGGACAAACTTAGGCTTTACCTTCGAAGAGATTGGACCTATCCGTTCGCCAACCGCAGTGACCGAAACTGGAACCATCTACTTCCGGTACCCGCTTGAGACCGGGATCGACGAGCATCTTTCTACGTGCGAGTGGGACCAGAGAGGTTGGACTTTGCAAGAAAAGTTATGCTCTACCCAAACGTTCTACTTCATGAAAGGCGTCATCTACTACGAATGTGCATCATCGTGGTGAGTCGAGAATCTGGGCTACAAACTCCCTCGCCGCTTAGAGTTTCCTGTACTACTAGCAGAGTCGAAGCGCCCGACCCTTCCTGAGAGGATCGAGAAGCGAGAAGACTATCTCTCAAACTGGTACAAGGTCGTCCAAAGATATGCGTTTAGGCAGCTGTCTCATTCTAGAGATAAGCTACCTGTGATGGAAAGTCTAGCGGCGCTGTTGAGAGATATAGTTGACGATGTTTATGTGTGTGTGGCCTTTGAAAATCGGATCTGTATCGTGGCCTTCTCTGGTATTCGGGTTGCGGCTTGACTTGGGACCTTCCTCAAGGAGGGTACCGCGCACCGACTTGGTCTTGGGCGGCTAGAGATGGTAGAGTTTTCTGGGATGAATCGACCTTCACGCGGGGATGGAGATCACTTATCGAGGTCTCTAACATATCTCCTCATCGACAAAGTCAACACCACGGGAACCGAGACCACAATGAAAAGATTGATACACAATTAGAGCTGGTCGCACTGGTGGCGCCATTAAAAGATGTTATGTTAGCATTCTTGGAGCAATACAACGACAAGTCATATGAGGATGAGTGGATCGACATTGACTCCTGGGACTACTTCGAAGAACTTGGATCATTCAGCGTTGACGACGGCGAAGACATGCTGATTACTTTCGCTGATACCCAGATGATGCTGGTCGCGGAAAAAGTGGAAACGAAGAATTCCCAGGCTCTACTTATCCAACCAGATGGTGATCCCGGATGCGTTAAGCGCATTGGCTAGTTTATACACAAGTCAACTGATGGAACGTTGACGGAGGAAGATTTCGACGATAGAGACTTTGAGCCGATTCGGAGTGTGTTTCAGCGTGAAAGGAGAGTGTTGGTGTAGTTCTTCTGGAATCTTCGTAGGGATGGACTTCATGAGCGAAAGGACAGATCACGTGCTTTTCAGCCAGGTTTTAGAGAGTAATAAATAAACGTCTACCAAATGTAATGTACTTACCTTATATATGGCCTAGAAACCATTGAAAGGAATATGAACTTTGCAGTGTGATAGTCACGCGGAGCGGGAAGACGCCCCAAAATTGCAGGTCGTGGCGATCCACCTCTCCGACGTCCATTCATCCTAGACTCAACGACGCGGTTCTCTGTTCCACTATCTTTTGTCAACGATAGAAATATTCCGTCCGGGTCGTCGAAGTAGACGATGCTCTCGATGTGACCCCTTGGCCAGGATCCTGTTCCTGGGGCTCAGATTAATGCTCAGTACTTGCATAATCAAGCCTGCACTAATTCAATTCATAAATACTCCTTTTCCGAGATGAGTGACGATCTTGATAGAAGCTGGCTCTATTCAGTAAGGCTCCTAATATTAAGCGCGAGGCGGACGTGATACCGCGATCCTACGCGTCTCTCCTGAGATCTCTCAACGACACCACACCTCACACGTTTGGCTGGCACAACGGCGATGTCTTCCAAGGACGAAACTCTCGAGCTCGTGGAAAAGGCCATTGATAACATTTCTAACATCCATAGAGCCCATAACCTGTTGCGGCGGCTTAGCCGGAATTCCGAATCTGTTCGCGACTTTCTAGCCGAAGAGTTATTGACCACCGAGAGCGAAGTCTACTCAAGCAATTCCGAAAGTGAGGACGAAGCCGCATACCGTCCAAGTAAACGCAGGCGAATTCCCTATGCGCATGTACGCTACCAGAAGTGTGCACAGTGTCTCGAGGAGTTCGACATAACAGACAACACTACCGGGTGTTGTACTTGGCATGAAGGTGCGTTGCCATTATAGGTCAACTCCTCCTTACTAATGTCCTCAACAGGCGAGCTCGAATTAGACTACGAAGCTGACACATGGATCGACTGGGACGAATATGCCCATGGTCCTAGAGATACACTACAACACCGCGAGGAATATCCGGACGGGTTTACGTGGACCTGTTGCGATGAACCAGGCGATGCCGAAGGGTGTGAGAGTGGCAGACATTCAACAGTGCATGGCGAACCTCCACAAAAACGCAAGCGGTACGAATATGAGGAGCTCCGTGAACATACTGGTACGCCACTATCCTTCCATCACTCATGCAATATGACCCTCGTGTCCGCTAATGTGCTTGATAGGCACACTTGAAATAAATTGGGATGCCGACGAGTGGGTGGATTGGGATGAGGATACCATTGGTCCAATTGATTGTACGGAAAACCGGAAAGACTATCCCAATGGGTTCAAGTGGACGTGTTGCGGTGGTAAAGCTGATGATGATTGCTGTGAGGAGTGAGAGGGATAGGCAGGCTTGGAGTCACAAAAGTGGTAGTCCACGAATTAGTGCGCTTACGATAAGGCTTAATTTCTCGATCTTCAAGAGGTAGTCTCTTGTTCTGTGGTGTTGAGAACCTTTTTCGACACTGTCTGAGGTGCTTCGGTTCATTTTTTTCAAAAACTGGACGGAATGAAAAGCAACGGCTTTGACTAGCCTGGGAACTTTCTGGGCCACCCCGGATGGTGTTTTGGTGGACTGTCGCATGGGGGATCCCACTTATATCTAGCGTGTGATAGTCGTGATACGGCGATGCTACGCGTCACCTGCTCAACCACTTCGAATAAAACTACCGATTTGACAGGAACTATGTCTACCAGAGAGCATATCCTCGAGCTTGTCAATGATGCCATTGAATCATCACCTCACGAGCATATCTACGACCTTTTGCACTTTATCTGCGGCAAATCCTACATTGTTCTCGACGCCGTAGCGGAGATTCTCCTCGTCACCATGAGCGAGATCGATCCGTTCGAGGATGCCGTGCAAAAACTTGAAAAAGAGCGCAAATATCCCGGAATGGTCGAGGACGAGCCTGCAACAGAGAGTGAACCCTCAAGCAAACGCACGTGGAAAATCTATGTGTGTAAGCGCTGGGAGACCTGTGAGGTTTGCGACGAAGAGTATGATGTTAGTGCGAATACCAGTGGAAGCTGTTATCGGCATTCAGGTGCGTTGCCGTGTTTTGGGACTTCGAAGTCAATCGAATCATGTTCGAAAACTAACCTTTACAACAGGTGAAATCGAGGTTGATGAGCACGCGGCTACCTGGGACCATTTGGGCAGAATTGCTGGTCCTATCGATACGCCAGAAAACCGCAAGAAATACTGTGATGGCTTTAGGTGGACGTGTTGCTATCAACCATCTGATGATTCGGACAGATGTGAGAACGGTACCTACGCGCCAAGGGATGCACTAAGCTGTGATTATACTTGTTAGGTATATTTGATACTGAAGCCGAAGTGACTTAGCATCAAATGACCCAAGACTTTGGAAGCGTATTAAGATATATTTATTGAGAAACGCATGTCCAATCTTGGACACCAACACAAAACACCTCATAACCCCTCTGTTGAGCCATATAGCGTACCAGCCGTAGACATCATAATGCCGCGCCATAGCAATCCCAGAAGCCGAGCTCAAGATCATCCTCTTCACAGCAAGCATCTAGTCCCAGTCATTTCCACTAACCCTAAATCAACCACTTCAGCACCCCACCCAAGTTCCCCTCAGTATCCCAAAACCGCCCTAACTCAGTATGTCCCCCCTCAACCCACCTTTCCTTCTCAACCGTCCCACCGGCCTCGACAACCTTTTGCAGCGTCGCCGCCACGTCGGCCACAAGGATATGATTGACAACTCCGCCGGCTCTCAACTCAACCTTTTTTTTCTCCCCTTTTTTCTCGCTCTCGCTCTCACTTTCTGATTCCGGTGCCGCATCGGTCCCCGAAATGAGCGACAGGGCACCCATGACCGATGAGGGCGTGAAGAAGATGAGTTGGGAGGCGGAGACTTGGGGCTGGAATGTCCAGTCGAAGACGGTGGCGTAGAAGGCTTGGGCACGGGGGATGGAGAGCACGGGGATGAGCGTGAATGCGAAGGAGTTGGCTGGTGGAGGGACGAATTTAGGTTTTTGGGTGGCCTCTGTGGGGGTGGTAGTGGTCTGGGGGAGTGAGGCGGTGGTTGAGGGAGTGGTGATGTCGGATGAGGTCGATGATTTGGGCGACTTGATAGGTGGAGAGGGGCGGTTGGAGAGGAAGGAGTTGCGGTGGGGGGTTGTGGTTGTCATTGTGGATGTTGGAGTGTAGTGGAGCTAGAAGAGTCTTGATCTCGACGTAAGGGGTGCCTGAAGAGCTGAAACTTTCTGGAGAGAAGTTTATGCTATGCTCTGAGGCTTCAGGTAAAGTACCACGGGCCAGTGCAGCAATCTTTCTCAGAGACGAAAACACAGAAGGGCATGATAGAAGAGAAGGTTCTGATGATGAAGATAGGAGAATTTATACCTTTGTTCGTTCTCCAAAGGCATTGAAAGAATTGCACCAACTCGGGTCATGTGCAACCACGTGTACGGTTCTCTGGACGTGTTTCCCGCGTCTATCACTGTGACCCGATGTGCATCAACACCAGAAGCAAGCAGAAACCGCGAGTGCTACCATTGGCTTCGCTCTCTCAAGCGGCATGCAGTCTACTCCTCGCCCTCGCATTGGGAGGCACGCGTCGCTGAAGGTAGCCTCTGCCTTGGCATCCCTATTGGTGTGACGCTTGTCGGGAGGAGTGTTTACAGACGGGCTGACGCTGCTGCCTGAATCCTTCAAAAATGATGCTTCGTCACGCCGATGTCGTCGCTGCCCAGGTGCCAAGAGGCTGCTAGCTCTCTTCTAACGGCAGTGGGCAGGTCCCAAGACCGCACCCTCGTCCTTCGACTCACCACTCTGCTCTCCACCCGCCAGACCGCCAATCAGTCGAAATGCCTTCATCCGAGTGCCATACGCCTAGTCAATTGCGGGATTCAATACCGTGTGCCCTAGCAATGCTGTCAGCTCCACGACGGGCTAAGAGCCGTTTATCGTCGCGTCTCTTGCGCGGCTGCTTGCAACCCCCAGCAATCAGACTCCTGGCCTGATCGACGCGGCTGTATAAGGCTCCTAGGAAGCCTTGCATTCCCGAATCTCATCTTTTTGTGCATTCTTGGCTCACCACCACATCCATTTCTTCGTGCGTTCTTGGCACAATATCTCATTTCTCTTCGTGCTCTCTTGGCTCAAACACCACAGTCTTGGTTGAGAGACAGACACCATGAGCCGGGTCTGCCAGACCGATGGCTCCTTCGGGCCAGGCATTGGCTCCTGCAGAGGCGGCTTCGACTTCACCCTGACCTTTGAGGACTCCATATTGAGTCTACTCCCCCAAGTCGCGTTTCTCCTGCTGGCTCCCTTGCGCTTCAATACTCTCCGCCGGCGGAAAAACAGAGTCGCCAAGAACTCCCATCTCGGGTTCCTCAAAATCGTGCGTCTCGCATGTGCTTAGCATTGGCATGCAACGCATCGTGAAGCTGCAGGCTGATTGGTTGGATTCAACTTCTAGGTTACCTCCATTCTCTATACCGCCTCTTCCATCATCCTCTTGGTACTATGGAGCGAGATCGAGAGTTACAAGACTAAAATGTCCATTGCCGCGAACTCATTCCAATTCCTGTCCTCGTTGGCAATCGTTACACTATCCCACCTCGAACATACGAGGGCCGTCAGACCGAGTCATCTGCTCCAGTTTTTCTTGCTAGTCTTGCTTATATGCGATGCAGTGCGGTTACGCACTCTGTTTCTGATGGAATATCCGACTAGCTTGGTGACATCAGCGTCGATCCATACCTTTCTAACCGGCCTCCTGTTACTCCTTGAGTCTCTCGACAAAAGGGAGTTGTTCTACTCGGATCGAGACAAGGCTCTCCCGCCTGAGGAAACCATCGGGCTGTTTGGCCAGAGACTCTTCTGGTTCCTCAACGGCCTGTTTCTAGATGGATATCGTAAGGTTCTGAAGCCTAGCGACCTTTTTGATGTTGACCAAGATCTTGCTTCCGAGGAGATTCGAGTTTTATTCAGCCAAGCATGGAGCAAGCAAGACAAAACGCGGAAAGCCCCTCTTTCGCGTGTCATTTTCCATGTCCTGTGGTTTGACCTCGTTCTTCCGATGATTCCACGGTACGCGCTTCTCTGCCATTCTACTATGTCTCGTCACAGATATCTGCACAGTTCTCTGCCACCGCTTGTAGTGCCTCATAGTATTTTCAGAAATCGAGGGCGACGAATCACACTTCAATCTATGTACACTCCTCTGCCGCTGCTTGGGGCGGCCTCATGAGTTTACCAGTTGTTCAAAAGATGGGACTTCTCTCTGAACCGAAATACTGAAAATATGATTACGCACTGTACCCAGTCACCTACTAACGTATTTCCAGACTCCTTCAAATCGGCACTACTCTGTCCCAGCCATATCTCATCTCCGCAATGATCAAATTCATTCAATCTGGGCCACCAGAGAGTAAGAATGATGGCTATGGATTGATTGCAGCTTTTGCTCTCAACTACGCTTTCCTAGCAGTCTTCACCTCCTGGCATACTCAAAGCGTTGCTCGGTTTGCTGTCAAATTACGCGGCTGCCTCATATCCCTCATATACGAGAGGACTCTCGACCTTGACTCTAAGGAGGTCAACCTAGGCTCTGCAACCGTGCTGATGAACGTAGATGTAGAAAAAGTCCTAGCTGCGGTCAGATTCATGCACGAGTTCTGGGCCCAGACAATTAGTTGCGGTGTTGCACTCTACATCCTGTACACTCGTCTCGGTGCCCCTTTTGTGTCCCCTCTTGTCACGATTTTGATTGCAACTGCTATATCTTCCTGGGTCGGAAAAAGAATGAAGGCCCGAAGTAGCGACTGGGTTGCTGCCACTGAAAGACGCGTAACCTCGATCGCCTACGCCACTGGTGCCATCAAAGGTATTAGGATGCTCGGACTCTCGGACACGGTGCTGAAATCCTTGACTGCGCTCCGAGAAGCTGAGGTTGAGAGACACAGATCTGTGCGAAAGTTGTCGGTCTGGGTCACCGTCATCTCTAACGTTATGTTTCAATTGACAACACTGTCGACCTACGTTACCTTTGCAGTCGTTTCCTTATTTGGCGGGCGCAGTCTGGATGTTCAACTACTCTTTGGGTCTTTATCAGCTTTGAAGTTGGTGACCACTCCATTGACGGGCATGTTGCAGATTATCACGAGCTTCCAAGGTGGCGTTGCGTCCCTGGAGCGAATTCAAACATATTTGAAGAGCGACGTGCTTGAAAAGCCTACGTATACTTATCGTGTCAAGAACGCGACCAGGATTGAATTGCAACCAATTCAAGGCAAGCGGTCCCATACATCCAGTTCATCGGAGGCCCTTAGGATCACGCACGGCGTTTTTGAGATCGAGCAGAATAAGCCGATCCTGTCCGACATCAACCTTACTATTCCAGTAAGCTCCTTTACAATGATTATTGGAAAAGTCGCATCGGGCAAGTCCGTTCTTCTCCGCTCTATGCTCGGGGAGACAACCGTGGTTGAGGGATCCGTCGCGAAGTCTTTCTCTGGCGGCATGGCTTTCTGCGATCAGTCCACTTGGCTAAGGAACATTACCCTGCGGGAAAACATCATTGGGGAAGACACAGTTGACAATGCCTGGTACTCCTCCGTGACGTGGGCTTGTGGATTGCAAAAAGATTTCACAGAGCTGAAAATGGGCGACTTAACGAGAATTGGATCAAAAGGAGGATCACTCTCGGGCGGCCAAAGAAACCGAATATCTCTGGCGCGGGCCTTGTATGCGAGAAAACCAACCATTATCATCGACGACATCCTGTCCGGCCTTGACAATACGACCGAGAGACTCGTTTTTAATCGTGTGTTCGGCCCAAAGGGTCTTTTAAGAAAGTCGCGCACTACAGTTGTACTGGCAACACATTCGACGCATTTTGCACAACAGGCTGACAAGATCGTCGTCATGTCCGCTGGTCGAATTGTCGATCAAGGGATCTACGCGGAATTAGCATCACGCAAAATTCCATTTCACGCCTTTGATGCCGTTTCTGATATAGGTAGTGGCTCATCCGAAGAGGTGAAGACAGTCGAAGAAGATGAAAAGGTCCTTGCAACGGTAGATGCCACTAGCTTACCTGACGAAGGCCAGGAAGACAGCACAGACAGGCGTTCTGGTGATATGCGGAGTATGCTATTCTTCCTATCTGCAGTTGGCAAAGTTCAAGTCAGCATATACTTTGCTCTCTTAGCATGCGAGACCGTATCTACGACAATGCAGAACATCTACCTCAAGATCTGGGCTGAGTCTGATACTTCCACGCGAAGCTCGATGGTCCGGCATCTATACACCTTCATTGGCGTAACAATTCTCAATATTGGGGTCATTGGAATTTGGTTAACCCACTTTACTCTCTGGTTCACACCACAGATGAGTCTCGTCTTGCATAGCAGACAGCTTTACGCTCTCATGATGGCGAAATTCTCAATTCTAGTATCGACTGATACGGGAAATGTGACGAATAGGTTCAGCCAGGATATAGTCCTGGTGGACAACCAGCTGCAAGGCTCCTGGATTAACGCCACCAGCTGCGCTTTTCTAATTCTCTCAAACGTAATTATTTTGTGTTTGGCTACGCCACAGGTCGCAGCCTGTATTCCATTCCTCTGCGCCGCTTCATACTTGATCCAGCGAGTCTACTTGCGCACTTCGCGTCAAATCAGACTTATGGACTTGGAAGCTAAGGCCCCTCTCTGTACTCACTTCTTGGAGACGCTTGCAGGCATCGTCACAATCCGCTCGTTTGGTTGGCCTGACGACTACCGGCGTAAGAACAAGGTCCATCTTGATCAATCGCAAATACCCTTCTACTTGTTATTCGCGATTCAAAATTGGCTAAATCTTGTTTTGGAGCTTATGGTAGCTGGACTTATCACTATCCTTGTTGGTCTTGGTGTATCGCTCCGAAGCAAGGTTGATGCCGGCTATCTTGGTCTAGCTTTGATTGGAACTGTAAGTCTACACAATCCTAGACCGCGCTAGTTTGTCTTGGTTGAGAGTACTGACTACTGATAGATGGATCTTGGCTTTTTCATCCGCCTGCTGGTAATAAGTTGGACAGATCTCGAAACGTCATTAAGCGCCGTTGCACGAATACGTCATTTTTCAAAGACTCCTTCCGAACACCAGGATCGAGTCACATCAGATCCTCCCACAGGATGGCCTCTCACGGGATCTGTTCAATTCAAGAGCCTCGTTGCAAGCTACACCGAAGAAGGAAAGTCTGTTCTACATGGTGTAGATTTGGACATCAAGGCTGGGGAGAAGATTGGACTCTGCGGGCGCACTGGTAGCGGCAAATCCAGTCTCGTCGCAACGCTATTTGGTCTCCTGCACCATCAATCCGGAAGTCTCCTCATTGACGGTGTCTCTACAGATAGTGTAGCTCTAGATGTACTTCGCTCGAAAGTCACAGCACTACCGCAAGAACCATTCTTCCTCCGGGGGAATGTCAGGCATAATCTAGACCCCTGGCAGCACTCGGCGCAAAGACTTCCGGTATCAGACCAAGAGATGAAGCTCGCTTTAAAGCGAGTCGAGCTGTGGGACAAACTCAGCAACGCGGCGGAGCCAGGCCAAACTGCCCTAGACGTTTCGCTGGATCACGTTGATTCGTTACTGAGCCAAGGCGAGCGCCAGCTGTTTTGCCTCGCGAGGGCTATTTTGATGGTTGGAAAGATTGTGGTATTGGATGAAGCAACGAGCAGGTACGTGTTGAAATGATCCTTTGGCTCAGGCTCGGTTCTCAGCAGCTGCTAACGCGTTTATAGTGTCGACGCAGCCACAGATCGCCTTATGCAGGAAATTCTCCGCTCTGCGTTTGCTGACCGCACGATTATCGCTATCGCCCATCGTCTCGATACTATTCTGGATTTCGACCGCGTCGTGGTGATGGATTCGGGGAGGATTGCGGAGATCGGAGCGCCAAGCAAACTACTGAAGACGGAGGGGAGTCTCTTCAAAGCTCTAGTAGAGAGCCAGGGGAAGCATTGAACGTAGAGGAGGCTTCAATGAGATGGAGATAGCCTCTTGTTTCTTGGTGACTTCTTCACTCAACGATTTTGTAGGGAGTGGTCTTTGACATAGATTCTTTTCGTCTAATGAATCAATCCGGCTTTATCGAGTGGACTATCGAAAGGAACGAAGTTCCGCGTAATCTCTCTCTCTCGCTCAATCTAAAACACCTACTTGTATGACAGCTGAAGTCCTCCAGCACGTGATGTTCGCATTAGTACTAGGCCCAGCGCCACCTCGAACAGGCAACATCCCCCACCTGGGCACCTAAGGTTTGAGTTCCACATCATACCTTCATAGAATGCCACTCTCTCTACCCAAATTCACACCCTCAAGCCATTGACGCTCAATCATGGCCACCTTCTCAGACCTTCCGGTCGAGCTGATCATTGACATTGGAGAATATCTTCCAGGCTCCGACATTAAAGCACTGCGCCTTACGGATCGGGTCTGCAAAAGCGCAATTGCGCATCTCCTCTTTCCCCGACTCTATGTCTCATCTCATGAGCTTGACTTGAAGGTCTTGAAACACGTTTCAGAAACCCCAGAGCTTGCGAAAGGTGTAAAGCAACTAGTCTGCGACGGTGGCTATGATCAGCTAGCCCCCGGGTACCGTAAGATTGCTCTGGAAAGACTTGATGAAACTCGCGCTGCGTGGGACAAGGAAGATAGCGTAAGGAAGTTTTAATTCTACTGAGAACGCTAAAAGGACGCGATCATTGATCATGAGGCTAACGATAAGCAACAGGGTGTTGTTGATGCTCTCCCTTACCTCACTAGCCTCCGTTCCATGGTACTTTGTTGTCCCAAATCTCTCGATTCATCGATGAGTCTCTCGGGTCTATGCGCTCCTTCGACAAGAGCAGCGTTGTCCGAAATTGGCACAGAATATGGCACTCCCGAGGACCGGAGATTCAATGTCAGAGCTGTTGGCAGCAGACTACTGTGGCGTCAAATCGCTCCAGAGAGACGAATGGAGCTTTTCAACTCTACAGAGACAAGTATTGACGTTACCACGGCCTCGTTTGAGGATATCGAGCGACTCAATAATTTCCGCCATCTTAACCTCTTACTGGATGTCTGTATCACGTCACCCTCTTACATCAAGGAATTCATCATCCCTCCGTTCCGCACAGCGTTTGATGAGTATGGCGCTTGCATGGGTGCCTTTGTTTACTTGTTCGAATCTTGGAATAACACCCTCGACCGAATGCGGATCGCCTTTACAAATTTGGAGGTTTTACACCTTTGTTTCTTAGGCGATTACGACGGCGAATCGGCGCGTATTCTATTGCAAGGTAACCTCACCACGGTCCTATCTTCCTGCAAAGAGCTTCGCGAACTCAAAATCGACAACTCGGAATGTCTGTACCCTTTGGCTACTCATCTTCCTACGATCTCAGCCCTCGATCTTAAGAAACCGCTTCCAAAGCTCCGCAGGGCTACTTTCATTGCTGGGTCAGACGATGCCAAAAGCGCCTTTCGGGTGATACGTGCCCATGCGGCCAGCCTTGAGTATCTGGAGTTCAAATCTATCAACCTGAAGAATGGAGACGCAGCAGTTGAAACTTGGACCTGGCTACTTGAAGCACTTCGTGGCTTACCTAATACGGCTGAGTTCAAGAAGCTGGATCTTGTATGCGACTTAGTGGGTGGTGATCCTATGCTCTGGTCACCACAAAGCTGCTGGAACACAGTCAAAGACCCTGATGGCAGGAAAGCGGCCTGGACACAGTTTCTCGATGGTGGCGCGTTCCCGCTACGAGAGCCGTATCAGGACTTCGAGGATCCGCCGGTAGAGATACGAGGAAAAGTATGGCCTCTTTACAAGGAGACTCAATATTCGGACAGTGATGGAACTGACTCGATGGGAGCTGACTGGGATTGGAAGATGGAAGAGTGGTTTCCGCCGTTGGATGAGAGAATCAAGCTGTATGTTCCTTCGATTGAGGGGGGTGATATCGGATCCGCAGAGTCGATGTCTGATTCCAATGAGGAAGATTCGGAGTAGAAAGGGTAAGAGGATTCTAGCAAGAGGAATTCCAGTGGTCTCCTGCACCCAGATTGCTTATTGAGCTGCTTGTTAACTCCATAGAGCTTGATCGACTTGATAATACGAACATCATGGTTGGTTGCGATGAACAATTCGGTACTCTTAGCTCAGCTGGTACACTCTCTTGAATATTATGTAGCAGCACAACACCATCTGAGGTGGCCCAGAGGACTGTCTGAAAACTCTAATGATCTTCATTTTCCACTCAATGAACACTCCGGCGACCGAGTCTGTCAGAGGCCGTCCATCGTGGGCGCCGGCCCCTGTCCCTAACTAGCGCCGGTAGAATCTATAGTGGCCGTCCAAGATGTCGCCCGAGGACATCAAATCGATGAGCAATCCTGCTAAGAGAATGGGAACCAAGATCGGCCCTGGAAAGAGCGAGAAGGACATAAACCGTGCCATAACTAGTCACGAGCTCGCTGTTGTATGGAGACCAGAGCGCTCAGAATGGCCATATGCTAGTGCTATCAATGCGAAAGCTGTCTTTGGCGCTATAGTTTGGATCCGTGTATTTTAATGCATAGATGTAGTGGTTATAAGCGAACCAAGCGCTAGCATAGATAGAAGAAGTAATTGTATTGCAAATATATGAGCCTATGGCTTTGCACAGGCGAACTTCTTGCAGTCGTGTAATCAAATGTATTGGAGCCTAGGAGTGGCAGAGATCCGCGATTGGAGTCATGCGATATTGGTGGTATACTGTCCATGCAAAAGCATCACGTGATTGTGGGGCCTCGATCCTCCTTATCACATTACAGCAAGTGACCGCGCACTTATTGCTACCAAAACTATCGAGTAGTAAGTCTCCGTGGTCTCCAATAGGCAGTAAAAGTTTCAAGGTCATCCCCCACGAATTGCGAAGCTCGAAGCTGCGAATTAGGGGCAATTCACTGGCAAACGAGTCACACTCTTGGCAATATACGCGAATTGCGATCTCTCACTGAATTGACCCATGATGAGTACACTAGGATCTATCTATGTCGGAAGCCGCCTAGGAAAAGTCTGAGTAGGGACGGCCTCCTGATGCGAGCGTTGTGTGAGATGGAAGAGGTAGGGACCACGTGACGGTCACATGGTGGTGAATTACTCGTCAATGGCAATTCGTAGTCTTAGCTTCATATCTCTAATCTCTATCATGCTGTAGTTTTGCTTCTTGGCAGTCTACAAAGTGCTGAGAGCTTGATCAATATACTTAGTCGCTCGGTCTCGACCTAGCATCACAGTGAAGATACGTCGTGTATATCTGATATATTATGGCAGCTCACACCTCTTATATGATATACATACTTTAAATCTATCGCAAATTCATCAGCTGATCTTCCTTCCATGGTTTCTCCTATCTACAACTTTGCCCCACTTTCCTTCTCCGCCATCTCCCTCAGCACCCTCTTCAAGATCTTCCCTGAGGCAGTTTTCGGAATTCCCCCCTCCTTCAACCTCAAGAACTTGACACCTCCATCTAGCCGCTTGTATTTCGAGAGTTTTGCTGCGGCGAAATCGTAGATGTCTTTTTCCGTCAATGGAGACGAGCCGGGCCGTTGCACGACGTAGGCGCGTGGTAGTTCAGTCGGCTCGCCGGACGCGTGAGGGAAGTGGACTCCGATAACGGCAGCATCGATGATGGAGGGGTGGCTGAGGAGAACGCCTTCGATCTCAGGTGGTGCGACTTGGAAGCTACGGACTTTGATGAGTTCCTGCGAGGAGTTAGTTGAGGAGCTACTCCTATAGATAACCGATGAAACGCATTTGCGAACGGCGCCTTGGATAGGGAAGATACAACCAAAATGACATACCTTCTTGCGGTCTACTACATACCACTTTTTGGATTTACTATCCCCCCATACGATGTCGCCAGTATGGAAATACCCCTCATCATCCCAATCTCTAGCATTCGCTTCCGGATTTTCAAAGTAACCACCCACGACAGTCGGACCTCTCACACAGATCTCGCCCCGGACACCGTATGCGGAGATGTCCTTTCCGTCATCATCAACAAGTTTGATGTCGAGATTGGGGATTGGTCGCCCGACGCTGCCTGTGTCGTCGTCTTCGGGGTAATGTAGCTGTGTTGCAACGCAAGAAGTCTCCGTCATGCCCCAGACTTGAGCAAAAGGTGCACCGGGAGCCAGCATAGCTTTGAGACGCGCTTGTACGCCTTTGTCGAGGGGTGCGGCGCCACAAGCTGCAGATTTGATCGACTTCAGGCTATACTTCTCATGTAGCCCAGACATGATGATGGCGACGCATACGGGTGGAACCATAACCAGGTCGGTAATTTGGTACTTCTCGATCCCAGCTAGGAAGGCTTCAAGGTCGAAGCGGCGCATAATGTATGACTCGTCGCCTTTGCGGAAGGGTGTAGTGTGCGTAACTGGAGCTGTGGCTGCGTGGAAAAAAGGGAGGGCGAGGAGACGTTTAACCTAGAGACAAGAGTCAGGCTTAGATCTCTCAACTGGTCTTGAACAGACGGCCTTACCTCCCATGGGCGTGATTTGAACTCGAAGATGCCTTCGCTTTGGGCAACTAGGTTGTAGTGGGAGAGCATCACGGCCTGAAGACATGAGTTAGTAATCTTATAAGCAGCTCGAGTAAGTTTGAACATATTAATGAAAGCATACCTTGGGCAGGCCAGTTGTCCCACTGGAGAATAGTAGCATCGCTAATGTCTTTTTGGCAGTTTTGAGATCATTGAAGCGGACCCTAAATGATGTTCAGTCCTGTAATGTTTTATGAATAGATGCTGTCTACAAGCCTCACCAATCATGTTCACCTTGCTCCAAGAGCCAGTTCCATGGTTTGAATCCATCTGGAATAGGTTGCCCAAGAGTGTCGAAGATGAAGATGTTGGACTTTGGTATGGAATGCTCTGCAGCTAGTATAGGAGGCAGAAGTTCAGGCTCAACGACTACGAATTTTGCTTTGGAGACCTTGATATGGTGGGCAAGCTCGTGTGGGGTGTAGCCTGGATTTGTTCCTGTATACACGCCGCCGGCGGCAATGATACCTTGAACGAGGATGGGGTAGTAGAGCTGGTCTAGTTAGTAGTTGAACGCAGCTTGCCCCTAGAGAGTCTTACATCATTGAATGATGCTATCACGACACAGTCTCCTTTCTTTAGCCCAGAGTTTCGAAATCCTGCGACAAGTTTACGGATGATAGCGCGTCCTTGTCTAGCAGAGATGAAGCGTCTAGGGTCGGCGGCATCGATATACACCTGCACGACTCAGTAACTGAATACTACACTTCTCAATAGACACGGCATACCGGCTTGTCCAAATCGTAAGCTGCATTGTCAAAGGCCCAGGAGATGAGATCGTGGGTCGAAACATCAAAGCGGTCCTCGGCGAGAAAAGGCATAGCTAAAGCAGAGTCGGAGAAGCAGCAAATTGACGAGAACCAAATGGTCTGTGACGGACAGCGAAAAGATGGATTGTCGACAGCTACTTAAACAAAGACGGCGGTGACACTTCAGCTGTAAATATAGCGCAACTGCTAGACTGCCGTGGCGACCGAGCTAGCAGTTGGTGTACGAAGTAGAGCTGTACGAACTAGCTTTGCGCCCACCTGCCCCATGACGCTGCTGCCGAGGGATGTGTGCTGGTGTACATATGGCAGGTGAAGCTCCGCCCTGCACCCGGCTGGGACTTTGCGGGGTCCCCAGTGCTCAGGCTAGCTATAGCCACGCGCGACCACGCTAGATAGAAATCCTGCGGGGGCTGCTCGGGTGATTGCCCGAAAGCGCCTGGCAGCTCATAGCTGGACATGCCCTGGATGGTCTAAAGATGCTGACAGCGCAGATCTCTTCGAAGAGTGAATTGAGGTGAGGTATCGATGGCGGGGACCGACCCTGCCGTTGTACCTGACGTGGCGCTTATGTCGGGTCACGTGAGGAGAGCGGTGCAAACATACTTCGACATTCAGCCCTACCACTGCCTGGCACCTGGCTTTCACTCTCCCACTCTCTATGCGACCGACTTGCTTCCTTCTAAGCTCCAACATACGGCTCCTCTACAAAGCCTCACTGGTCCGCACGCACTCACTCGCGCAAACCTACCGCGTCTTCTACCGCACCATGGAGCGCCCCGAACCTCTCCCCCTCTCAGAAATCCCCACCCTGTCTCTCCTCTACAAGCTCAAGAAGCTCGCCGCGGACCCCGACGCCGACAGTGCAGAGCTTCCAGCGCCCTCTGCTACCTTCAACGACAAGATTTCCGTCATCCGCCATGACATCACTCTACTCGCAATCGACAGCATCGTCAACGCCGCCAACGAATCGCTAATGGGCGGGGGTGGTGTTGATGGTGCAATTCACTGTGCCGCGGGGCCGGATCTCCTAGACGAGTGCGAGACCCTCGACGGCTGCCCGACTGGCTATGCCAAAATCACAGACGGCTACGAGCTACCAGCGAAGAAGGTGATCCACGCCGTAGGGCCGCGATACTGGGCATCAAAGAGGGAAGGAGCTGCTGAGGAGCTGCTGGCAGGATGCTACTGGCGCAGCTTAGAGCTCGCAGTGGAGAACGACTTGAAGAGCATAGCGTTCAGCGCGTTGAGCACAGGCGTATACGGCTATCCGAGTGGGGAGGCCAGTGAGGTTGCGCTAGCTACTGTGCGGAAATTCTTGGACGAGGGCAAAGGGGACAGTTTGGAGCGCGTCATCTTCTGCAACTTCATGGAGAAGGACGAGAAGGCCTACTTGGCCAATATCCCGTAGGTTTACCCGCTTCTTCTCGAGTCATGTGCGCTCCTTGGTAGGTACACACTGCTGACGCTGGCACAGTCTCGTGTTTCCCCCAGTCGTCCCGGAAGAGAAGCAGGAAGATACCGAGAAGACAATAGAGGATACCGACTTAGCTTCAAAGCTGCCAGATGCTCCCACAACCGAGCCTGCGGAGGAGGGAGAGCCAGAGCCAAAAAAACAGAAGGTGTCTTCTGATTCCGCCGTAGCGCCTGTTTCCAAGGAAGCTGCCGAGACAGCGAGCGAAGCAACATCGAAGACCGGCGATGCGGACAGCAAAACATGATTCAAGTTTTTATTCAATCAGAAACGTCCGACCAAGTAGGGGATGAATGAAGATACCCAAAGCATTGTCAAATTGCACACTAGGTAACGAAACTTTCCTTGCGGACACGGTTTCATTGATAATATGTCTTTATGAAGGCGGGCTAAGTGTTGTACATAACTCCCAATCATGAATTTTTTTTAGATGGTGTGTATATGACACTGCCAGGCAATTTATTGCAATGGTACGATGCCACGGTGCCCAGCGTGCCGCCTTCCTTCGCCAATCCTTCTACTTACATGGGTACGTGTCCACAAGCCTGTCACAAGCCAACATGTCAGATGCTAGGATCGGCTATTCCCCCATGTTTCCTCCACATCACAAGCGGGCCCTATACCCTAAACCATCTTGTCATACCCTATCCGTCCTGTCAATCCGCAGTCTCAAGGGCAAATTTCTGTACCTGGCCGATGTGCAACTGCGGAAGCGCCCCTAGTTGTCACGCACTCGGCAACGTTTTTAATTAGTCTTTCGTGCCAATCACAGCGATACTTCTACCCGGCCAAGGCCTCTTTCCTACGTCAAATCCATGCCCTTTGCATATGCTTGTTCTTCGCCTGCACACTTGTGTCTAGTTGGTGGTCTATCTCTTTCCAAATTCCATCGCGCCGCAGTCTTCCCCACTTTCCCACTTCTCCAAGGCAACCTTTTTGATCCAGGTTACCCAGAGTTGATCCCGATCTGCGAAGGACGAATTGACCAAGTGCCATAGTACTCGACCCCTCACCGGTTCTTCGAAATTTGCTTCGCGAATGCCCGCGCATAGCATAGGCATTTGATAGCTACCCGTTAAACGCCGCGCTACCCACTTCACAGGAGCCCGCGCGTAGCAGGATTACAACGTAACTAGAGAGGGACCGAGTATTTACAATAGGTTCCCTTAAAACGCCGCGCCACCCACTTCTCCCGACTATGTTGCTCCGACCCAAGGCATTGGCCCGAGTCAGGCGTGGTTTGCTGTTGACTAAAAGTTCTGCCAATAACTACCCTTCCCATCTCTTCAACTTTCTCCCCACTTTCTCACGAATCTCGAAATCAGATTACCAACAAGGCGGACGCTAGCTGCGCTACACTCACATACTAGACCTATCGATCAACTGCCGCCCAACGACTTGAACCGGAAGCCCTTGAACGATTACCCTCAACTGCATACCACAGTCGCTCGCCTGTAACCTCTATCGACAGCCATGGGTGATCTCACTCCAACGGACGTCCTCTCATGGCCAAAACCCAACTATGTCGACCCCGAGTCTCGCCGCGAAATCATCCTCGCTGCCGAGATTCCGCTTACTGTGGTCATGACGGTTTTCATGGGAGCGCGGATGTATTCCAGATGGCACTTAAAAGCGCTTGGAGTAGATGACTGGACAATGTTTCTGTGCTGGGTACGTTTTCTCGGCGCAAGATGTATCCATTGCTAACCTTCACGTAGATGATGGGCACAGCAATATGTATAGTAAACTGCTACTCAACCCTGTGGGGAACTGGCCTGCACGTATGGGATAACAAGCCTGAATGGATACCAACATCGGGGAGGGTAAGATTCTAGCTAAACTTGCGAGTCCCCGCGGAATGGTAGCTAATTTCTCGCATCTCCAGCTGGCGCTCGCAACCCAAATGCTGTTTGGGCCCTGTGTTGGTCTTACAAAATTCAGTATTTGCTTGACTTATCTGCGCATATTTCCATCCCAAGGCAACCGTTACTTCTGTTACGCGGCTATGGCCTGGCTAATTACTTGGACTATTGCAATCTTCTTTACCTTTCTTTTCCAGTGCTTGTAAGGTTATCTATTCTTGTGTAGTGGCGTTGCTAACAACTACTAGGCCTATATCAGACAACTGGGACCTCTTGAAATTCACGAATAGGAATTGCATCAACCAAAAGGCTTTCTTTATCGCTGCTGCCGCTACAAATAGTTTCACGGATATTGCCGTATATCTATGGCCTGCGCGATTTCTATGGAATATCCAGTTGCCAAAGTCACAGCGGCTAGGCTTGGTCGTCTCTTTCAGTTTGGGTTGTATGTAAGTATTCTGATCCCCAAAACTCCGCAGTGGTCCAGCTGACATCGACTCAGAGTCTGTGTTGCGGGCATATGTCGCATCTGGTATCTCAAAATCTACTTCGGCTCCTCCGACGTCAGTTGGGAAGGGGCAATTGTTTATGTCATCACCACCATCGAGACAAACGTCGGGATCATCTGTGGGTGCATTACTGGAATTAAACCGATCCTGTCCAAACTATTCCCTCGGCTATTCGGCTCCACGCAGAGCAAAGGATCCTCCGACCGCACCAAGAGCTACGGAAAGCGCTCGTTCCCCTTCCAGTCCCTCCCAGAAGACTCGGTCAATCTCAAGCCTGAGACCGGTAATAGCGGGGGCATCACCGTCAGGCAAGACATCGAGCTGACGCGGTACACGCCAACCAGCGCCGGCGGCGATGAAAGAAGCGAACCAGCAAGCACGGGAAGGAGCGGGAGCGAAGAGTGGATCTTTGATCCGAGGGGTAGGCCCGCAGGGGCTGCCGGCGCAATGAAAGTCTGATGTTTCTGACAAGGCACGAGTGATCTTCAGGAACGGGTGCGGCGCTGAGTGGAGGAATTTCCTGCACTATGTATATACATAGGTCTGATATAATCGCCCTATACGATCGTCACGAATATTTGCATGGTTCGGTCTAAGAGGAAAACGGCTTCGAGTTGGTTTCGATTTCACGAGAGGGGTAGAATTCTCCTACCACGCAAAATGCGCTGTCAAATCTACACATAAATCTGGTCTTAATCGAAGAAGACAATAGTACCTCCAATTATTCTTTTGGGCTTGCTTGCTTGCTTGACCTCGCGATCATGTGCACTCATGACTTGATACTCCGAGACTCGACAATCGTAGACGTTTCAGCACGCACATGGGTGTTGGTTGCTCCGGAACTGTCTCCAGCCTTTTTTATGCACTCGAGCGCATTACGCATTCACGGCAGAGGCTGATACGACTCAGGGGCTGTCCAGGGCCGCTCCTTGCGCAGTCGCGTGCTATCCGCTTCTCGCTCTGGCTTTGTATCGAGTACCGGCCATAGGAATCCTAGCAACTATTCGCACGATTGCTTCAGAGTTTTCACGCAAAGGAAAAAAATCTTACGAGTGTGATCTACTTTCCAGCATCTGGTAGAGATTTTGCACCATCCGCTTTGCCAATGAGCTTGTGCAAGCCCTGGAGGCGAGGGAATCAAACACCTCTTTGACCTTAGCTTAACTATCGGTACTTGCGCATGTTAAGATATGTTCCGCGAGACGTGCCGGCGCACTGTTCCTGGGAATTATGCAGGTGGCAAAGAATATGCGGCTCGTGCGGATGCTTGCGATGCCCTAGCAGCCGGCTGGAGTGTGCATGGGCATAGTCCCCTAGGAAGAGCATGCGGAGACGGGGACGAGGCCGAAGAAGGAGATGATAGATTAGTAGAAGGACTATAAGGCTGACATGTGGTAATAGCGGAGGTGGAAAGAGAACGAGTTGTAGTTTACTGTGTAGAAGACAAAGATGTCGATGAAATTCGAGTTGAGCGGTGAGCCAGATTGCTTCAGATGAAGATAAAGCTCTAGGGACTTCTAGTAGATGGGCTCCGCGATTCTAACACTGATTCCATGACGAGGTATTAGAAAACAAAAGAGGCGCAGCGTGCGATAAAAAAAGTAGTGCCTATCACCTCCGGAGGAACTATCTTTGTCGAGGTGGTGAGGCAAGGCTCAGAAATGTTGATGAGAGAAGTTTGCGAAATTCACGTGACCCACATCTAAGCGAAATCCAACCTGGAGTTTTTGATATCACCAAATCTCGAGCTCCATCCACGACGAGCAACCACCGCACCGCCAACATGTCGAGACCATCCGTCACCGTCATTGGCGCCGATGGCGCCCCCAGCAAGGACACGATTGCGCTGCCCGAGGTCTTCAAGGTACGTGCTGCTGCAATTCTGGCTTTTTACGACTTCAAACGCTGACCTCTCTGTGCAGGCCCCGATCCGCCCGGACATCGTCCAGTAAGACAAGCGAACCACAACCTGATACCACACGCATACTCATATATAATGTAGCCAGGTCCACACGGGAATGGCCAAGAACAAGCGACAGCCGTATGCTGTTTCACCCAAGGCCGGCCACCAGACCAGCGCTGAATCGTGGGGAACTGTAAGCCAAACCACAGGAATAAAATTGCTTCAAAATTGGTCTAATGTGGAAATTTGCAGGGCCGTGCTGTTGCCCGTATTCCCCGTGTTAGCGGTGGAGGAACTCACCGCGCCGGTCAAGCCGCCTTTGGCAACATGTGTCGCTCCGGACGCATGTTCGCACCCACCAAGACCTGGCGCAAGTGGCACCAGAAGATCAATCTGGGACAGAAGTAAGGCGTCATGCTTTTCAAAGCCTACTCAGTGCTAATTGATGATTCTTAGGCGATTCGCTACGGCATCTGCCCTCGCCGCGTCTTCGTCTGCCGCTCTCCTCCTGGCACGTGGACACAACATCAGCCAAGTTCCCGAAGTCCCCCTCGTCATCGCTAGCAGTGGATTTGCTCCTACCAAGACTTCCGCTGCCGTTGCTCTGTTGAAGGCAGTTGGTGCTGGACCGGATGTCGAGAAGGTCAAGAAGTCCCGCAAACTCAGGGCTGGTAAGGGAAAGCTACGTGGACGCCGCCACCAGCAGCGACGCGGCCCTCTTATTGTGTACTCCCCAGAGGACGGCCCGGAGTTGGCTCGCTCATTCCGCAACATCCCTGGTGTTGAGACATCGTCCGTCCACGCCCTCAACCTACTCCAGCTGGCACCTGGCGGACATCTCGGCCGCTTCGTCATCTGGACCTCCTCAGCTTTCTCCGCCCTCGACACCATCTACGGCTCAACTACCGAAGCGTCGGCTCTGAAGAAGGACTTCCTCCTTCCATCGGCGGTGATGAAGAACCCCGACCTCAGCAAGATCATCAACTCGTCGGAAATCCAGAGCGTGCTACGTCCTGTTCGTGGCGGCAAGATTACCAAGCGCCCGAACGGACAGAAGAAGAACCCGCTCGTGAACAAGCAGATCCAATACCGTCTCAACCCGTACGCAGCAGCGTACTCCAAGGAGAAGCTTGGCCAGTTCAAGAAGGAGGATACGAGCAAGCCGAAGCGCGTCAACGAGACTTACCACGGTCTTTTGCACGAGAACTAGGGGGTTGTTGGTGTCTGTTCGGATTCGAGGTTCTTTGGGCTGGGACGGATCAATCGATCCTTAGGTGTTTGTTCTATGCAGTTCCCTATCCAAGTAGGACTGTTTCAAGCTACCTAAAAGAAATGAATGCACTCTGTGCTGGACCATTCTACACATACAATCAATGCTGATCGTGACTTGGAAACATTGCTAGGAATTTAATTCTTAGGATACTTTATTTCTGTATTAATCCTACGGGTGTCCAAATATCTAACCGTGATGCATTTACAAGACGGGAACACAAACTTTCAATCTGATTAGTCGTATAGTTCGCTAGGTCAATCCTCAAGATGCCTCGGACGGGTTCAGAAAAGAGTATCCTTATACATGTTCCCTCCGACTCTATGCCATGTACTATACAATATAAGCTCAACTTATATTATCGTGCTCCATTCGGCAACCCTCTCTAGCCTGCATCTCCTACTAAGACCCCAAAAAGCTTCAAATAGTCCTCCTTCCGGAACATGTGCGCGCAATCCACAGCGTTTGGGGTCCCGAGAGTAATGTCGGCACCACCCTCAAACAGAACCTTTACCACCTCATCCCATCCCTTGAATACAGCCCCCGCGATCGGGGACTGGCCTCTTTCATTCAGCACATTCGGGTCTGCACCCAGCTCGAGGAGCATCGACACGGTGGACGCTTGCCCATGGTATGCAGATAGCATTATGAGAGTGTCGCCAGCATGGTTGGTGAGGTTCTTCGGGATGCCTGCAACAACGTAGGAGCGTAGTTCGGAGGTCTCGCCGGTGCGGGCGAGGTCGAAGAGCTTTGCGGCTAGATCGAGGGCGGCTGGCGGAAGAGCAGAGGCGGGAGTAGATGAGGGCGTATCTTGCGCTTGGCTGGCTGCGGCTTCGTCGTGAATGGGAAGACCCATTGCTGTATCATATGTCTATGATGAGAGAGCGGTTGAGAAGGGTTAGCTGTTGTATTGGACGTTAGCTCTCGAGGTGAAGACGCGGCGATGACATACTGTCTGTCATCGGCAAGTGCCGTTCCTGGCACCCTAGCTAGATTTCACGTTACGATTCTGCATTCACAACCCCTTCGCCTCCGCGCGACCAACTAGCTCACCCCCCATATTAAAGCCCTCTAGAGTCTATAAACGGAATGGTCGTTCACCTTCAATAAATTTTCCGGAACCATAAGCACCCCCGAAAACACCTCTACAACCATGGCCTCACCACCGCAAATGCCCACTCTCAACGTCCCGCGCAAACGACCTTCGATCGCTGGAAACTCAGGCGCGAACAAGAAGCGCAAGCCTTCGACTCTCCGCAATTCCTTCGCGCCCGACGTGAACGGCGTCTCAGGCGCGACCACGCCACGATTCTCTCGCTCTCCATCCGCCGAGAGCTCGGTTGCAGGCAGTAGCATCGCAAATGGCGCCACCGGCAAAAAGAGTCGAGGCAAGAGGCGGGCGGACGACTCGCGCAGCATGACGGGGGCGAGTCTGAGAGGTGGACAGGGCAGTGTGGTGGGAAGTCAGAATGCGGCAGGAGAGGGTGGAGAGGAAGAAGACGAGGATGACGAGGATGACGGCGAGGGAATGGACACGATGCTAGAGGGAGGTGCGCAGGATGAAGAGAACGCTTCGAAGGCAGAGCAGCAGATACGGTGGGTCTCCTTGCTCGGCCTCTTGGTGCCAGCACAGAGACATAATGGCTGATACAGGACTAGCATTCTCCTTGAGCGTCTTGACGATGATCAAACGGAGCGGTATACTATATTCAGGCGTATCAAGCTACGGAAAGAGATCGTGCGGAAGGTAAAACAAGCCCATCACTCATAGCTTTCAGGCCGCTAATCGTAACGCTCAGATCACGAACCAAACCCTCTCCCAGTCTGTCCCGCAACCTGTCATAATCGCCATAAACGGCTTCACCAAAGTCTTCATCGGCGAGCTCATCGACCGCGCCCTGACCGTCCGCGACGAGTGGGCCGCCGCCCGCACTCATCTCCCCAACCCGAACATCCCGCCTTCGCTCCTCGCCACTGCCTTCCAAAGGCCCTCACAGTTTAAGGCCGACGCGGTTGCTACTCCGGAAGACATCAAAGCTGCCGGCCTTAATATTCCTGTAGCACCTCCTTTATGGGAGGAGATGTCGAAGGACAAGTCTTTCAGCGACCGCGTTAAGGACATGGACAAGGGTCCGTTGACGCCAGATCACTTGCGCGAAGCCCTCAGGCGATACAAGCGGGATAGGGAAGGCGGTGGTGCTGGAGTTGCGGGATTGAGCTTGGAAGGACCGGAGAGGTCGGCTGCGAGGATGGGTGGCCGACCCTTGTTCAGATGATGGAGGCATTTCATTGCCAAGTTAACCAACACTCAGTGGCATTTGGGCCAAGTGAGGAGCAGGAAGGGGCTTCCCTTCGTGGGAATTTGCTCCTAATAGCTTAAGCGGCCTGAGGCTGATGTACTAACAGAGGAGCTCTGTGAACGAACACGAGAGCGTATTTTCATTCTGGCGAGTAGACATGATACCCTTTCTGAACAGCTGAGACGGTAGACAGCTGAGACAGAGTCTGGCAATCTACCATTTCAAAATGCTCCAAACTCGAACTGACAGATCCGGCGTCTTAAATGGTGTCCACTGATTTCCTATTATTATAGTATGAATGCTCACACCCATGCACTTGGAGCCAGACGATGTGGCTAACAGGCCGACCTCCAGCCCGCACCGCAAGTAATCGCTGAAGCTGAGTGAACATTGTGGACCAAGTCGAATCCTCAGCATTACCGCTCCTCATCATCGTCCATCCTCGCCCGTTTTGAAGCCCTCCCTTCTTCTTCTTCCTGCTCCTGAATGCCGTACCTTTTCGTCCCTCCCACAGCACCACCTGTAACCTCTGAGATCATCTCATTGATATTGAATGGATCATCCGTATCCTTCTCGAACTGCACCGGGCCCTCGCGTGCCTACACGAGGAAATTAGCATTGGAAACGTAGCATTATGTGACAGCTATTACTGACCTCTGCATCTTCTGTGCCCTTGAACCCCTCCTTTGCTTTTCCTAGCACTTCGAATCTGCTCGCCTTGGTGATCTTCTCATATGTTTCGCCGTTATCCTCGTCATCGTCTTGCTGTACACTTGGGCGATATATGCTGCTGATGGCGTCCTGGGCCGCGAAAAGGGGCTTGTCGTAGTGCTGATCCTCGTTGAAGCCAGTGTTGAAACCACTCGTCTGATTAAACAGGCGCGAGTCATACATAGACTCTCCACTCTGTGTAGGCTTAGCAAGCCCTAATGCCACCTTCTCTGAGATATCGCGATTCTGCTCCCGAGCCATCATCTGGATACGTCGTTCGGTGCCCATGCGAGACTTTCGCAGCTCGCGCTCAGCCTCTCTTTTCCTCTCTTGCCTCATTTGTTCCCTCTCCCTGACGGCATCTTCGTCTTCACTCGCGGAAGCGGACGAATACGGCGATGAGCTCCGGCTCCCTCGAGCTGAACGGTTCCCATGAGATTTCCGGCGCTCTCCACCCCTGTGCTCCTCGCGAGCTCTCTGGGCAAGCGTGCGGAGGTGCTCTTCCTTTTGTAGTTTCTCCTTTTCCGCGAGCTTCTGCTGCATCAACGCTCGCTGTTTCACCTCCTCGCGGGCGTGGCGATCCGCGGTGAATAGCGCCTCTGCGAAACTAGCAAACTTGTCGTTTATGGTGACATCTTGCAAGCCTCGCCCATCTGCTGCCAATCGCTTGTCCAGCGGTATGGTGTAACCCTTGGGATTCTTCCAGTTACTCAGCGACGGCGGTATCTTCCAAGCCTCCTGATCCTCTGCTGTGAGCTTGCGAGGCGGCGAGTGCATTACGGGTGGTGGAGGTGAAGGAGGTCCTCTCGGTATCTTCTTGATCTTGTGTTTCGGCGGCTCCAACGGATCTTGTTGACGCTGCACAATCTTCAGTATCCGGTCCTGTTTTTTGGTGTTGTCTCCCATCTGGTTTGCGGGCGTGTATCGAACGAAGGTTGGTTCCGCCTTGTTGCGGCCTTGAACCTGTTTCGGCCGTTGGGCGGCGCTGGCACCCGCGACCAAAGCCTGAAGCGCCTTCTCAGTCCTCTCCTTTGTCGCCTGCACCATCTCTGCGTCTGGTCGATCCAGGTTCAGCTCCCCGGCATCAGCCCGCTGACGGAGGGGAATGAGATCTTTGAAGCTGGCCTGCACGATCCTCGACTCGGAATGCCCCCTCCGCGCGATCTCATCGTACTTGACTTTCCCATCGCCATCCACCTTCAGCGCAAGCGCGTTCGAAGTGCTGGCACCGCCTTTCCGGCCCATGTCCAGAGGATACTGCGCGACAGGAATCTCGGGGAACGCGCCGCCATCACCAAAGTCCTCGTTGTTGCGGGGCCTCCATTTCTGTCGTTGGCCATACGCTGGGGGGCCGGTGCGCTTCAGCACGAGCTGGCTGTCGAGCTGGGATGCGCCGACTATGCGCGGGCCTGTCGTCTCCTTGACCTCCTCCTCTTCGCCAGTATACTTGGGTTTCGGCAGGACCCTCGAGAGCGAGGCCACGGAGGCCATAGCGGTGTGAGTATGGCGAGGGTGTTTTCGGCACGGCTGCCGGCGGTGAAGAGCTGTAGTGGACGCGAGGGTGGTTGTCGAGGGAAGTCTGGAGAGGATGATATGAGATGCTTGACGTTAACTTTTCGAGTTGGCATCACGTGCTCGCCGGCGCCGGCCATAGTTTCTTCCGCCACCGCTCAAAAAGTGAAAGCTGCTTCGGCCACTCTCATTTTCCAATGCCATAAAATCAAGCTGCGATGGCCAACACTAGAAAGCACTCGTTAGGATAGTTGTTGGCTTCCATCTCTTCTCCACAACGAGCACAGAAATGCGATTGAGCACCCGGAACACGGGTCACTGCAATTCCAAGCCGGCCGGATCTGAGGCCAGGATATGTACGACATCCTGGGCGCCACATTGTGATGGCATTGCATCGATGTTTCATCCTACCTGTGCTGGTTGGATACTCTCTACCATCTCCTACATTGCGATCGTGAGTGGAGGTGCACCATACACAGTGGGACTCTTTCGACAGTGCATTCGTTGTTCGATAGGGTTCAGGATATGTATTCTACTCGGACTGAACGTATCAAACGGTGCTTCACCAGACCGTTTGGACCAGGCTCTGCAGCCACCTCCGTGTTATAGGTGTGGAGCTCAAGATGGCATCACATCGCTTCACCGGGCATGGACGCGGCTTCAGGGGGTTTATCTGCACCTCATCGCCCCACGCCAGACCTGTTCCTGTTGCGACGGAGTCGAGGGTCCGTCCGCTCCATCCTTACGAAGTCATGAACTTCGACGATTGATTCGGCTCAGTCTCCCACTCAGGTACCGACTGTGTCTTCTTAAGAGGCACTTTTGTAGTCCTGGATCCTGAGCAAAGTCGCCAGCAGACTTCCATTTGTATCCTCGCCTACAGCGGTAAGTGCCAGTGGATAGATATCGGTCCATCGATACGAACAGACGCACCGAGTCAGGTCAACAAGGTGCGACCAGAGCCGTCGCAAGGAGCCGAAGCGATCCTTCGAGCTGTCTTATTGATAGACAGACTGCGCGGCTCTTCGTTGACTACGTGAGGGGAGCATTCTGGTAGAACAGGGCGATGTATAGAACGAATAGTAATGTAGCGGACGTGTGCCGAGACGAGACGGGACCATGTGATGTGATGGGATGGGCGCCGCCGCGGGCGCTACCTGGGTTAACTCAGATATCCGACGACTCCCTCCTGGCCGGCGCAGCGACTCTTATTTTATACGCCTAAGATGAAGCAATTGCTACGCAATGCCGTGGGCTGACTCGGGCCGCGCCGTGTGTGCATCCAAGACGGCCATCAGCGTAGGACACCCTTGCCATGAATGCGCAGCACGCGTCCCCCGTCGCCTCCATGCACAACAGAACCAAGACTGAGCCTGCGGCCGTCTCGCGCATCCCCTCCACCACATCCTCCGCAGAGCATGGCCGCCGTCGTCGACTGACCAGCCCGGCCTCGCCCAACATCGCGCCGCACTCTCCAGGTGGGACCGGAGCGACCTCGTACTTTTCACCGCAGCCATCCGCTTCCGGTGGAGACGCTCGCTCGCCCTTCAGCAACAGACGTGCGCCAGCGTCGCGCAGCGCGGGCGGGCATGGCATAGACACGTCGCAAGGCCCCCCCATTGCGCTCATCACTCGAGGCTCCTACTCTGCCGACATTGCGCGTCGCTCGCAAAAGGCGTCCGACTTCGCCTTCGCCCAACAGCAGCTGCAGCAGCTGGGCCTGGTCGCCCCGGGCGCCTCTGCTTTGCTCAAGCCAGGAAGCGCAACCAGCTCTGTCGCGAGCAGAGGACGACGGGACCTCTCGCCCGGGCTTTCGCGATCTGGATCCACCCACTCAGACTCCCGCCGATTCGACCACATGGCGAGCTCCCCAGACGACTCGTCCGACTACGACGCCGGCCTTCGCAGCCCGCTGGGCGACACCTTGACGCTGCAGAACACACGTCGAGCCGATGCGGGCTCGGGGACGGACGGAGAGCCCGCTGAGGACTTGTTCTTGAACATTGCACAGGACACAACACCGCAGAAAGAAGACGGCGATGGGGGCACAACGCGGACGGAGCGAAGACGGGTAAGTCTCCATGTGTGGGCTCAGCCTCCTAAAAGCGGTGTGGCCAGAATTGCTGTCCATTCTCTTTTTCGTCCGTTCATCATGCCACTCAGAGGCATTTTGGGATGGTACCCTTGCGCGTTAGCACGCATTGTTTTGTTGTTTGCTTTCGTTTTCGTGAATTATAGCGTATCAAGCGAATCCTGTGAATTTTTCACTAATCGGAGCATCTACTAGTCTCGAATCGCACGAGCAACGAAAGGCCAGTCTTTGCCGACAAATGCGTATTCTAGTCCCGCACAGCCATCCGCATCTACAACTCCCAAAACATCCTCGGCCATTGATACCAAGCAAGCCGCTCACCCTCGACGGCTTTCTCAGCTCCCATCTCCTTCAATAACTGTCCGAAATATGCGTGAACAATCCCCCGTCTCTCCCGCAAATGTGCTAGATAATCACCGGACTCGTATGCTTGGCCTCTCACCTCAGGCCTCATTTTCATCATCCCGGTCGAAGGAGCAGGAAGCCTCCCCACAGCTTCTACCCCAATATGGCAGAAGGAGACCTTCGTTTCCTGACGCCTCCGGAACTCCACCAAACCGCGCCTATCGTCCTTCAAATCTCCACTATTCTTCATCCCGAGACAACGATTCCACACCACACATCGATACGCCGCCCGAGCCCAATCGCGCTTTCTCTGGCGCTGACGGCACTGAATCTGCAGACTCTATTGGGGCACCATCTTCAGTATGGGACGAGCTGGACGAACTGAAGTCCAGAATTCGAAGGATTGAGCTCTCCGGGAAGATGCCTGCCACCTCGGGGGCGGCTATATCGAATGGGTCTGGCGAGCGTCCGAGAACTGCTACAACTACAGTGACGACCATCTCTTCATCTCCCAAGCATCATCGCAAACCCAGCACATCGCCCTCAGAATCCACTGTTGGTGGCCATACGAGTTCCAATATACACCCTCTTCTGCATTCGGCACTAGCTAAAGCAAAAGAGAACGTCTCACCCTCCATCTATCGAGGTCTTGAGGCGACCGTGACCGAAGCACTGGCACTAGCTGCTCTTACTGGCAGCGCGGGTCCGCAAGGGACCCTATATTCTGCAAGCTCGATAATCAACGGTGCCACTGTACCAGACCGACAAGTGCGGCGGAAAGCCGACAGTCTCTGTCGCAGCCTCACAGAGCTTTGCATCGCGCTCTGTGAGGTCAAAATCAATCACGAAAGTTCTGCTTTCAGACCAACGCCACTGGGAACCCGTCGAGCTAGTGTGCAACCCAGCAGCGAGGTTCATACACCCACATATTCTACTCCCCAACCAGTACGAGCGAGTATCGAGCCTGAGGCGGGAGTTCTGCGTTCCAGTCCAAGCCGAGCACTTAGCCGCATCGAAGCCCGAAGGAGCAGTTTGATGGGCCTCAATGGGTCCCGTGAGTCGAGTCTGGAACCACCCTCGCAGCAGAACTTTCCCAATCGTTTGAGCCGCGCGGGGACCTCGCTCCTGCGTCAACGCCCGATGAAGGAGGACGACGAAGATGATCCCACTCTACGGGCCCCATCCCGCGCTATGACTGATTTTAGTCAGGTCAGGGCCTCCAACAGATCGAAGCGCTTAAGCAAAGACTTCAGCGAGCTCCAACCCTCACCGTCTTTGCAGCCAACATCATCGCTCCGAAGGCCAGGCGGTAACGCCCCCAGCGAAAATCACCATACGCTTGCGTCTTCAACACTACTTCGCGATGGAAATAGGCGATATCGGGATCACCAAACACCTCCTGCATATGAAAAGAGTATTGCCGGGGACAGTGTGGGGAGCGAAGACAATCGGAGGGTGCAGCCTGCGCTCGGCCACTACGTCGAAGCTGCAAGGGCTGCTCGAGCATCTGCTGGAGTGGGTGGTCTAGGACGAAATGGAACCTTTAACCGACGAGTTCGGGGCAACGGGGTTGGCGATTGAAATCCGAGATTACGACTGGGCTGCAGCGGATTAAGGGCTGGGCCTACATCTGGACTGCAGTAACGAATTTCTTGTGCTTCAGAAATAGAGGTATTTATTCAGCAGGTGCACTGGGCATGATTGGGATCACTTCTCTGGACCGAAAAGCTGTTGTACATGTCGGTACCTAGCTAACGCAGCGCCACGACATGTTTGAGGTACTTCCTTGCGAGTCTCGGAGCCACAGTTGGTACTCTCAGCATAGCGTATTCTTGTTTATATGCTCTACAAGCGACGTTGGTTCGCCTTTTTGCCTGGTGGCATGGCACACCTAGAAACGAAATGGAGGCTTCTCCGACGCACATCATTTTCTGGAGGATTCAGGGCCGACAGCATGTGGTATGCAAATATTTATTGTACAGATTTGCGATGCCGTGCTTGGAAGAAGGCTAGTTTAAGTACACGAAAGCCAGCGCGAGTCGAAGTCTCAGCTCTATGGCGTTAGTCAGAGCAGCTAGTTCTTCGATATACAGGTCGCAGTAATTCAACGCAAATACACCTTCTACAATATCTTACTCGCTTGATGGAACGTGTGTGGTTGAGCACGTACTCAGATATGTCACCACGATGACCGTCACAACTGCAGGTAGCGATGACATCACACATGAATTTATGGGCTCGAGTCGACGGGCGGCACGTCTGCACCCCCGCAAGGCCATCCCGTTCGAAACGCGTCTTGTGCTTCGAAGGGGGAGGGTGGCTGTGACGTTGAGTGGATCTAGCGATGGGTGGTGGCTGCATGGCGGTTGAGATCTCAGGGTGGCATACCCCGGGCCATGACGTTACCCTGCAGCACATCTGGCTCCAGCCTCGATCTTGGTCATCTATCCTGTTTTGGGCTGCTTTGCGTGGCTGGTTCAAATACAGAGTTCCTATCGTGGGCTTTGTTAGTAGTTACACGCTTCAACACGTTCGGTAGGCAACTCTTATATTCATCCTCCTCTGGAGTTCTACTAATTTCTTGGATCGATAGAAATCCCAGCACACTACGCAGCTATTACCAACTCTCCGTCGATACCCCACATCCTTCAGACATAATGGCACCCACCGATGAGCAGCAGCAGCAGTCCCGTACTGAGTGGTTGAAGCAGACCTACAACAACCAGTACGAGAGTTGGATGCCTTGGATGGAAGGTACTTGAGATTCCATCTTCACACCTTTGTCGTTATCACCGTACTGACACCTCAAAGACCAATACCTAAAATGGTTCACCAAAGACAACAAGACCAGCTATGCCGCCAAACGTACGTCTTGTGTCCCTAATCATACACCCACAGTGGAGCCATTAACACCCATATGCAGAAGAACTCGACAAAAGCAAAGTGACCGGCGTCGAGCAAGTAGACCAACTCCAAGACGGCGTAAACAACCTCGTCGCCGGCCAGGTCGGCCAGGGCGGCCTTGCTCAACCCCTTGGTGACTTGGCGTCAAAGGAGGTTAGTTCAGAAACTCTAAAGACTTCTCTGAGTCCGATACTAATAAATGATATACAGGGTATGAATCGTGCCGAACGCGGTGGCAAGGATGACCAAGGACGTCCTATCGACAGCCAGGGGCCGCTGGGTGGCTATGGGGAGGCAGCAACTGGACAAGTGAAAGGTGCGGGTGAGGGTGTGGTGGATGGTGCGAAGGGAGCGGGTGGGTATCTCGGCGGATTCTTGGGAGGGTCGAAGAAATAGGTGATGTGCTAGAGTGCTTGGAGGTGTACGTTTGATGTACTTGGGGTGGTTATACGATATCCAGTTTAATGAAGCCAACTTCTCTAAAACATGTATCTCGTGAGTCGAATATTGATTGTGAAATGGTTTCATAGCCTTCGAAGGCTTCGAAGCCCCTACTTTCGCAAAGGTGTGGAACTAGGCCCATTTTGGCCCCACTGACAGGCTGCTCCCCTCCAAGCCCCAGCCACCAATGCTATCTACGAACCCTTCATCGGCCAGATATTTCTGGGTAACTTCGCCTCGGACTGCGAGCTGCGCGCCCAATCTCCATGGCGTATCTAGTTGATCTACAATCAATTCAACGATTTGGAGCTGAGTAGGATCGGTAAGTTCCACTTTCTTGAGGATTTCATCGAGCTCCATCTTTGTAGTTGCTCGGTGGAATGACGACGCCGGGTCAGGATGCTTGAAAAGTGGGAGAAGAGCGGAGTAGTCTGTTTGAACGATGTCGTTGTAGGCTGAAATCAACTGTCAGAATGACCTTTAAAAGAAGAGCTTTGGCTTCCATCATGCCACGGGACGAATCGGATTTGGAAAGAGGGAAAGGGGGTAATACTTTGTCTTGCTCCCCATATCATTCTCTCAATGGTATACCCATTGTCTATAGATTGAATAATTAGAATAAGCTGTGATATTTGCAGTTGAGCCGCTGCTTACTGTTGATGATGAAGATGATTGGCCGCTTCAGCTTCTGCTTGACCACGGTTCCAATTTCTTGCATGGTCAATGCAAGACTGCCGTCGCCAGTGATCAAAATAGTCCTCCCGGGCGATTGGTTCTGCTTCGCCTGGACTTCAGCCCTGGCAACTTCAACTCCTAGAAGGGCACCTGTAGCCCAGCCAATGCTGCCATAGTAGATTTGATTAACATATCTGCGGAAACGGTTAGCCATCATACTAATACCTTTCCTGAAATGTTAGCCATCAGAGAGTTCCTTACTGGATATTTGCCGGGAATTTGATGTCGCAAAGTCCAAAGTTCGTGGTCCCTGTCTCTCCTATGACTACGTCACCTCCTCTGAAATACTCGGCGAACCTTGGCCATATCCACGACTGAGTAATATTCGTAGCAGCGTGGTCCTTGTATCTGAACGGAGGAGGAAGTTTTGGGGTTTGGGCCTCGTTCGAAGCCCTTTCATTCAAAACTGCGGCAAGTTGCGCAATCAAGGGCTTGATGAAGGTATCTGGATACGCTTTACCCTTGACCTAGAAAGGCTGTCAACCATTGCTTCGGCAAAAGTTGGTTTCGGGCTTACATTGACGTCGTGCGGATTTATGGCGATGCACTGATACTCCGAGAGTTTCCTGGAGAAGCCTCCAGAGTTCGTGTCCGCAGGCATATATCCCAAGATGAGTACAAGATCGCTTGATTCACATGCTTGTGCTACCCTCGGTGAGCTGATTTGGCCGTTGTACACCCCGACGTATTGAGGGTGGGTTTCGTCAATAATACTTTTGCCTGAGTTTGTCGTGAAGACAGGGACTCCAAGTCGGTCCACCAATGCTTTTGTCTCTGAAACCACGGAGAAACGTTGCACAAAGGCATCTACGAGGATTGACGGCCTCTTTGCGTTCTCCAAAGCTTCTTTGATAGCATTTACTGCTGCATCTTGAGCTTTAGTATCCACAGGCATAGAGGTGTCAATCGGTGTTTCCAACAACGCAGCAGGAACTTCTTCGCCCACCATGTCCAGGGGGACAAAGATGTATACCGGGCTTGAATGAATGAAGCATTCTCGAATCACTCGCTTTCCGCCGTTAGAATCTTCGTGCAAATAAGGCGATTAGTTTACATACGTCTATCTCTTTTGGAGCCGTCTTCACATCCCATAACTCGGCTGCAGCAGCTCGGAGGTGCTTTGATGTTTTGTTGTACAACTGGACCAAGTGTTCAGTCTTCTGAAATGAGCACAAAATTTCGGATAGGTCTTACTTGGTGATCTGGTTTATCACCGATCGAATGGTGAATCATGAGGTGATTGTCTTGCATTGGTCCTTTGCATTGTTAGTATAGTCTAATAGATACTTTTGCGGCATCAGACGTACTGGTGGTTTGTCCAACGACGTGAATCAGCTTCACTCGTTCAGAGAGTGCTCCGGCAACACCATTCAGTGCCGATAGCTCCCCTAATTTGTGAGCTCCTTGACAAGTTTGACACCATATGCCTGATTTTGCTTACCAACTCCATGCGTAGTCACGACTATCCAACGCTGCGTCAATACAGTGAACTAGCTAAGACCATGGTAACATAACTTACACGCTCCGGGGACTTCCTTCACTCTTGCATAACCGTCTGCCGCATACGCTGCATTAAGTTCGTTCTGATTTCCCACTGGATTGGTTAAGTACGTGATTGATATGCCCCAGTAACTTGAAATGACGGACCCCAGTTCAGCCCTTTGACCCTACAAAGGCGTCATTACGTATTAGTAGGTATTCAAGATAAGTGAGACATATGACATATAATAGACCCGTCTCTTTCGCATGACAATCTAGCACGATACAGTACGCCACTATGAGTATATGGCGATGGATACTTGTCCACTGCTGTCTGAAGGGCTTCTATGCGTTTTCAGACCTTTCGAAGTAGTTGGCTTTTGACTTTTAAACTCCTATTGAAGCATTACAAGCATCGGCAGAGACGTGGACAGAGACTGTTTGAAAGACAACTCAGATTACCCTCGATCACGACTCGAGTCGCTTCAGGGGACCAACAACAGAGGGTAGGTTATATGAACTAGAACCTTACATACTCAAAGACATAGTCCAAAAGCTGCAGATTGAAGTCTCCCGGGACGCCCTGAAACCATTCTGTTAGCATCGCCGTGCAGCTTGGGATGCAAGGTCCATGCTTTGCTAACATACGAAAATAGTATCAACGCCAATTTCATGGATTCTGATAAGCAGGAAAGACCGCGTCAGCACATGCCTTACATATGGAGCTAATAATTCTTACCTTTCCCATAAGTACCTGCCGAGCGTGATAGTAGCCATAGCGACGAAAGGCGAAGATTAGAATTGGTGCTAGAGAAATATATCAAGATGAATACAGAAGGATATTTGCAAATTTAGAGGACAAAAGATAGATGTGTACGTGGGAGTACGGCTAGTGCGGAGCATTAGGGCGGGCAGTCTGACGTAGTGAGTCGAGTCAACTACTTCGTAGTGGATCCTTTCTCGAGCGACGGATTGATTGAGAAAGGAAAGTAACTGCGAAATGCAAGCAAAATATGTCAGCGTTCGGCAGTAAGCCGCCAATGATACTCGGTAGGGCGTGAAGGAATGCCGAACCCCTCCATGGCTCAAGGCAGCTTTGCTTCTGCAGGCTTGTTGATACACTTCAATACGGATGATGAGAGTGGTTTGTGAAGCGCTTGGAACTCGTATGGCGATATTCTTGTGTTAGTAACGATGCATTGAGTCCTACATACAATTGGATGGGGGGCACGTGGGGGGGTAATGAAAAGGCGCCTGCAAAATGGTAGAGGGATGAAATGAGTCAGGGGTCATGACGCTCCGCATTTTCGTGACTCGAGCTTACTACGACTTCAAGTCTTACCCCGGAACCCAGCCCTCAAATCCTCACCTCTTTCTTCAAAATGCGCGTCGACAGTTTCTTAGCACTAATTGCTATATCTTCGCTTGTGAATGCAGCTTGCTACCACCCATCCCCTGCCTTTCCCCTCCCCTCCCTTGATCCTTCAGATCCCATCTTACGCGCCGCCTTTGCACGAATAAGCAATGCTGCTGCCCTCCTGGTCGCCGCTCCAGAATATGATGACCATTCATACTCCATCGAAGTGACTTCGTCGAATCAGTCGCTTTGGTCGGCACATCATACAGCGCGGGAGAAAAACAAAGATGGACGTGGAGTGGATAAAGTGGACGGGGATACCGTGTACAGGATCGCGAGTATCACGAAGACGTTCACGGTCTTGGGACTACTATATGAGGCCGCAGCAGGTAACTTGAGCCTTGATGATACTGTAGACATGTATTTGGATGATTTGAGTGGTAAAAGAGGTGGCCAAATACCTTGGAAGGACATCACGTTGAGAAGTCTAGCAAGTCAATTGAGCGGAATACCAAGAGAATGTGAGCCCATTCTGCCTACTACGTGACGGAATGATCGAAAATCATGCAAGCTGATCCACTACCCCCTTAGTCGCTCAGTCCGACCTCATGAATACTCTAAAAGATCCAGTATCATGGGGACTTCCTCCCGTGGATCGAAAAGGTCTCGTAAAATGCGACGAATATGCCGATTATCATCCGTTCGTGAATCCCCCCAATTCCTATGATTAGTGCTTCTGGTATCGGTTATCCGAGTTGTGTTGAAAATGTGTCTCAAACACCATCTTAGTAGCACTCAGAGAAAGCTGATACCAGAAACTGAACACCTGTCCCAACACCCCTTGCAAAGCGGTGCTAACACTTACGCGCGTTTTGATAGACCTTGCGATGTCGAAGATCTAATTGATTCAATAACGTCCAAACCTCCACTATTCGCGCCCAACCAACGCTCCACATATTCAAACGTCGCCTTCGAGCTCCTAGGCCTTGTAATTGCCAACACGTCGCAGAGCTCGTACATATCGTATGTAGAAGAAGCCATATTGCAACCTTTGTCCATGTCGCGCAGCGCTGTCACCAAGCCGCCAGACAGTCATGGAATCATACCAAATGGTTTCCAATTTTGGGATATCGACCTAGGAGTCCAGACGCCTACAGGAGCAGTCTATTCGTCGTCTAGTGATCTCTCCAAGTTTCTCCGATATATATTGAATTACTATAATGGCATCACACATGCCACAAACTGGTTACAACCCGCGAGCTGGGCGGAAGGCCTCCAGAGCTTCTACGGAATGCCCTGGGAGATCTTTAGAACTGATGAAATATTGGCCTCTAGGCGCCCTGTGACTTTTGCGACAAAAAGTGGTGGTGTAAGTTCTTTTCCCTTCCTGCTTTCCAATGGCTTCCTATCTACCTCTTCTTTCAACGCTCCGTCCCGTCAAGACTAACCTCTTCTACAGCTGCCGGGATATGCCTCCCTCATTTTTTTGTTGCAGGAATACGACATCGGCATAACTATTCTAGATGCGGGGGGCCGCGCCCCCTTACTCTTCAAGTTGCGCGACATCGTGACTGTTGAAGTAGTTCGAGCGGCGGAAGAGGTGGCGCTCAAAAAGCTCGAGCGCTATACGGGAAATTACGTTGCAACGGAGACAGATCTCAACTCTTCTCTCACGCTGAGCGTGGATTTGCATGGCCTCTCCGTTACACACTTCGTCTCTAACGGCACCGACATGCTGGATTCTGTAATCCCAAATTTCCCTGGGATTGAAGGACCTTGGCGAGCACAGCTCACACCCACGCTACTTTTCAAAGACGAGGAGAACCAAGAGGGGGAATTATGGAGACTGCAGGTAGTGCCAGAGAAGACGGAGGGAGAGGGTGATGAGGGCAAATCTATCTGGGATAATTTCTGCGTGACTGATGTCGACTCGCTCACGTATGGAGGCGTGCCCTTGCAGGAGTTTGTCTTCTGGGAAGATGAGGAAGGGGTAGTCGAAGGCTTAGACTTATCTGCTTTTAGACTCAAGACGAGGCGGCTGGTTGGTAGCACGGATCGAGAAGAAGCGCAGCAGGAGCTGAGATAAGTCCTTAGTCTACACTTCGAATTCTTTCGCAAAAGTACGTAGGATGTTGGATAAAAAGCACGCCCCGCCTAAGATTATTGGGACTGGAAAATAAGAGACATTATATGTTCCAATATAGGATTGCTTTGATTGAATAGCAGTACTACAATCACGTGCTCAACTTCATATTGGAACATCGCTAGATTATACCTAAGTATTAGAAGTGAAGTCACGTGAAATATATGTGCGTGCCAAGCCTTTACTCATTCTCCGGGATGACGGAGTAGCTCCGCCCTTAGCTCCCGCCGCGTCTTTAACATCAACCTTAGGAAGACTGCACTGGACCTGTATCTCCCTAAAATCGACTCTCCTAGCTAACGATGCCACCTAAAAAGAAAGGGGAAAGCTCCGCAGGCGGTGGCAAGGGCAAAGGAAAGGACACCAGCACCGACAAAGCAAAAGAGAAGGGTGGAAGCAGCTCCGGGAAGCTCAAGCCAGCCACGAGCATCAACGTGCGGCACATCCTTTGTGAGAAGCACGGGAAGAAGGAAGAGGCGGCTACAAAACTAAGAGAGGGCGTCAAGTTTGATGAGGTTGCAAGAGAATTTAGCGAGGACAAGGCTCGTCAAGGTGAGAAGGGAATGATAGTCTAGCTAGAATTGAGGATACTAAGATCTGTGCAGGTGGCTCCCTTGGCTGGAAAACCCGCGGCAGCTTACTTGCAGACTTCGAGAAGGCTGCGTACGAGCTGGAGCCGAGCACTACGGCGAATCCAAAATGGGCAGAAGTGAAGACGAGTGAGGGCTATCACATCATAATGGTGGAGGGTCGGAAATGAGCAAAGCAACGGTGTGTAGCTGCGCATTGGACAGACATATCCACTGGGTCATCACGGAGCTCATGAATACAATTGAGTCTGGCCTGATCACGACTGTTTGGACCAGTCTACGAGGATCTTTATGAAGCTAACGAATCAAGAATCATGCACCAGATCGGTCAAGCTGTCTTCATCTACTATTCCAAACCGTGTTGGAGTTGTTTCTACTATTCGAGATCTACTACTCGAGACGACACAGCATGAGACACATCGAGCGACTAACGAGGTTAGCTTCTGCTAACTACCCGTTTACCAGGGAGATCCTTCGCCTGGAACTGCACGCAGATACGGCATGCACATATCGGAGGTTACTGTTCTATTCCACTCTATACCCTGACCTGGATGAACATGGCATCCTAGGAAGTTCACTGAATCAGATTGGGTCCTAGACAGAAGAGTGGCAGGGACCAACAGATGAGCGCACCACCTCACGAGTCACAGCGTGGTTGAGCAAAGGAATCCGCTGCAAACCAGATGATTCCCGACGCCAAGAAAACGTATAAGATCGGTGATGCCGGCCAGCGAAAAATTCGCAGTCAAGCAGTCACACAGTGATGGCGCCATTGACCTGGTCTCGATATACCGAATTAAGTCGATAAAAGCTAACCAAGTCCTAGACCGATGCAGCTAACCCCGTCAAGGCCCTACTCCGAGTCTAGAAGCTAGACAAGGCGGGGTGAAGAGAGCAAGGTGTCTTGCGGCAGTTGCATTCGCTGTAGTCGCAGGGCTGATGATCTGATCCCTGATGCGAGAAAAAGATGGAGTGACGGCGGGCAAGGAGGCGGTAGAAGAATTCTGGAAAAGCTTGAGAAAAGTCAAGAATTGAGGCAAGGCGATACGAGCGAGGTTGATGAGGTGGCTGCAGGCGTGCATGCTGATGGCTGTGACGGCCGTTACCCCGCAAGATGCAGGCTTGGTGCAAGTCAGAAAAGCCACACCGACTGAACACGAGAAACGATCCACGGACCCAAGGAACGCAAGTAGCTTGTACTGGACCGGAATTCGCAGGGACAGCAGCCGTACTTCGGGATGAACAGCGTCAGGCTGCTGGATGAGCAGCGTGCTGACGCTTGGAAGTCGTCCCAGCACCCGGCCTGCCGCAGAACACGAGCGAGGCATCAGTGCATGCAGCGACGGTGCTCCCGACGCGGCCCCGCGCCCAGGCGAGGTGACACGGCAGGAAAGCCAGGCCGACGTTTGTTGCAGACATTGGAGAGCAACGTCGCATTTCTGGCGGTGGTGGCGCCCGGGGGCCGGGCTGCTGGACGAATTGCAAAATGAAGAAGCTCGGGACGTCTTCGGGAGTGGCTGCATCACGCGCATCGCGGTGACCTGGGCGGCGTCGCCAACTTCTGGGCATCGCTCGGTGCACCAATCGCTCGTTGTCTTCGAAGCCCGCCCCTTTGTTTGCCTACATACACCTGACCTCACATGGCAGATCGGCGGAGTCCCCACCTCGGGCCCCAGACTCTCAATGCATCCCCGGCCTGCCACTCACCAAGCCCGCTGTCCAGGGAGCCTTTCATCGATCTGCGGTGCTTTCCTCATGGAGCATTCACGCCGCGGCACGACGGCCAGCATCTGCCCAGCTCGTCTTTGGGGAGGGGGCCCATGCAGTTCTTTGTGTCTGACGACTCGGGATCGTTGCTTGTGCACATCGCTGCCTCTCTTATATAAGGCCCATGTACGCGCCGTAAACACTGCTCTCTCCCACCTTCTCTGCAGCTCGCTGTGACCATTGCTCTGCAACACAAGTCCTGTTTTTTCTGCCCTAGGGTCTCTGCCTTAGGTAGACCTCAACACTGCGTCTCTCAAAGCTGACCATATCTGCAACCATGCCTGGCGGAGCCGTCACTCTCGTTGGGGCCACCAATGTCGACCGCGTGGAAGCCCCAGTGACAATTAAAGCGTACTTGATGTGCGGTACGTGATACTGACACATTAGACTCCAGCAGTTTCTGACTCGCACAGCATTTGCGGCCTTCGGCGGCATCTTTTTCGGATATGACTCTGGTTATATCAGCGGGTATGCTCAATTTCCTTTCGAGCTCCAACAGAAATTTGACTGTCGTCAGTGTTATGGCAATGAATTACTTCATCCATGAGTTCCAAGGATTACCTTATCCGCCTGCAGGGGCTACCGAGGACCAAAAGAAGGTGAGACATAGTCAGTATGTAATCGGGAGTGAACCTAATATTTACATTTCAGTACTTCGTTCTACCTTCCTGGAAGAAGTCCTTGATTACTTCCATCCTGTCAGCCGGCACATTCTTCGGAGCCCTCATCGCTGGCGATCTAGCTGACTTCATTGGCCGTCGTCTGACCATCATTGGAGGCTGCGGAATCTTCATTGTTGGAGTCATCCTGCAGACTGCCTCCGCTTCTCTAGGCCTACTAGTTGCTGGTAGACTCATTGCAGGCTTTGGTGTTGGCTTCGTATCGGCAATCATCATTCTTTATATGTCAGAAATCGCGCCAAAGAAGGTCCGCGGTGCCATTGTATCTGGCTATCAATTCTGCATTACAATTGGTCTCCTGTTAGCGTCGTGTGTTGATTACGGGACGCAGAACCGCACGGGTCAGTACACTGTCTTCGCGAACATAGCCTCTTTTAAATCGAGCAAGAGGATGACTGACCGTTCTAGACTCCGGAAGCTACCGCATTCCAATTGCTCTCCAGATGCTCTGGGCTATCATCTTGGCTTTTGGCCTGTTTTTCCTTCCCGACTCACCTCGATACTACGTGAAGCGCGGCAAGATTGACGTCGCCGCTTCGGTCCTTGCTCGAGTGCGGGGCCAACCCGTCGATTCAGAATATATACAGCAAGAACTCGCCGAGATCGTAGCTAATCATGAGTATGAGCTGCAGGTCATCCCCCAAGGCAGCTATTGGAACAGCTGGAAGCAATGCTTCACAGGTGGTTTGTCCACACCGAGCAGCAACCTCCGTCGTACGATCCTAGGCGCGTCGCTCCAGATGATGCAGCAGTGGACTGGTATCAACTTCATATTTTATTTCGGCACGACTTTCTTCAAGGACCTAGGCACCATCTCGAATCCCTTCTTGATCAGCTTGATCACCACACTCGTCAACGTGTGCTCCACTCCTGTCTCCTTCTGGGCTATTGAGAAGGTTGGCCGTCGCCCTCTTCTCATCTGGGGTGCAGTTGGGATGTTCGTTTGTGAATTCATAGTCGCCATAATTGGCGTCACAGATGGTCATAATAAGGATGCTATTAAAGCTATGATCTCGTTCATTTGTATCTACATCTTCTTCTTCGCCTCGACATGGGGACCCGGCGCGTGGGTCGTCATCGGCGAGATCTTCCCTCTCCCCATCCGTTCTCGGGGTGTTGGAATTGCAACTGCCTCGAACTGGCTTTGGAACTGCGTAAGCCTTTTCAATTACTTCTCGCCTACACAAGATGCTAATACATTTACTAGATTATCGCAGTCATCACTCCCTACATGGTCGGCACAGACCGTGGCAATCTCGGTGCTCGCGTGTTCTTCATCTGGGGCTCTCTATGCGTTCTTTGCTGGATTTACGCCTACCTTTTGATTCCCGAAACCAAGGGCCTCACTTTGGAACAGGTCGACAGAATGATGGAAGAGACGACACCGCGAACTTCGTCCAAATGGGTCCCGACGACTACGTTCGCAGCCGAAATGGGACTGACGGATAAGGGCACTCTCGATCCCGCTATTGTCGAGGACGTAGAGCGCAAGGGCTCCGTTGGCGTCTAAACGAGTGATTTACTTCGATGATGAAAGAATGACCATAGTGCGCATCGTTGGAGTAACTCAGATTGATGTGTCTTGCGAGCGTATATAGTACCAAGTTTGCATACCTAATACCTCCCATACTCAACGCCAAAACAATCTCTTCATATCCTGCACACCATCTATCAGTCGATCTACACGGAATCAGTAGCTTAACAGGCCCTTTTCGCCCTCAACAGTCCATGCCCAACTTTCCCGAAAGACCTTCCCTAAACGGCATCCATTCCCAGTTACTTGGCTACCGGTTGCGCCAATATATGCAACCGAAAAGACCTCAATGCCCTGCTGTCTCATACTCAACACCCATGCCCGCAACGACCAACCACGCCAATTACCCCAAATCCCCTACCCACCAGCCGGGCCACAGTGCCAGCAGGGCATGCGCACCCGAGCTGCGTGCAATGCAGCAAAGCGGGTGATGATTGGCAGACGGCGCTGACTGACTAGCTGGCTGTGTGTCTGGAAACTGAGGCGCCTGCGAGCTATCCATGTGGTCATGATGTCGAGCGGCGGAGGTACTCGTCCACACACGAGGCGTGAGATCAAACTCTTCATGTGGACCAGTAAATACACACCTCCATCCTAGGAGTCGTCGCACATTCTTCTTCTTAGTCGGCATTCACCCCCCAAATCTTCTCATTGGCCGCTTTAGCCAGGCCATTGCCTGCGGAGGTAAACTCACCTGCTTGAACTGTATTTCCGTGATAAAGTTAGTCGCTACAGGCCTTCCCTGGAGCACCTTGGTGGACGTGAAGCTATGCTATAGGATAATTTACTTGCTTTAGCCATAAGCGGGCCCCATAGATTGGCGATTGACAGCTCTGTATATAACTAGCTAGCATCACCTAGAATTTAAAAGCATCGCGCGGCTATGCTAGAGTAGAGGCGTGCGTAGCAGAGTTAATATGGTGACATACATGCACTATAGCTGCTCCGGCTTACGAAAAAGGGGGGTGTGTATTTTACTGGTCCCCTTCTTCACAGTCAATGCCGTTTCTTATCTTGGCTATGGAGTTCGGGCTCCATTCCAACCAATAAAAGGAAGGGCAAACGCAAAAGACTGCTCCTAGCGGGAAATCGAACTTCATCTAGCGAGACAAAACAGCAAAAACGAAACCACCCAGCTACCACTGCGCTACTACACTGTAGAGTCGCAATCTTTTACGAAATCGCTGAGTAGCTGCGTTTCTCACTATTTGTTAGTATGAACAGTGTCCAAAAACAATAGGTATATAACGTACTGTTTGAGGTTGGACCCTGGAAAATCCAATATCACAACAAAACGCTCGCCATCACGTGTTGCGCGTGCCTCACCTGCACCAATCTCCTCTAGCCACGTCCTCTCATTTGGAACCAAGCCTGGAAATCTTATTAACAATCGTTGGTATCATGCCTATCCGTCCCACCCTTCCCTCACGTCCCTACACCTATCATACAAAACAATCCGGTGCAAAAACGGTATTAGCATATTACCCAAACACCTCATTCTGCCACGGCGCCCTCGTGCTCCCCGCCGCCTCGATTCTCAACTTCTTCTCCGCCCCATACCGTTCCACAACCCCGTACCGCACCACCTTGTCCCCCTGCTCCGCCACCACCCGCGCCGCGCCCGCATTGCCGTCGAGCCCGTCGAGCACCGGCGCCCCAAACGCCCTGCCCACCTCAAGCGGATTCAGGCTCACCCGACGCCCGAGCTCCCACCACTGGTTATACAGCGGCAGAGTCGCGAGCACGCCGAGCAACGACGCGATGACGCCGAGCGCGACGTAGGTTCCGTTCGTGTGGAAGACGGTGGCGGTTTCCCAGCCATGGTAGTCGACGCGCTGCGCCCACCCTTTTCGCGCGTCGTCGACCTGCGCAGCGCTCATGCCGGGCAGGAAGGCGGTGGAGTTGGCGAGCGCCATGGCGAGGGAGATGCGGAAGGCGAGCTCCTGCAGCCCGTCGACGAGGTCGGGCATTGGGTCACGGAAGGTCGCATTGCAGACGTCGCCCGCCGCGTTGCCGGAGGCGTCGAGGGACGGGGTGGCGTAGCGGATGCCTAGGTCTTGCAGGAAAGGGGGGGTGGTACCGGAGCAAGAGGAGGCGTTGCTGGAAGGCTCGGCCCACGCGTTGCTGGGTGCGGCGGCGCATTTGGTGTAAAGCTGTGCGCCGAAGTCTTCGCGGATAGAGACGTTGACGGCGATCGGGGGGAAGAGGGTACTGAAGAGGGTGGGCCAGTATTTGGTTATGAATTTGGGATCGAGAGAGTTGGTGGTGTTGAAGGATTCGCTTGAGGTTTGGTTGGTGAGGTTCTCGTGAGAGTTCTGGCGCGAGATGGTGTTGTTGGTGAGGGTGATGGGGTAGGTGACTGTCCCTTGGGTGAGGGAGCAGGTGTGGGTTTGGATGGTGCCGGCGCAATTAGGTTCGGTTTTGAAGGTGGTGAAGAGGGTGAGGGATTGGTCGTCGGAGGTGTTGTAGCCGACGGAGAAGAAGTTGAAGTTGTAGTCTTGCGCGGCTAGGTTTTTGCAGTGGGATCGACAGGTTTTGTCGGTGCAAGTTTTACAGCTTTCTGGGAGGGAGGTAAGGTCGAAAGATTGCTCGCTCGTAGTGCAGGTTACATTGAAGCCGATTCCCTACAGATAGTTAGTCTGTAGTCTCGTTCGGGAAGGATTAAACGTCTGTATATCTATACCTTGGCCGTTGCTGTGCAGATGTCGCCGCATCCGGGCGATTCGTGTGGAAAAGGGGCCCCAGCGCTGAAGTTTCTTACAAGAGCAGAGAGCTCTGGCGTAAACGAGCCCCTTATCTGTTGGTCGGTCGTGGCAGACTCGAAATAGTCTATTAAAGGGTTTGATGCCATCTGGATATCTATTGTGCCACTGGTAGGAAGCAAATCATTAGTGACGGTAGAGGCGCGTTGAAAAAAAGGCCCTCGTGTAGTAGAGACTGCGGCGAGAAGACATGCTAAAAAGGTGCACCATTAGACATGAGAATAAATCAGAGATCATGAAGGCTACATACCAACAGCGACCATATTAAAGCGAAGACGTATGGCGCATCGTAGAGCACCAGATAACCAGCCAGATTCGAAAATATCGTACAAAACGCTTATCTACACCGCGAAAGTCAGTCTTGCAGAACCACGTAAATTGTGCGATATCTAAAATGTATAAAAAATTAGTGAGGGCCACTAACGAGCTACTTACAAAGACTCCACGCATGGCCTGTGTCCAAAATCGGACGGTTAGACCTTCCGCTAAAGCGAACGCAGCCAATGAATCCATAATCAGGGAAAAGCCTGAAAGATAGACTGAAGGCTGTATGTTGTTCACTTGCCACTTGCTGACACGATCACCATCACTTGCCAGCAGTATGCCCAAGGACGCTCCAGTGACTGCACTATCGTCAGCGGTCGTAAGCGTACTGGAACGGGTTCTAGAAATAGTGGGTAGAGGATATAGAGGTTGAAAATAGCGATAGAGCGGAATACAAACATACAAGCAATCACTCCGAGAAGCGCACCAAACCCCCACACGGGAAACCTCATAATATGCCCAGGCCTCCAAGCATCCATCACTCGCCTAGGACGTCTGAGATGTTGCTGCGATCCATAGCTCGGAGGCCGTGTCTCTCGTGTATCGTGTGCGTTGTATGCGATTGCTTCGTAGTCCGGCTTGGGCCCGTGTTCCTGGGCAGGCCCGAAGGGAGTGACATTCTGGTATGCAACAGGCTCCTCGTATGGCCTATTCAGCACGGCTCTCGACTCAAATAACGAAGCCTCGGTGCCGTGAGTTGAAGAGCCATGTTGCTGCGGCAGAAGTGAAACTTGAGCTATCGATACTGGTGATGGCTGAGAGAAAGACCGCGCCGAGCGGACTGAAGGTTGCGCAGAGAAGTTTGCATGAGATACTAACGGCGACGGTTGGAACGGCGAGGTTGTCGATTCGTCTTCTAGCGACTCTCTAGAAAAGCTGGGGTGGTATGCTTCGTATTGAGATGGAGTGGCGTGGGCTGAAAGCATGGAAACGGCATCGTCGTCGGGTTTTCTTCCAACACCCAAATAGTTCATGCCATACTCCATGCCGTCTGCCACGAAAAGTGAACATTGAGAAACGGAATTGGCGATACAGAGTCAGTAGTATAATCTGGCCCCATGTTCCCGTACTCTGCGGCCTCAGGATATCCCTGCGACGCCGTCGAGGGAAGGGCGTCCGCAGCGCTTCCGGACCGCTGGCGGCCCTGCTGGTTTGCATCCTTCAGATGGCCAGTGGGTTTGCTGTGCTGCACGCTCCGCGCCACCTCCGTCGAGCAGGTCGAAGGAGACACAGCCCGAACGGGAGGGGGCATGGCGGCAGGGTAGGGTGGAGTGGTGATTGAGTCCCGACCGGCCACTCGGCACGGCAGCGTGTGATGCTGCAGAGGCGATGTCGACCGGCCCATGGATGTTGCACTCGTCTGGCCCGAATGGGTTCCCGCTGGCAGTGAAACGGCCCTACAGAAGCTTGTCTGCGAGGCTGAGCAACCGCCGTGATCTCCCTGGCCCGCCTCATCAACTTCTTCATCTCTCGTTATTTTTAGACGAGCAGCGGAGAGCGCACCGCGCGGTGGCCATATGGTCATGTCCGGTCCCACGCTCCGTGAGTCGTGCGTCGTCCTTTGCAGTAGCCATTGTCCATCATCCATCAAGACCCGATCTCAACTACGCATGCAGAAAAGGATCACCGCTAGGCCACCCATCTCTTCGACACTCTTACACCACTTGTGCTGCCTCTGCTTTTCAGACAGGGAAGTATGTGCCGCTTCCGTCGGCGAGGCCGTTGCAGCATCGCGGCCTCGATGTTTCAGACCATGTGCCGAACCCCAGGAGGCGCGCGCAACAACCCGCATCTCCGGGGCACTGCAAATCGCTGATTGGACGGCCCGGGCCGTTTGAAGGACTGGCAGGTGCTTCTACGGTCCCGCATCGCTCCACGTCACGTGATCAAGCAATATGCCTCGCCCCTATACTAGTCAAACACTATTGAGCCCGACATCCTTCGTTGCCTTCACACGCAACGCTTCTCATTAGTCCATTTCTTAGCTCTTCCAAATCGTATACGTCGGCCTGTAAAGAAACCGAAACGCGAAATGAAAGGATCCGCTGCGCCTCCAGATCCTCATTAGGTCTGAAGTTTCGACTGGGACTCACACGGACTGCAAAGAGTAAAAATAGTGGGATGTTCAAACTGCTTCCACTTCAAACTCGTGCTTCGCGTCCGAGCATTTGGACTTCGTTGGCTTACAGTGAGGATTGCAATGGCGTTGCTGCCATTGTCTGCTTCTGTAGCTTGGCAGGTGTTTGACGAGATGAGTGTGAGGTGCCCTGGCGGTGAAGGAATCCTGCGCTTCTGACGACGTGCTGTCGAATTCCTTGGGGATTTCACTTCTACATTGTACGTATGAGCTCTATCTGTCGAAAGGAAGAGCATTCAACCATCGCTTCAAGATCCCCCGACGCTAAATCTTTTTGGAAACTATCAGACACTCAACTTGAGCACTGGTAAGCATGTAAGACTGTTCGTACTTTCTTCGAGCAAGGCGTTCACACTCAAACATTGCGTTCGATCCCCTTATATCCTTAAAACTATATTGGTATAAATGTTATATAAATAAAAAGATCTTAACGTATTCCACAAGCGAGCCGTCCACCCAAGCGAGCCGTCCACTTCATCACGAAAACGCGACGCGTCAACTTCCAACCACCATGCGTCGACAACACAACGTGCAATCAATACAAAATGAAGGTCGAATATGCATGGCTATCGCAGCAATCAATCGGCAGCAATTTACAAGCGAACGGCGCGCTATTACAACATATGACGTCCCCAGAAGCACACTTCGAGATCGACGCGCTGGAACAACCCCACGACGCGATTCTGAGCCTAATTCGAAGAAGCTTTCAAAGCTAGAGGAATCAGTTATCACTCAACATATACTCGACCTGGATTTGCGAGGATTTCCGCCTAGCTTGTATGCTGTACGAGAGATGGCCAACAAATTGCTTGCTGAGCGCGCCGCCGGCCAAGTTGGCAAGAACTGGCCAGAGAACTTTGTCAAGCGAACACCTGAGCTCAAAACACAATTCAATCGAAAGTACGACCGTCAAAGAGCTCTATGCGAGGATCCAAAAGCTATTAGCGATTGGTTTGAGCTTGTGCGCAATACAAAAGCAAAGTATGGCATCCTGGATGAAGATACACACAACTTCGATGAAGCCGGCTTCCAAATGGGTGTCATTTCAACGGGCGTAGTTGTAACAGGCTCTGAGCGCCGTAATCGTCCAAAATCTGTGCAGCCAGGCAATCGCGAATGGACAACAATAATCCAAGGTGTTAATGCCTGTGGATGGGCTATTCCACTATTTATTATCTTTGCAGGCATATACCACCTTTCTGCATGGTACGAGGGCAACGATATACCACCAGATTGGGTTATAGCAGTAAGCGATAATGGCTGGACAACAAATGAGCTTGGTATTACCTGGCTACACCATTTCAATGCGCATACAAAAGATCGCACGATAGGCACGCACCGGCTGCTGATTATTGATGGCCACGAGAGCCATATCTCGCTCGAATTCCAACAGATTTGCAAGGAGAATAATATCATTACTCTCTGTATGCCAGCGCATTCATCGCACCTGCTACAGCCGCTTGATGTTGGCTGCTTTGCGCCAATGAAAAAGGCGTATGGGCGCCAAATTGAGGACTTGGTGCGCCACAATATCAACCATATCACCAAGCTAGAGTTCCTGCCAGCATTCAAAGCAGCTTTCTACAGCTCAATCACAAAGAGCAACATTTGCGCAGGCTTTCGAGGCGCAGGCCTTGTACCACTTGATCCAGAAGCAGTGCTATTAAAGCTTGATGTTAGGCTCCGTACGCCGTCGCCTCCGCCTGCCGCCGTGGAGGCTCCATGGGAATCAAAAACACCAAGCAACGCTCTTGAGCTAGGCTCTCAATCAGCTTTGATTCGTGAGCGCATTCAAATGCATCAAAATAGCTCGCCTACAGCCATTCTTGACTCGCTTGATAGCCTCTCCAAAGGTGCTGAAAGCATGATGCATCAAGCTGCGCTGCTGCGCGATACCGTTACCAGCCTTCAAAAGGCAAATGAAGCCGCCACAAAGCGCAAGGCGCGCAAAAAAAAGCGCATTCAGAGGGAAGGAACTCTGATAATGGAAGCAGGCTCTCAAATAGCTGCTCAACGGCTCGAGAAGGACGCTCAAAGCAAAAAGCAGCAAGGTGGAGCAGGCTCTGATGGAATCGTGCGGCGCTGTGGGCGCTGCGGCGAGTCAGGGCACAACATTCGTACGTGCAAAAACGATGCAGAGGTTGCTGCAGATCAGGCTACAAGTTGTATATAGTTGATATCTATTGGCGTTGTGGAGCAATTAACGTTTGAGGCAGGTTTTCATGATGAAGTGGACGGCTCGCTTGGGTGGACGGCTCGCTTGTGGAATACGTTATCCTATATACGGTTATAATTTATTGTAAGCACTATTGTATTACAAAGATATTGAGCCGATTACACTATCACTGGCATTAATGGGACCGAATCTGAAAACTATGATGAGGCTGGGGTTTCTTGCTACACCCAGTATTAATGCTCCGAAAACTACACCTATTCCAACTCCTGCTCCAATTAAACCTGCTGCCGTTTCCGAGTCAACTCTCAACAAATATAAATTCGATGTGGGGTTTCCGCCCCACGAACTTCCGAAGCGGAATTTCTGATACTGAACTCTTGCATGAAGTTCTTGATACCTCCCATTCAACTCTATATCTACCAACTAACATCGCGTGAAAATATCAATATGCTCCACTCCAGCAACCCTCCAAATATACCAACACTCCACCCATGCTCGAACAAACAATGTCTCAGCCTCCAGGCCCACCCTCTCCCGGTTCCTACACGACCCTCCCCCTAACCGGTCCTCACTCCATCGGCGTCGGACACGCCCTCATCACCCTCGTCGAGCCCCACCCGGGCCACGAGCGCGCCTACAACCGCTGGTACGAAGACGACCACATGTTCTCGGGAGCTCTCTATCTGCCCTGGCTCTTCTCCGGTCGACGATGGGTCGCAACCCACGACCTCCAACAGCTCCGCTTCCCCCGCGACCACGCTCTCTTCGACCCGCTCTCGCAAGGCTGCTACCTGAGCACCTACTGGATCACCCCCGGCCGCATCGCCGAGCACAAAGAATGGAGCTTCTCGGTATACAACCGGCTGGTCGCCGAGTGCCGCGTCAACGACCACCGCGACCACGTCTTCACCTCCTTCCAAGACAAGTCCGGGACCGTGTACCACTCCCCCTCAACCCCTAGAGACGTCTTCACCCTCCTCGACCCCTCCCCTGGGCTCGTTATGGAGATCCTCGACGCGGATGACGAGGCGCCGGACTCGAGCGCCCTGAGAAAGTGGCTGCTAGATGTGCACCTCCCTGCTCGAGTCAGCGTGCCGCACAGTCCGGTCGATAGTGCGATGGTCTTCGCGACAAGGCCGCTGGAGGCGATGCCGCCAGAAGTGCTGGCGCGGATCGGCGAGATTGCGGGGGCGGCGAATGAGCCGCGGCGAGTGACGGTGCTGTGGTTCCTGAAGCGGGATCCGCGGGAGGTGTGGGAGTGGGTTGCGGGGGAGGAGGAGCGGGTGAAGGCGGGCGGGGAGGGGAGGGTGAGGTTCTGTGCGCCGTTTGTGCCGGCGAGGATGGGCACGAATGAGTATGATGACCAGTTGAGGGGATGAGCGTCATGCCGTCAGAATTACGGGGAGCTTTAACTTGAAAAAGGGCGCGCAGTGCCTTCAAGTCGGGCTGGCAGGCGTTTTTTATGATCCTGCCCTTATGATTATGAGGGTCCATCTAGGCAAACAAATCTCAAATGATACCTTAAAAGGAAGTTCCTTCTTGGCTCCTCCAATACTAACCAACGGAAACAGACATAGGCCTGCTCAGCGATCCCGTAAAAAATGCCGCTCTACAGTATAGCAAGGCAGTAATAGCTAGGCCAGCCAAACTGTTTTGCCATTCGAATTCGAGTCCCGCGTGGACTGCTCATTATTAAGAATTACCTCTAGAGTATGGAAGTCTTCTAGCAGTGGTGATGGTGAGATGTGGAAAGGAGTCTAGATCCTACTGTGCCGACTCCAAAAGCATAACTAGATTTCTCCCAAAGCACTAACGTGCCTGAAATAGCAGTAAAGACGTATTATCATTCACAACCTCACCATCCAATTTAGGTACGTTGAAATGAATCATTTCCCATTTCAACTAGCATAGTGCTACCAAGACGATGGCGATGCTATCCGACTAATTCCGCAACGTCCAGCGCCTGTTTCTGCAAGCGCAGAAAGCACTCCGTAAGACCCCCGGCCATACGATACCAATGAAATCGTGGAAATGATTGTGTGTATTTTGAGTAATCTCGTGTCCCTGTATATTTTTCCGTCCATCAGTCCAGTGGAAGCTACCAGAGTATCGTTGCTGCACTTGACGAGATAGCGGTGAGGCTCCATGGTAGTATCCAATCCAGCTCAGCAGATACCCTCCATTGCCGTGAGTACTTGGTCCTCGCGGGGTCGCTTCTTGGACTGCCCGCGAGTATTCGGGGATTTGACGGCGTTGTGAAGGTTGTGCTCAACCGTAAAGTCATCGCCGCCAAGAGCGAACTGCTCCTTGACATCATTCATGAAAACTTTCATGAAGACATCGACAAAGTAGTTGGAGCCTTCCATGCAGATTACATCGATCTTGACGGACTCTAGAGAGTTCTTCTCCCGGAAATTTTTTCCCAGGTCCAACTTGACTTTATTCCACTCCTCCAATTGGCCCAGCGTCCTTTCGGAGATCCTCAAGGTGAGGTTACGAACATTGTGAAGTGTCGCAGCACTGATGAACTCTGTGATCTTGTGTTTCTTTGGTGTCACCGCACTGATAGTGAGGCCCTTTTCGTGAAGGACTTCCATAGCCTCGGCCCTAATTTCCTTGTTCAGGCGGAGAATGGCAGGGCTGTACACGTGGTGGATCTTCTCCCTGGGAATCTTGGTGGCGTTCTTGCTCTTGCGTGCATGACTGCTCAAGATCGCCTTTTGCTTGATGACCTTTGCCATTACATCCATCGCCTCGTTATAATCCAAGGAGTAGTCGTATATTCGCTTGCGGATAGATTGCGGGAGTTCCATAAACTGGTAGTTGGTTGGAATCTCCATCGCGCTTGCAATGTGCGCGGAATGCTCGAAGTCCGAGAGGATGCCTTCGAAGGAGACATCCTTGATGTTGCGCAGAGATGAGAACTCGCTGAGCGCCATGTCGATCTCCTCACGAAGATAGCATTGAGTTGGAGGGCAGAGCTTGAAGTGGGCAGAGATTCGATCATCGTGCAAGCGGACTGTCAGCTTCTTCAAGCTGTTGCCACCAAACTCCCACACCCGGCTTAGATCTTCGGCGATACGCTCGAGAGATCTCATGTTGACCATGAAGTACTGGTCTTCGTCGAATTGCTGGATAGAGATTGTAACGTGCTCAAGGTTGCGCAGGATGTTCGGGGTAATGACCTTGGTGAGGTCATCGACTCCAAAGATGTTTGGCAGAACTAGTGGAACCTTCCGAAGCTCGTTGGAGAGCTCTCCCGTGATCTGTTTACAAACGAGGAACAGAGCTGGAGTTGTCATCGATAGGAGTGGATGGCCACCGATGCCTGAGTAGCAGTGTCTAGCCATTTCAGTCAAATATCCGCTGACTCCATCGAAAGTAAGGACCTGGCCGTAAACCATGAGGCGCATCTCGGCGGGCAAGTCGAGGAACCTGAAGGTCTGTCGAACGGCACGATCGAAGCCACGTGTCCTCATCGTCCTCCCTTTGTACAGGGCTAAAGAGCCCGGCACGAAGCTCGGCACGAGGGTGCTCGTAGCCATCCTCCCTGTCCATCGTGTATCTTGCTGCGGGGCGCGACGCACGCTCTGTGCCTTCCATGCGCCTACCATTTCGACGCGGAGGTGTCGATCGAGATTCCGTTGCGCGGGTGTTGTGAGGATGGTGCCCTAAAGAGTGTTATGTAGCAGCGGTGTGCGGTGGAAAATGCTAGTACGAAGTGAAGGTCAGGAACGCTAGGACACGCCATCACGGGAGTTGAGTCTCGGCTGGGCGGGAATCAGTGGCTCACAAATTTGGTGAGTGAAGGCAGGTGTGAGGGATTCGGGAAGGCACGTCTGGTGAGTGCCCTTGGCGTCGCTGAGCGCCGAGCCTGGAACCATGGGTGAGATACGGACTAACATGAAGGCGCGACATCATGTCCTGATATTTGAAATCTGACAGGAGCAAACTGAGAAGCGACAAATGAGCGTGCACAAACCTCCGGAGGCACTATAGGTGGTGATCCTGGATGGAGAGGGAACGAGCCCGGTGTACTCGTATGCGAGGTTTAGGTGAATTGAGAAGATGGCTAGGCTATGCATCTACCCAATACAGGCGCCGAAGCAGTCGAGTCAGGCCAGAAGAATCCATCGGGGTTCTTCGAACGTTTGCGGCTTGCTGCGCTGACCGGGAGCTTGTGTGTCGTCAACGCACCATTCCGTGCCGTGCCGTAATTGCTTTTGCGTCGCTGGGAACGGGAAACAAAATCAGCGTTGAGGGGCCTTTGAAGGATGTCGAAACGAGGTGAAATAGGTTAGAGAGACACTTACGGGAAGCTAGGACATGCAATCGGCAACGGGCGTCGTGCATGTAAAGAAGGCGGGTTTTGGTCGACAGCATAATACGTGCAGAAAGTGGGCTATCAAGGTAGCAAGTGTAAGAGAGATTGGGTGTAGGATCGAGAGTAGCCTGGCTGATGATACAGAGAACAGAAACAAAACAGTCAATGTATAATCGAGAAAGACGGAGAGCCGTGTCGTTGCTCTGGATACCACGCCATCCTGCAAACGACCCACCTGCACCGGGCCAAGACATTACGTGAGCATCAGAAGCTTATTTTACTAGAATTCACATCACACAGGTAAAGAATTGTGAATACTCGCCATGCGGAGGTCCTTTTCATCAGAAGCTATAAGTACAGACATGGCTACCAGAGTTTGAGTGCGTCCATCATCGTGTGCGCACGAAATCCACAATCGTCTCCTGACGAGCTCTGAAGCTGCTTGAGACAGCAGACCGCCATGCCAAATGATCCGAACTCCCTCCAAATGCAACACAAAACGCTTCGTCAATTGTGACTGTACAGAAAGAAATTATGCATCAGTAATCGCTTGGGCGTTATTCGTGGCTTGCTCATCCTCGGACTTTTTTCCTGTGCCCGCAACTTCTTCAATCATCGCAGATAGATCTAATCGATCTTGTCCCTTTGACCCCACTCCCTGTCCTTGATCAGTATCTTGCTGGGTGGAATCACTGCTTCCAAATATCGATGTCCCATCCCATAAGCCATGTGTAGACGTAGCCGGATCCTCATAAAGTGAGAATAGGCCTCCCGGTGGTGAGCTGGGCATAGGGAGATCGCTGCTGAGGAAGTCGTCATTGGTCCAGTCAGTGAATTGGATGGCGCTTGAACTCCTTCCTGGCGTGTCGAAAATCCCAAGATCAGAATAATCAACGGACTGTAGCTGCAAAGGCGATGACCCAGCGATGCCTCCAGACATGATTGCATTCAGTTGAGCTGTAAAGGGAGTCAAGGGTGCTAGTGCCCCGACTCGTGCACCACGAGAAGGTGTCGTTAAGATCGCCGTGTTGTTCTGGCTACGCCTTGGTGTCCCGGACTGCCTTCCCGATTTAGGGGTGGGTGTCTTCAGGAGATCTGAGAACAAATGTCCATTTTTGGGAGTTCCGTGAATTTCGTGATCCATCTCCTCGAACAGATGGGCAAGATCATCGTGCTCGTCCGGCAGCGGCGGGCAGTTCTCTTTGTCAAAATCTTCCGCATTGTCTAGCTCAAGGCCTGGTGCGACGGATTCCTCTGTAGGATTAGAGGTCACGTCCCTCGGCGTTGGTGACGTTGTATCGGGACAATCGTTCAATGTCCTGATTTCGCCTTCCTTCCGGGGAGATGGAAAAAGAACACGTCTCGTCGGGCTAGGAGTGAGATCTGATTCCAAATCGATCGGACTATGCTTAGTCCCGTGAAATCTGACGGGGCTGGACTGGATGGCTCTCAGCAACGCAGCTTCTGCGACAGCAGCATCCATCTGATTCGAGGCGCCAGATTCATCAGCAGGCCCATTATTTTCCATCGTTCCATCTAAAGAAGTCGGGATAATGCTTCCTGGGACATCGATCGTTTTTGCAGGGGGCTGAGAGGGCAAGGCCTGAACGCCATCGCTTGGTGTAATTGAGTCCGTGAATCCTGTCGAAAAAGGCTCCTGTATGGCATCAGACATGATCGCATCCTGATCTTGAGATTTCTTGTCCTGGTTGCCCCTGTTGGGCCTGTTCCTCTTCCTCTTGGGTTTGTTCGCGGGATCCACAGCTTGTTTCGTCCATATCTCCTGCGGGCGCATGCTGCCCCTCTTGTTGAACCATAGCCCACAAGGGTTACAGAGCATCAGTACTTCGAAGCCCTTCAGATCCTGCTCGTCTACTGATATAGACTGCTTGAAGATACGGTATTTAGACTGTGTGTCTTCGCCTTCCCCTGCGTCCAGCATCTCGAAGCCAACGATGCCCTCTTTGGCAGCTGAAGCAAGGCTATGGTCTTCTGGAGAGCCGTTCTCTGTTCTGGCGTAGGCCTTCCGCCAGGTGGAGGTTTCTATCTCCCCACAGTTACTGCAAAATTGGGGCATAAGCCCGGCCGCAATCGCAGACGCCGCTTTCTCCTGGATGTTCTTCTTGCGTGACCGCCCAGTACCACTGCGAGGTAGTGCTGTACCACATTCCTCGCCTGGAAACGGCGTGGGTACGTCAGATAGCGTTTGGCTGCCAGACCAAGTCTGAGAGCGGGGCAAAGTTCTTCCTTTAGTTGGACGAGACCTTTTTCGTGATGGCGGAGCGGGATTTTCGGGCTGTACAACGTTCTCGGATCGAGACGAGTTTTGGAATTTAGAATGATTTTCAAATTGAACACAGCTTTCGGATCGAGGGTGACCTTGTGGGTTAACTGGACCAAGCAGCTGAGGGCTAGGAGGATTTTCGGCAGAGGCCGATTGTATCAACGCGGTGACGAGTTGGTCTTCCATGGACGATGGATTCGGTACATGGCTGTGCTCCATAGTAGGCGGCGTTGGTGCACTACCACGATTCGTACTTGCAGAGGTTTCGGAGTCGCCGGTCAATGAATTGTTGCGATTAGTCGGAAATGGTTTGGGCAATGGCTCCGCGGGTCCAAAGGTGTCCTCCTGCCAAGGATGATGTGAGAAAGTCCGATCATTCCTGTTATGTCCCACCAGACGAGCTTGATGAGATACCTCACTATCGTGTCTCGTTCTGCCGACTTCGTCTTCCCGATCTATTATGTTGTCGCTTACAAAACCAGAATCAGCCGGATAGGGGAGGGTTGGCAGTCCAGGGCTCGAAGGGGCAGGCGAATTGTGGCCCTGTGGCAAAAGTGGAGGGGAAGAAGGAAACTCCATGGGTGTCTCGCCAGAGCTACCGCCTTGATCCTCATCTGCCGAGTCGACAGCGTCGGAGTACGGACTATTACCGGCGTATGGTGAGACATATCGAGTATGCTGGTTGCCTAGCGACCCACGCCTCAAAGCACTTGGTAGTGTTGGGCGACCATGACGCAAGTGCGTAGGGTTGCTTTCTCCCGGACGAGGGGTGGGTGCGCGAGGTGGTGGTTCTATGGAGTTCGCTATGCTGGAAGGATAGGATGGAATGGGGCGATGGAGCCGAACCGATGCAGCTGTACTGGCAGTAACACGGAGCGAGTCACTAGCGATACCAAAGGATGATCTGCCTGGTCGCGACACCTTTGTGATGCGTGCTCGTTTCTTAGCAGGCCCGTCATCGGTTTGTTCTTGTTGGATTTCGGAATGGTAAGATTGTTGCCGCGACAATGGCGGTCTTTCGCTCCTAATCGATGCCCTGGAGACTGGTCGAGATCCAGCTTCTTGAGTGATTTGTTGAAGAGCAGAGCAAGACTGCATGCTCGGGGTCGGACTCCCTGCTCTGCTGCCTAGAGCACTATATGACTCTTCATCTCGGTATGAATACCCGTTACACCTCCCATCATCACTCGGAGATATGGTTCGCGTGAGCATCTGGTGTATGGATTCCACGCCTCCCATGTTGATTCGTTGGTCTGGTTGTGGTGGGGAAGTAGCGCCTTGTCCGGCCAGTTTCCCAATACCCGGATTAGCCTTAAGAAACTCTACCCAGGAATTGTAATCGAACCCTTCCGGCAGTATCTTGCTCAGGCTCCGATACTTTTCCATATTTTCAACATATTCGCTTTGCAGGCACGTAGGGACAGGCACTAGTTTGAGCTTCACCTCCAGAGTCTCCTTGATACCATTGGAAAACAAGCCTAGTAAGTTTTTGCAGACGCGACCTGTCACCATGGTATTCGATTGGTTTGCTGGGGCGTTCGGAGTGGATGATGTCGATGCCAGAATCCAAGAAAGCATGCCTTGGCCAACGAGGGGGTTCTCATATTCGGAGAAGTCGTAGGCATACACCGTGTAGTCATGTCCGAGCTTTGCAACCAATTCGGGGCTGTATAGCGTGTATGATCAGCAGTGTTCGGAGGGTGATACCGCATTTGATGAAGCGGGTTTATATCTACTAGCTGCCTACCTAGCCGTGACTATAGCCTGAATACAAGTTTTCAGTTCTATGACCCCAACTTGGGTGTTCTCATCGAGAGAAACTGTCGGAATGTTCAACGCGCTGGGTAGCCGCGCGAGGCAGTTCGATTGGTTCTGGTCGTCGAACGTGTAAAGGACTTTGACTATGGTGGCCACCAGAGTCAGTGGTATTCACATAGCTAGGGTAGAGCAGACTCTGACCTCGCATCAATCGTCGGGGTATGTCGTCGGCGGCATCTTCATCTTCATCGAAACCAATCGACGGCGGCATCGGCTGAGGCGTTTCATGCCCTCGAAGTGAGGACGGAGAGGACATGGCCGGTGGTGGGTGTTGAGGACGGCCAGTGTGAGGTGTGTAAGGTCGTGGAGGGCCGTGGTGGAGGATACGCGGCACTATATGTCAAAGCGGGAGGCTGGCATGGACATCGCGAGTCGGCGCGTCCAGGGCAGATATCGCGATGCAACAGGTGAAAGCGCGTAGGTTCGCGAGCAATTGGGTGTCTGTCTAGAAGCGTCTAGGTTTGCTGAAGCTCGAGGCGTGTTTTCGGGGCGAGAAGTGCGGTAATTGGCGTGTTGTGTCTCTGTCGGTTTGCGGGCGTGAGAGCATCACGATCCGTCGTCAAATGGCCCGTGAGCACGTGCCATCACGCTAGCGGATACGCTAGGCGGGAAAAAAAGTGGCACGACTCTAGCAGTTCAACACCGTCTGAGGTGGCCCAGGAGCTCTCAGGCTTGCCAAAGCTGGTATTCCTTGATAACAATAACATAGGGGAGAAGCTCATCCGGTGCTAAACAAGTGTACACAAGCACCGAAACATGTGTATATACCTCACGGATTCGTGGACTGCCACTTTCTGTTAACACTCATCCACCACGCTGTCTCATAGGTGCACCTGTCTAGCACTGCTTGAAGTGCTTTAGCGAATTTCCGCATAGTCCAGAGTGAAGAGCTTTTATCCCGTTTAGATGTTTGAAAATGCATTGAAGCACCCCAAGCAGTGGTGCACCTCCATACGCACAGGTATTCTAGAGTGCCACATTTATGATACCCCGCGTGGCGGAATAACGTTTCTGCGGGCGCCGCAAACCTTGTTCAACTGGCCACCCGCTTCACCTCGAGCTCTATCCACAACACCTGCAACTGCCAACACGCTCGACATGGCGGACAAAATTCAGTAGGTCTCTAAGCCATTCAATTCTTTAGATCTATTGCTAATCGAGTACAGGGAACTACTCAACAAGCCGCGCGCTGACCTCACGTACGTCCACCTCAGTAGCTGCCTGGACATGAGAGACTTCATATCGATCGGTAGCAACATGCTGACTCTAGAGACAGCGAGTACGAGATCCAACAACTAGAAGAACACGAGTTCAGCTCGGGGCCCCTCTCCATCCTCCAGACGGCGGTGCGATCGCGCACCCAGGTCCTGATATCTTGCCGCAACAACCGCAAGCTCCTCGCGCGAGTGAAGGCCTTCGACCGACACTGCAATATGGTTCTGGAGAACGTGAAGGAGATGTGGACTGAGCATCCTAAGCTCTCAACGGGCAAAAAGGGAAGGGCGGTCAACAAGGACAGGTTCATCAGCAAAATGTAGGTCATTCTCGGTCTCGATTTTCACCCTACCTTCAACCCCTTCCCCCCGGCTTCCAACCCCAGGAGGCATGTGCTAGTGAGATTGAGGCGGAGGGAGTGCGGTGCTAAGGATGGATTCTGAGAAGTGGGTGTGTGAATGGGGAGCGGAGAGGGAACATGGAAATCGAGGATGAGGGGGACATCCAGCACAACGCGCACATAATTAACACTGCACAGGTTCCTTCGCGGAGATTCGGTCATCTTGGTCTTGTTGAGTTGAACTGGAGGTGGATATCAGGCGGGGTTCATTCGGCTTCCTTGGGTCCAAATACAGCGGATTGGCGTTCGGGGCTGAGAAGCAGCCATACTACAGATGACGTAGTCACCAAATCAGGGTCATGATTTCTACTTCTTCACGCTCTCAGCACCGGCCGTTGCTCCTAAATGAATGGTAACAAGCAAGGCTCTAATCGGGCAAAATTGCTTCTGGGGCGTCTACGAGGAAAGAAAGAGTCTTTGAGACACTGATGTTACATATTCATGGCCTGCAGTATGCAGTACGAGATTCGACCCACTCCCGAAGATCAATCAAATCCTTCGCTAAGCCCGATCAATAGCTCCGCTAGTCCATGTGCCCCTGGATCGGGAACTCCCTGCCATCCTTCACCTCCCACGTATACCGTCCGGCCCAGGCTGGCTCTCATACCTCGCGTTCCTTTTGCTCCAGCCTCAGCAGCCTGTGCAGAGGACTTGATATCCCCTGTTTTTGATAGCGTCCCCACGAAAGGATACAACGCGTCTATCAGAGTCCGGTCGCCTGGCCGTGCCGGTGTATATTTGTTGAGTGCCTCGAGAGACGATTCCAAAGCTTTACTCCATATTTGCACGTCGACGGGTGCGGGAGATGATGGAGACTGCACCCGGAGGCCGTGTGCGAGCGCGTTTAGGAAGATTGCGTAAATTGCCCCCGATGTCCCATCCATACTGGTTTCCACGACCTGGATGATGTTATGGAGGAACAACGCGGCATCGTCTGTCTTCTTTGCCCGCTCCAGCATTTTCAGAATAGCTTTCTTTCCGTCAGCTAGCATTCCATCATTAGTACAAAAACACTGACCTTCAGCTCCTCGTTTCAAGCCTATTCCGCAATCGCCGTCGCCAACAATCGTGTCATAGTTGGTCACATCTGGCTCCGCCGCAATGACTTTTTCCAATGCAGATGTTACGACCTTTTTGGCCAGGACAGGGTCCACTAAACACCACTCAGCAGCTAAAAAGACACCAGGAATACCGGTTCAAACTTACATCTAAGGTTACTTGGCTGGAAGTCATCAGAGTCTCCATCGTCTTCCCCTCGTGTCGCAGTGGAATTCGCGTTCCATGTCTCTGGCGAAACTGCTGCTGACCAACCGGTGGCCTCTGTTGGGGCGTCCAGCAACTCCAGCATAGACTTTCCGTTGCCCAATCCCGTGTCGCGTATCTTCAGGAGACTAATGCTGAATCCTAGACCATTGAGACTCGTCATGTACGTTCCAGAGAGGATCCGCACCGGCCGAATCTTCCAATCCTTCGCCAGTTGTTCGACCACCTCATTCACGATACCTCCCAGCTCAAGCGGGCTCACCCCTCCCAAATTGTTTACCAGAAGCACCGTCTCCTCGCCCTCTGGGATCTGCAAAAAACTGCGATCCTCATCCTCCGCATCCAGCATATGCGCCAGCATTGTCTTCACTAGCTCCGGCAACGTTTCCGCCCTCCGCTCCGAGCCCGGCTCATTATGAATCCCCATCCCAATCTCCACCTCCCCCTCCTTCAAATCCTCCTCGCCTGCCTCCGCCACGCTCCGGCCCGGCACATGCACATGCGACAAGCTCGCCCCAATACTCACCAAATTCCCCGCCACCAGCTTCGCCGCCTGATACACCTCTTCCAACCCGGCTCCCTGCGCCGCCAACGCCCCCGCAATCTTCTGCACCAGCACCGTCCCCGCGATGCCTCTGCGTCCGACTTTCCCGCCCACCTTTCGCCCAACGCCCACATCGTCGCCCACAACCACCATCTCCACTCTCACCCCCGCGGCGTTCGCTTTCTCAACCGCCATCCCGAAGTTCAGCACGTCGCCCGTGTAGTTCATCACCACGACGAGCACGCCCTGCTCGCTCTCCACGCGTCGCGAGATACATCGTCGGACCTGCTCCGCGCTGGGCGACGCGAAGATGGTGCCTGCAACGGCGGCAGCGAGGAGGCCGCGGCCTACAAAGGAGGCGAAGGAGGGCTCGTGGCCGCTGCCGCCGCCGGAGATGACGCTGACGGTCGGTGTGGAGGGCGTTGAGGAGGGGCGGCGGTAGACGGTTTTGTTGGCGGCGTCGAGGGCCAGGGAGGGGTTGGTGAGGGTGCAGGCGTGCAGGGCGGTGGCGACGAGGTGGGTTGGGTCGGTTAGGAAGTGGGCAGCTGTGTTTGGACTGCGGTTAGACAACTATACAGAATGCTTCTAGGGGAAGTGTATTGTTGTTATGACTGGAGAGGATGCTTGGGGGGATTGGCGGGGGGATTGGAGAACGTTGGGTATATATACGGACCTGACATGTTGATCAGGAAGTGCAATTGCAGTTCGATGTTATTCGGGAAGAAGAGCTCATTGCTGGGTCATTGTCTTCGGAGGGGCTTTGCTCCATTAAAACGGCGGGAGAAAGGGAGCTTCTTTTTGTACGAGTGCAGTGACGCCAAAACACCCCTCGTCACACGGAGGGCGGGGTCGCGGGGTAAGGTCTCGGCAGACCTGCCTATGTTACCTAGGTATGCAAAGGCACCTGAATGAAATGCACATGATCAGAAGACTTTTAGTAGACGACATTTGTTTTTCAATATCTCCGCTAAATTGAAGCACCCGCCCGGGTGTCTGTTTTGGGAAATGCCGTCTGTATACTTGACATGATGGTCGACCTCTTGATCAAGGATGCCTGGTATTTGTTGAATTTGCTCAAGATGAATTTCATCGTTTCCACTTCATGATATGTACTCATTTGCTTATGAGGTTTGCAGGTTTGATATGTCTAGTCGTTTCCTAGTAGATTTTCTCTCTAGATACCGAGAGCCGTATGTACATACGTAGCGAGAGAGTTCACCAATCCAATCGGATAATTCACTGGTTCACGTTTCAACTGTATTCGCCTCTGATTGTAGTCACTTTGGCCTCGATCTTTCAACGAAACCGGAAATTTTCTGATCTCAAGTAGTAGAACTTTACGATCTGAGCTATCATTGCTTGTCTCATTCGGAACATGTCCGGGCACAGAAAGGGATATACAACTCATGCAACTTCAAAAGCATTGATAGCCCAAAGGCGTCCACGTCCTATATGAACCCTGCTTTTCCCTTTCGTCTTGCCAGATTATACACAAGTACAATATTCCCAATAGGTCATGCTTCATTCAGATCCAAGCAGTCGTTGGTGGATCATATGAAAAAAAGACATTAGGAACTCATGATAAGCCCATACAACCAAGGCGATCCCACAAAATGGAACGCAACAGCGAACGCCGGTATGCAAGCCCTGGATATCCCATAGAGCAGATCCCACCCACATCATGAACAAGGCAGCAGAAAAGGAACAGAACACATAACTGCCCCGCCCGTTGCAGCTCAATGAGCATTGATAATATATGTGCGAGACAGAAGCGCATCGAGTCGAGTTGATGGGGAAAAGGGAGGCGTGATTAACCTTCAACCCCCTCCACCTTCCTCAAAAACTCCTTCACACGTGCCAAATCAATTGTGTCACTCTCCTCGCTCTCAATCGCTGCAATCAGCGAGGTTAGTTTGGCGTCTACGTCTGCCACTGCGACGCCGGCGCACAGCGACACGACTTTCCGATACATAGTCCCCAGCTCGCCGTTCGTCTTCCTTAGCACTTTGCTGCGCCCAGCGAGAGCGATGTTGTTTTCGACATAAGCTTCCAATTTACTCCGGAGCACAGCCGTACTTGGTAAGCGGGAAAGGTAGATCTGCTGCTCGGGAGACATGGTAGACGCATCTAGCGGTAGCGGTGGGATTTTGAGGAATTCGGCTGACGATGACGGCGGAAGATTCAAACTCCTGCTCGCGTTCTTCGCCGTCTCGGGCAGATCCTCAAGACGGATAGAGACGCCCACACCATGTTCGTCTGCGTCGCCCACGCGTACCTTGTTTGCGCCTTGTAAGCCCGAGGGGTCGGTGACGCTTAGGACGCGTCGCTGTGTGTCCAGCCAGCGCCGGAGGTTTAGGATTCGCTGCGAGCGGTCGGTCCGAGCGCGCAGATTCTGGCGGAGGGTGTCGAGGTGGAGCGATTCGGATTTCTGGAGCGCGGATTGTTGCGCTATAGATTCGTTCAAACGGTCGATGGCGTCTTGTTTTAATCGGGACTCTTGGTTGTATTGTGTTGATGCTTGCGAAAGGAACGATTGAAAGACTGCGGTGAAGGTCAGTGGCACAGTCTACTTGAAATTGTCGAAAGAGAGCTTTGCAATTGAGTGACAAATGACTTCAGGGAGCACTTACGTGGTAGCATCTCTCTGCTTGTTTCCTCGACTTTACTTAACGGTGCTTTGCTCTTGCTTGGCGAACTCATCTGGCTCATGGACGGGGCGTCTGCGCGTTCCAGTTCGCTTCCCACGCCAAAGTCAATGGGCCTCATGCCCTTGTAATTTGGTATCGTGGGGTCTGCTTGGACTTCCATCAATTGCGAAATGATGCTACGATTGCCGATGCGTGCTACAAGATTCAGAGCTGTGTTGCCACCCTTGTCTCTAGCATTAACCATTTCTTGCATGAATCTCATAAGGCCTATTGGCTTCATTGTTAAATTGCCGCTGCCGTCGAAAGAGTTGGACTGACTGTTTGAACCGGTATTACTTCGGACGAGGTATTCTAGAAGCGCTTCGAGGTAGTACTTGCTCGACGCCGCGCGACCCTTGATCGCACATGTGACCGCAATATGATGGAGAATGGTACGGCCTTGAGCATCTCTCAGTTCTATGAGAGGCGCTAATATTTCCAGCGTTTCCGGGAAGCTGTTGTGGTCGAGACTGTTGTTTACCAAAACAGCGCTCATCAGCGGTGTTTGGCCAGCAGCGTTGCCCCTGAACATATTCGCGCCCTTGGAGACAAGGAGTCGCATGAGCGACACGCGAGCTAGGGTAGCAGCCCAGTGTAGTGCCGTATTTGCGGTATTGTCAATAGGCATGTCTAGATCCGAGCCGGAAAGCTCTTTGATGGCAGGATGGTTCGAGAAATCGGTACGAGACTGATCAGCAAAAAGGTCGGTCAACATGGCCTGCTTCAGTTCCGATCTTTCATCACTAGGCGGTGGGAGCGGAGCTAGAGCAGTAGGCACTTCCCCATTGGCGGTGGCCAGATGCTGCCCTGGCTGGTGGTAAACGAAAGAGTCATTAGGCTCGGTGGGCGATCCCTCGCGCATGGAGATTTCGGCCCCGTTTGGTTGGGCAAAGGAGTCCTCCTGGGATGGCCGCATTCTTTTCCGTGGCGGTTCCTGAGAGTCGGCAGGTCCGTCATAGTCTCCACTGTAGCGCTGAGTGGCATATGCCGAATCGCCAGTGCCATTTGCGCCAAAGCTGCGCTCAGAATTGAGGCTCGGAGCGCTCTGTTGACTTCCCCGGAAGGATTCTTGGCTGCCTACAGGTCCTTGTGACGGCCTTCCCATGGATCTCCGCTGGGAGGAGCTTGAAGGTCGTGGTGCGGGAGAGTTCATCCTTGCAACTTTGTTCATAGCAGCCAGTGCGCTAGTTGCTGTCGAGGAGATGTTGGAGAAAAAGGTGCCGCCGACGTTCTGGCTGGAGTTGCGGCCATCCATGCTGGCTGTGTAGAATCTCTTCCGGTTTGCTGCCATGGCTTGCTCTTTCGTCGGCGTGTCGATCCCCTGGCCGGCGCTTCCGTCAGCGCTCATGTCGTAGTCCAGCAGCGGCCTTAGGATATCCTCGACTCCATATTGGCGGCAGAACTCCCTCCCGCGGCGGTAGTTTATCCAGGTACCTTGGTACTTCCCGTAGCCGCCTTGCACCTTTTCGTGTTCGCCGGTAAGGATTTCCTTTTCGAGAACTTTTGTGCGCTTGCCCTTGTCAACGCCGGCAACCTTCAGGATCTGGGTGGCATTCAGCCAGGAGTCGGAGCGCCGGCGCATGACGGCCACGCGGTTGATTTCCATTTCGTAGACGGAGACGCCCGAGTATACGGCCTAGGCAGCCCGATTAGCAAAGAATGGAGCGTGCGCGGGAGCGGCTTACGGTGTATATCTGCGGCTTCTCCATGGGGTGGGTGTAGCCATTGGAGTCACCAAAACTCCTAAATGGCGAGGGTTGCACCATCATCTGGTGCGGCGAGTTGCTGTACATGGCGGACTGCGAGGGGGACGCCGAGGGGAACGAGGATGCCAAGGACGAGCGCGCAACTTGCATAGTGCAGCGAACGGGGGACGCGGTGAGTCGGTGGGCGGGGAGACGCTCAGTGCATGGCGCGAGCCTGTGAGGGGTGTCGGGATGGGAATGTGTATGGTGCGACTGGCACGAGCACGAATTCCAGGGCGGCTCTGCTGGCGCTGGCAGAGACACGGGCGGGAGAGGTGCGCGAGGACGGGATGGGCGACGGCAAGTGGTGATGCGGTCGTGGTGTTGAGGAAGAGGCCTTCCAGTTGACGTGCCCGGTTCGCGTCGTGCGCCGAAGAACCAACGCAAGCGTGGCCGTCCTCCGCTAAGTGCCTCTCCACCACCCTCCCACACGGCTTCCAGGACACTTTTCCGGGTCTATTTGCCCCCCTACGCGTCTATGGCTCTGCCGTAAGTGCATCTGCCATACTCACTGTTCACTCATGCTGCCTACCACACGGCTGCTATCCGCCACACCACGCAAACTTTGTGGCACGCCCCCAAACGAGCACCTCTCGCCGACCCAGCTCTGTCGCGCCCTGCTCCGGGAAGCGTCGTATCTGCCCGACCAGACTGCGCGCGAATACTTCCACCGTTTCGTCTTGTGGCGCTTTCGATCCTACCAGCCCATTGACAAGGCGTCCGTGTGGTTCAGAGAAATCAACCAAAAACCCAGAAAACGGCTCCTCGCGACCAACATCGATCTCCGAGCTTCAGAGAAACTTCGGAAAGGTCGTCAGGCCCTCTCGTTGCTTCGTCGAGCGAACAATGGCGAGCTCGAACCCCTGCGGAAGGTTTTACTCGCTGCATATGGCCGAACGGGCAGACGGCGCCATGAATTGATAAAGCCTCTGCTACAGCCTACGATTCCGGAGAACTCGGACGCGCTTGAGGCTATTATGAAAGGGACTCCTGGAAACAACAAGAAGCCCCTACAAGAGCTGTACCATGACGACAGCAGGGTGCTCTCATTCTTCGACGCTCCCAAAGGGAAGTCAGCCGACAAGGCCGAAATCAGAATCTCCAAAGAATACCCCCAATTGGATGCAGTGATCCAAGCCAATGGCCAATACCGGCCATCAGGCAATCCCCGGCAGACCCTCAGGTCAACCTCGTTGACAGCGCCGACCACAAATATCTGGGGCCGTCCGATGCCTGTCAAACGTGCGAAGAACATGGTCAAAGAATGGTATAAGAATGCCATGGAAAAGATGCTGCCGCCACTGCCCAAGCAAGAATGGGATAGACTCCACAGCCTTGCTCTTGGTGACATAAAGTGTGAGCCGATTTCGCGACGATCATTAGGAACGGTGCGTCCAGAGCGAGCGAGCAGGGAACCGGGCTCGGAGATACCCTTGGGTCTCCTGGAACAATCAGACCTCGCGTCCGAATTGGGGCTGGCTAAACGGCGTCTACTGCACGGCCTCTATCCACCCAAGTCCACTCCAGTCGACACAAGGGACTACACAAGCCGCAACCGCATCACGCCTCGCTTTATGCAGAGACTGTACCAGGATGTTGCAGGTCTCTGCTGTAAGCTTGTGTGGGATTCTGGCTGGAATAAATGGACTGTTGTGTGGGGTTCTGCGGCCGCAAAGGAGCACCTTCGAAGAGTGTGGTCTGAACCCGTCGAAACCGACCTCTTTGCTGGTGTTGATGAACGCGGGAGACTACCGAAGCCTCCGAAAAATGTCGAGCTTTTGCAAAATGAGGCAGACTTGCAGCACAAAGAATCGCGATAGAACGAGTGAGCTCCACCAGATTCGAGAGACACTTCATAAAGCAGAGCATCTAGAAACCAGCTACAAGCTCAGTAGTCTAGTCAGGGCTTTGAGCCAGCTCTCGGCGTATTTCGATATATAATCCGCACTCCCAAAGCGGACACTGTTTTCGCGTGTTTTTGGTGTTTGCAGCTGTTTCATCTGTGTCCAATCGGCTGGTTCCGTTGGTAAGTACCCACCTCTAGGCTCGTCATTCTACCATACATAGGGCGTGAACGAAGTGTCTTCTGTTGAGGCTCCCGCCACATATAGTCCCCTCTGAGTCTCTACCTTTTCAATAGCGTTCATTTTGTTCCCAATCGTAAGCAATGGCTACTGCGGCGACAATCCGCCTCGCGACACTCGAAGGTCGTCTGTTCTGCACAGATCCACCCCACTATTTGCTAACCCTAGTCCTAGATGTTCCTACCATTCTAGCTCTCATCCACGAGCTCGCTGCCTATGAAAACGAGACATCTTCCGTGCTGGCGACGGAAGAGTCGCTCGCGCGGACCCTCTCATTTGCCCCATCCCGCACTCGCCGACAATCGGGACCCTTGTCGTGTCCTCACCACAAACATGACTGCAAGGAATTCCATGAAGATAGTGCACCCCGTCTACCAACCCACGAAGGCTTCGCAAAGACGCTACTTCTTACAGCGCCCGAAGGCGAGGTCGCGGGCATGGCGTTATACTTCCACAACTACAGCACCTGGCGCGCCGCGCCGGGCATCTACCTCGAGGACCTCTTTGTCAAACCGAAATACAGAAAGAGGGGATACGGCAAGGCGCTAATACGGGAGCTGGCGCAGGAGGTGGTCAAGATAAATGGCGGGAGGTTGGAGTGGTCATGTCTGAATTGGAACAAACCGAGTCTGGAATTCTACGAGGCGCTAGGAGCAAAGAGAATGGTGGAATGGGTAGGGCTGAGAGTGGATGGGGACGCGTTGACGAAGCTTGCTCAGGGAGAGGAGCGGGAGGTGTAGAAAAAGTCCAAATTATTTCAAGAGTTGGTGTTATGAAAGTAATGAAGCTAAGGGTCCCTCGTACCACCGTGCAGTGTCTTTCCGTTGCAAGGTTGGCTGGGTTCAAGCTACCTACCTCCCCTCCTCTGGGTATCCATATTCAATGCTGGTCGGAACCCTTTCGACTTTTGAAACAATGATCCCGGATCCATTGGGATATGTCGTGCGGCACTTTCCCCGATGGCCACCATTCATTGGTCAGCTGCACGCAAATTCTAGACTATTAATCCCCTTACACTGCCATACCCAAGCCACCATTATATTCATGACTGCTCACAAAAGCGCTCCAGTCTTCAGCCTCGCACACAGTGACGGCGTTGACGACACAGATGTGTCTCCCCACAGCTTATTTCCATCCCGGATTTAACGCACATAACCCCGTCCGTATTTCGGCTTTGCATTTCTTCGCATTTCGCATTCATATCCTAGTACCACGAAGCGGTATGCGAGTGCTTATCTCCGAGTAACGAGTAAGAGGAGGCGTAGCTACAGTCATAGACATCTACATATCTACCACCTGCTGCCGACGAAGCCATCTCTTCAACTTCTCAACGAAGAACTTCCACCTTCCATTTACTAATCATAACACATCCCCTCACATCAATCCCATCTGTTTCTCAAAATTTTACTGCTCGAAGTCTCCATCAAACCTACATCAAACTTACACTCCAAAATGACAACCCACAAAGCCCTCCTCCTCTCCTCCCTCACCACCCCCATCTCTCTCCAAACCGTCCCCACCCCGTCCGCAACCCCCGGCTCCGCCACCCTCCGCGTCCTCGCCGCCGGCCTCCAATCCTACGCTCGCGCCATCTTCACCGGCGCCCTCCCTTACGCCCTCGCCCTCCCCCAAGTCCCCGGCGCCAGCTGCGTCGCCCGCGTCCTCGAAGTCGGCCCGGACGCCACGGCCCTCTTGCCGGGCCAGCTCGTGTGGGTCGACGCCACCATCACCGCGCGCGATGACGCGGACTGCAACTTCCTGCTCGGCCTGCACGGCGGCGTGAGCGCGGGCAGCCAGAAGCTGATGCGCGAGAGCTGGCGGGACGGGTGCTACGCTGAGATCGTGAAAGCGCCGCTCGAAAACTGCTATCCCCTAGACGAGGCGCTGCTCACACGGTATGGGGTGGAAGAGCTGGCGGGGCTGTCGACGGTGCTGGTGCCGTTCGGGGGCTTGGAGGAGGCCGGGGTTGGCGCGGGGACGACGGTGATTGTGGCGCCGGCAACGGGGAAGTTCTCCGGGGGCGCGGTGTTGGTTGCGCTGGCGATGGGGGCGCGGGTGGTGGCGGCGGGGCGGAGTGCGGAGGGGTTGGAGAAGTTGAAGAGTTTCCCGGGGGCGGCGGAGAGGTTGGTGAGTGTGAGGCTTGTGAGTGATGTGGAAGAGGATGCAAAGGCGTTGTTTGCGGCGACGGGGGGGAAGGGGGCGAAGGTTTATATGGATTTGTCGCCGCCGGCTGCGGGGAGGGATGGGACGCCGACGCATGTTACGGCGTGTTTAGGGGCGTTAAAGAGGGGTGGGACGGCGCTGTTTATGGGAGGGATTCAGCGGGGTGTGGAGGTCCCGTATGGGTTGATGATGTTTAGGAATTTGACGGTGAAAGGGAAGTTCATGTATGAGCGCACGCAGGCGGAGAGGTTGATCAAGATGGTAGAGTTTGGGAATTTGACGATGGGAAAGGCGAGTGGGATGACAGTAGCGGGTACGTTCGGGCTTGAAGAGATTGAGGAGGCTTTAGACTTCGCGACTGAGAGGACTGGGTGGGGAGGGGACGTTGTGCTAGTGCCGAATGCTTAGGTAGTGGGACTGTAGTCAAGCTTGAAGCTTAAGAATCTGACCAAAATGAAGTTTGTCATCTCGAACTGTTCTCAATATTCGCTGGGCCAACTCTAGCGGTCCTACCTACTACTTTACTTTCACCCGCACGGAAATGAAGAGAGTAACAAGAAAGCGAAGTGGGTTAGGATTGCAGTAAATCATGCCTTTGTAGGACGTTTCGATGCTGCTTTTTGTTTCGAAATTAGAGACGGCGAGGGTGAGGCTTGGGATCTTGGTATAAAGAAAGGAGATCCATGGATTAATAAGGTGGCTGGTTAGCTTGTGAGCGATGCTGTTGCCGTGTAGGTCGAATTAATTTTTTTCGGAGAAGGAGATTGGAGAAACGCACATTATGGCAGGAAGTATGGGCAAATTTACTATACAGTTATCGAGTCCTAAAAGTACATAGGCGTATAACCGTGGGTTTCACCTCACCAATGAGAGCGAGAATGAGGGCGCAGACGACAATGTCAATGACGTGGAAGTGGAAGAAGCACAGATTTGAGATTTGGAGGTCAGCAAAACAATATTTCAAGACGAGATAATATCTTATGCTGTGGCTTTACCTAACTCGACTCCGCACCTCATTGACTCGACTTCCTCCATTATCCCTTACTTGTAGAACATCACCTTCCATCTCATAGTTGCCGGCATGGCTAGTCAGAGCCTTACCACTCCTTAGTTCTTCCAATTTCACCCTAAGCCAAGCACCCTTCGGATTGCCCTCTTTCACCGCTTTCTTTACCCAGTCGTCGAGCACATCACTTGCCCAGTGCCGGAAACCCCAGGTACGAGCTGTATTCATGATATCAAACACAATGGTCCTATCACAGCCACCTTCTAACACCGCAAACTGTACTAGGTCTAGGCTAGGTGGCTTTCCAAGACGACGGTTATGGTTGAAAAGATCTACCACGTTGTGGTTTCTCGTAAGAATCGCCTAAAAAGTGTCGGCATTAGTAGGAGACGCCAAGGTGGAGAAGAACAGTATCCATACCTCCTTTTTGCCTTGCACAGCAAGTCGGCGTGTCTCTTTATCAGCCCAGTCAACCGTCATTGAACTGGTTTCAATAAGAAACCGAAGGAACTGGGTTCTCTCTTCCGTCCAAGGCCCATGTAAAAGTTTCATGGGAATTCGACACTTTATGTAGCTCAATTGGGGCAGATGTCCCATAGTGAACTGCATTGAGGCAGGGTCTGAGAAAGCAGGCGGCCATATAGGCCTCCAGCAGCCGTCATTACCACAAACGCAGCCAGCCTCTTCGTAGGACCTTGTGATAAATGTCTTGAAGAACTCCCACGTCATAAACCTGCAGGCGAATATGCGACTAGATCGTACTCGTCAGCCTACCACATTCCTAGGTATCACGTGCACAAGATTAGAATCCAAGAGACCTACGATTGAATCTTTGTCTGTAGAATACGATCCCCAATCGGTGCAGAGAGATATGCCGAGCATACTCCTAGATAGCAATGATTCGAGGCGAGCTTCGATGCGAGATGGGGAGAGGCCAGTGGAAGGTCAAGACTCCAGAGGGAAAGTTTGAAGATTTCCTCCAAAATCTCCGTGGGCAGGCGATCCAAAGGAGCAAGAGGCATGGTTCTGGTATAAGGATATTACAACGAAGCACTCGGGACCTAGCGGTGATCGAGGCCCTAATATATGCTCATTATGCTGGAGCCTGGCGAAAGTAAACGTTGAGGCCTCAGACCAAGCGAAGACGACGCGTTTCATGACGAATCCGATACGAGCGAATCGTTCAGAATTGGTCCTGTATTTCGTTGGTTTCGATCGTTCTGTGCCCTTCCAATGGACTGGGTGCTGTTGTGGTGAAGGAGCTCTGGTTCCCTTGCTCCTGTTCCCTTGCTCCTCCTTACAAGGGGTAACTCCGCGATCTGAAGCTTGGACGCTCAGATCTGACCTCATGATTTGCTTCAGCACTCATCGTCCCGTACCCCAAGCCGCATTCCTATTCACCTCAGAGACTGCCTAAATCGCCAAGATCAGACGACAGAACGATAGCGCCTCTCGATTAGCCCTGAGAACCCCATCCATCTTCAACGATCGCTACATCAGCATCGCTACCTTACTTACATCAGCTTCTGACCTGCGCTTTATCCGCGTTACGCTGCTTCATGGGTCAATATGCGCCTTTTGAGCTATTCACTGTGTTTCACGCTGCGGCTAATAGGGAAATTATGTCGTGTAGGCACTCATCCCTTTCGGCAGTCCCAAACACCCAATCATCAGTCTCATCCGTCTTCGTAATCGTCTTCGCCTTCAGCTTCGTGCCCCTCCGAGCCTACAGTATCTCGGGACTACGTTAGTCTTCCGCGATCTTAATGCTATCGAAGACTTAAGGTACGGTACCTTGCCGCCAGAGGCTATGTCACCGATCAAGTCATCGCACACTAAATATGATATCGAATCCGAGGATACCAGCTCCTTAAGCCACTATGACCTTTCCTCTGGCGACCCCTCTATAAGATCGGAGCAAGGAGAGGACGGCCTGCAGAGGTCCACACAAGCTCGCGCATTCAGAGATGTTTCTATTGTGGACCTCCTTGAAGATTCCCAAGCACCTGTTTTTGCAATTGACATCAAAGACCTGGCTTACCTTCGGAGCATTCCTATCGTCGTGCCTCTTCCCGTCACATATCAAAACAAGAAAATGCGGACCTCTAGAGTGCCTCTTAGTGTTATGGTAGGACAAAAGGAAACTGACCTCGCTTTCCAAGAGATCGTTGAATTTCGCGCTTGGCTACTCGGTACTTCCAAACACGGACAAGAAGGTGATACCTCTTACCATGCTTTCCTGTGGGAAGCCTCTACGATAAGGAACCGGTGGAAAATCATAAGCGGAGCGCAGAAAGGGATCAAGTCACTGCTAGACCAAAGAAAGTACTCCAATGTACCGGATCTTCCACCTGACTCAGACCTCCTAGTGCGGGGGAGAGCAGCTTCTTCAATATCGGCAAATATAACTTCGACTATCCCGGACTCTATCTCTGACACCTCTCGGAATTCCACGAGCGGTTCCGGTGGGTCTCTCATTTCTCTGGAGCATGCCACATCCTCCTCCGCCCCTGCGGACCTAGATCCTGAGGCTTCGAACTATGCCGATTTTGTCCGAGGTTTTGACTGGGGCTCGACGGCGCTGGGGCCCATGCACTTGTGGTCGCATCAACTGCACACGATGGTTGGCCTGATGCTCGCCAACCCGTCTCCAACATTTCTGTACTGGGGCAATTCTAGAGGCCGAGAGCTAGGTAACATCCCCAATCTTGATCGAGATGCCGCGATGTTGACGCAATGCTAATGTCATATAGGCCCCGAACTGACCTGCTTATATAGCGAATCTGCTATACCGTTCGTGGGTACTGGACACCCGTCTGCATTTGGCAAGGACCCTCGACTCGCTTTCGAGCACGGCATGAGAGGCCTGATGCCTTCTATTCAGAAATGTTTGAATACTAGACGAGGCGTCAGGGTAGACAACTTACCCGTTTTGATGGACAGGGGGTTCGGACCCAACGAAGAGACGTTCTTCTCTCTGGCTTTGGTCCCAATCATCGATAGTGACAATACAACCATCGGATGGATCCAACAAACCTTCGAACAGACGAAGGCAATGCTTGCAGAAAGGCGAACCAGTACTTTACTCAAACTGAGTGAGGAGACCGCCCCGTATCCCAATCTCAAGAGCTTTTGGGCTCGAATTCTAGAAACACTTGACCAAAACCAACACGATATCTGTTTCGCAATGTCGTATTCTGCTACAGAGGAGCCAGCAAAGCCCACTGGGTTGGGGTCTCCTAATACCTCTTACGCTCCATACACAAAGCAATATGTTCTTGAAGGAGTTGTGGGAGTGCCGCTCGACCATCCTGCCGTCTTGAACCGAATGGAGGTCGAGGCTAGCCAAGGTCAAGCAGGATTCGTACCTTTCTTCCAGAGAGCTGCAGATCTATCTGAGCCCTTGCACCTACAACTCAGCGACGGTAGCTTGCCCGAGCATCTTGTCGCACAGATCACTAGTCGCGTTTTTCAAGATCCTTGTAACGCTGTATTGATATGTGCAATTCGACCAGCAACAGGCCACTCGTCAATTCGCAATGCAACTGGCGGTTTTGTGGTCATCGGTTTGAATCCCCGCCGGCCATACGATGACGACTACCGCTCTTTCGCACGTCTCCTGACGAGACAAATTTCGACATCGATGGCGGCTACACTTTTGCTCGAGGAGGAAGTGCGACGAGGGCTGACCATCGCAGAACAAGCTGAAGCTGATCAGCGAAAGATTGGGGATGAAATGGCTTTGCGTACCAGAGAATTGGAAAAGAGCGAACTCCTGGTAAAGCGTCTTGCTGATGCGGTACCCGTTGGACTGTTTGTAATAGAGCAAGTACCTGGGTGGATGTTACTGAGCTATGCTAATGGCCAAAGTTACCTTCCCGGCGATAGCAATGGCTCGTACTCGTACAGGAACGAGAAATGGTTCCAACTGACTCTTGACGAACGAATCAATCGGGCAGTATGGAGATCGCCCATATGGTGGAAGTCCTTTTCATCTTTTCAATTATTCAGCCGTTAACATCTCTAGGGCGAAAATGTATCCAGACGACGTCGCCGTAGTTCAGCAGGGTTGGGTCAGTCTCGAACAGGGTGCTCGTGAAGCAAGATTTGAGTTCAGGGTCCGACGGCCGGAGCATTCTGACGTCCCGAAAGAAGACCTCCGCCAGGAACATTACACTTGGCTACTTTTGAACGCGTTTGCATACCGTCACGAGGACGGAGCTTTGAAGTCAGTTGTTGGGTCAGCATCGGATATCTCATTCAACAAATGGGCCGAAGATGTGCAAAAACAGAGGACAGACGACGCCATCGAATCGTGAGATCTTAACAGCTCAGAACGGGATTTCATAAGCTGAATTCGATCTAGCAAGCAAATCATGGAAAAGTTCATCGACGTCACCAGCCACGAGATGCGGAATCCATTAAGCGCTATTATGATCTCAGGTATGCAGTTCTCAGTTTCGCTGTCGCCCAATACCCACTCTTCCACGTGAGGCTCTTAAGACAGTACATTTCAGATGCTATACTGATTTATCACAGCTGAGGATATTGTCAAGACGGCGTCTAACTTGAAAGCCGCGATCCACGGCCAGGGTCAGCTTGTTATATCATTGGTAAACGAGATTGAGGAAGCAGCGCACACGATTCTTCATTGCACTCAACACCAAAAACGTATCGTGGATGACGTTCTCACAATATCAAAGATAGACTCTGGTCTCTTTAGCGTTTGCCCAGAAGAGGTCAGAGTCGTAAATGTGGTAAAGCACGTCCTCGGGATGCTCGAGAAGGAGTTCATTGCCAAAGACATACAACCCAATCTCGCTATCAGAGATTCTTTCAAAGAACTTGGAATTGAGACAGTGCTACTCGATCCGAGTAGATTGGTACAAATTCTAATGAATTTACTCACAAATGCAATAAAATTCACCGCTGGAAGACCGAGCCGGGTTATAACGGTGCACCTCGACGCTTTTCTGGAAGATCCCAGGCATGTTTATGGTGGTGTTGAGTTTTTGGCTCTAAAAAAGCAGACTGAGGATCTGACCCTTCGACCGGAGTGGGGCGGAGGCAAATCTGTTTATCTGTTGTTCGCAGGTACGAATACCAAAACGTTCCTACCCTGTTTCTAACTCTGATGTAGTGGAGGATAGTGGCTGTGGACTCAGAGATACTAGTATCTTGTTCAACCGCTTTTCGCAAGCACCGAAGACCCACGTCAACTATGGTGGTTCTGGTCTCGGCCTGTTCATCAGTCGAGAGCTCACGGAAATGCAAGGCGGAGCAATTGGCGTCTCTTCTGTCTTTGGAGCAGGCAGCAGATTTGCATTTTACATCAAGGCCCGCATGTCTATAGCTCCATCCAGGCCACTTTTACCCAACCCCGAAGCTTTCGAATCCTTGCGACCGATGCCCGCCGACCTGGACGTAGGGACAGATTATGCCGCACCGTCAGACCCAACTATCTTCCCAGAGGGTCCTAAGCAATTAGTTTGGGTTGACGAGGACACGGGAATGAATCTTGCAACTGCACTCAAGTCGCCGCCCGCGCGCTTTGACATCCTTCTCGTTGAAGACAACAAGATCAATCAGAAAGTCCTATCAAAACAGCTACGAAAAGCTGGACACAGCGTCAGCATTGCAAACCATGGCGTTGAAGCTATTGACATTATCAACGAAAGCAATTATTGGAGGGGCCACGAAAGTGATGGTGTCAATCTCTCTGTTATGCTGCTGGATATCGAAATGCCCGTGATGGACGGCCTTACTTGCATCAAGAGGATAAGAGAATTGCAAGCTGAAGGGGTAGTGGTGAACCACCTACCAGTCATTGCGATCACGGCGAATGCAAGGGCAGAGCAGGTGAAGGAGTATCGTGAGGCGGGAATGGTGAGATCTCCTCTACTATGAGTTTATTACATTTTCCCTTTCCGTTCTTTCTTTCACACTCATCTTACTCTTTCCACTTCATAAAACTGAGACCTTGGGACCTCTAACTCTATCCGCTTCCTTTCGTCTCCAAGAACACTTTTTCCGACATCTTTCTTCTTATTGAATGCTAATTAGAAAAGGATGACGTGATATCAAAGCCCTTTAGCATTCCCAACGTCCTCTCTACAATGGAACGTCTGGTTCATCGCTACGGGACGGCTAGCCCTGCGCTCTATACATCAACCTAAAGGACACCAAATGAAAACGCTGTGTTACTACGTTCATTGGCCCGGGGCTTTATTCTAATTTCATCCAACATGCTGTGTTTTTTCAAATGCGTCAAACTGCCTCATTCGTTCTGAGCCTTATTCTCATGCTCCTCTTTTACATCTCCTTTTTTTTGTCTTTTCCACACATCTGATTGCACATCGAATGATTCGCCACCAACCACAGGAAAATGTCTTGGCTAAACAACACTGTGTGACGTTTCCTCCTTTCCCACACCGCAATTAACCAGCCTATCTATCTATCTATCCACAGAGACATGCAGCTTCGCAAATTCATGGCAACTCAGCTGTTGCCTTGTGTCGATGCCTCCTGCCGGGCTCCTTCTACCTATAGATTGCTCGTATATCCCTAGTAGTCATTATGTAAACTCTATCATGTAGTCTCTCATGGCTTCACAGAACGTCTATGCTCTGCAGAGACAACCCCTTCACTCGTGAGCTCTATCATCGAGTCCGTCGTTGAGTCGCGCGGTGTCAGCTGGCTCGGATACCAAATAAAGAACCCGATCATCACCAGCAGCATCAATGCCCCATCGAATGCATACGTCGGCCACTCATTGTCGAAAAGGTAGCCGTGCCCCATTATAAACTCGACCATGCGATAAATATTCCGCACCAGAATAGCCAGCGACGTCGCGTACAGCATGTTGAGGCAAGCCTGCCACGGGATATCACGCGCTGCGCCAGTCTCGACGACGTGTGCTCGGAATCGGATATTGAAGGACACACAGCACGCCATGAAGGCGACGAACACCAGGATCTGGATGCCCAGTCCGGCGACGATGATGTCGTCGCCGATGTGGGCTTGTCCTGGGTGGGAGAGCATCCCGGAGCCGCCGCCTTGGATGTTGAGGCAGAGCAAGTCACCTGAGACAAAGATGACGCTGGCCCAGCGCGGTGGGAGGAGCGAGAATGTTTCGCCGTGGACGGCGCGGACAACGCGGGAGTACACCATATACAGTGATGCGGCGAAGAAGACGGGGGGGAGGACTAGGAAGATGGCTTGGATCAGGTACGGGCCCAAGGCGCCCGTAGAGTAGTAGGAGGCCACTCGGGCTATGTAGCCGATCACTTCGACTGATGAGATGCTGTGTCAGTAGATTTCATGGTAATAGTTGGGTCTTGGACGCGACGCACAGACGCCACCAATGACGAACGGAACACAAAACCACATTCTCAGTTTAATCATCTTCCAGGTGTGAACTGTGGTCACGAGACTGAATAGGGCGGTAAAGGCAATAGCGGCGGGGAGACTGGGCACATAGTGCCACAGATAGACTTGCCCCTGGTACATTTCGAGAGTCGGCATTGTTGGATATGAGGAATGGTAACACGGCTCTGAAAAGAGTAAAAGATATACAACAAGGAGATATAATGATAAGGAATGGCCTTAAAGTTAAGTCTGGAACTCTTTCTAAAGAACTGAGGGCAGTCAGGCAAGGCGAGAAGGTAAGTTGAATGATGAACAGCAAAACGAGGTCAGTGTATTCTTATAAGGACAGTCCATGACTGAGTCCTTGGACAGTGCTGCGGAGACGCGTATGCAACGACGACACTCTTACACCGGCCGGGGCTGGGCTGATATATGGATATCGCACTTTTTCAACACCTCATCCCCCTTCTCGCATCCTCGTCCGTATTGGGCTTTCGTGTCCAAGCTTCCATCGGCGGGATCAGCCGAACACGCGTGTTAGCTAAGCAAGATCTGCCGCTAACAAAAACGAGCGGCCAATGATAAAGATGTCTGCTACAACCTCACATTGGCTAAGGCTCATGTGCATATCCGTCCCGAGACGACAGGAAAAACGCCGGACGTTCGAGAATACCTACAATCTCTTGGCACTCACGTATCCAGCTCAGCCCCCGAGCTGCAGAGCTGATCCAAGCAACACATCTATCGCCAGGCCTGCTGGTCAAACTGCAATACGCGTGTTCGACTATATCGACAGCCCAACCACCAAAGTTGCTCACCGCGGTAGGTATGCTTCGGCGCAGCCACAAGAAGTTCCGCGGAGGTTGTTTGGAATGGTGAGTGGCACGGAAATGGCATTAATAGGCCCGGTCCTCTGCACTTACCCTAGTTCCCCTGAGCAAATGCTAACTTTGGTTGAATAGCAAGCGACGACATGTTAAGGTAGTGCTCTTTGACGATACTTTCGCGCTCTTGACTAACCTTGAGTTTTCCCAAACTATTAGTGCGATGGACGTCGCCCCGTATGCCTCCTATGTACCATGTCCGAGCGGGATTGCAGCTATCCATCCCAAGCCCCGCCAGAGAAGCTCTCGCCGTCGGATTCATCTTCACAGGAGCAGTCCATAAGTCCAGGCGACAACCACAGCCAAGGTGGTGTTACCTTACTCGAAGTTTGGCCCCTAGTCACCGCGCCCTTCTCCAATCCCAACTTGTTCGAACGGTTTACCTCTGAGGACCCAGGCCTTGACGAGGCCATCAACTTGAACCACATGGAACTTCTCGTCCACGTAGCCTCCGACAAAAGCATGTTCAATCTCGGTCACAGCCCTAATGACTACCCCTCCGACCTCTTTATCGCTCTCAAGAAAGGTCTCAAGGCACCATATCTTATGTATATGCTACTCGCATTCTCCGCTCGCCATCTAGCGTTCCTACATCCTCAGCAGTCCGCCTTCTATCTTCACCAAGCAATGACCCTGCAAACACGCGCCGTCTCGCTCTTCAACGCCGCCTGGACCGGGGTCGACCAGTCCAATTGCGTCGCCGTACTTGGCTTTTCCTCAATCCTAGGGCACCACCTCCTCGCCGACACGCTCGCCAAGCGGGACCCAGGCGGGCTGGAGGGGTTCATATCCCACTATACGCAGTGCGTGGAGATGCACAGGGGCATCCACACCATCGCCACAAACGCGTGGCCGCTGTTGATGGCGACGGAGCTGCAGCCGATCCTATCGTTGAGCGCGGACTTCACCTCACGAGCGCCCAGAGGCAACCACTGCCAGAGGATCAGAGAGCTGGTGGACACGGCGAATGGGCTGGGAGAGGAGGATAAGGAGGCGTGTCGGCTGGCGATCCAGTACCTGCAGGTCGGGTTCGATGCAGTGCTGGCGGAGGAGGAGCAGAGCAACCGGTACCAGATGATCTTCTCGTGGACGATGCTGGTGCCGCCGGAGTTCACGCGCTTGTTAGCGGCGAAGCGGCCGGAAGTGCTGGTCTTGTTGGCGTATTATTCGTTGTTGCTTCATTACGGAAGAAATCTGTGGCAGGTTGGGGACGCGGGGGCGTATATATTAGGGATCATTGTGGACTATCTTGGTCCAGAGTGGGATCATTGGCTTGAATACCCACGGGAGAGGATAACTAGAAAACCTCTTTAGTCGTGTTCTGGAGCTTCTGACGGCTTGCTTGCCCTGTAATTCTGAGCTGACGACGTGAGCTTGCTTCAGTGAATTGCAGAAAACTACATCTGCCTCACAGGATATCGATCTAATTATAACTTCCATAGCATTAGATAGGAAAGGAGGGATCAGGAGACTATGTAGGAACGAGAAGGCGGGTGAATGAAAAAAAATGTCCCCGAGTCTCGCCGCCATAGCTTCATAGCTTCCCCTCAACTCAGATGCCTCGTTCACCAGCGCACCCTCTTGACCCCCACCCGTTCGTGCCACTTGCATCGCCTTCTAGACCTCAAAATACGGCATACTGCCCGGCTCCGTCGCAATAAACAGTGCCCCTCGCGTGACGTAGCGCAAGGAACAGCTCTCAGGTACGTTTTTCGTTTCGTTCTGTCTCACCGCCCGCAATCACGTCAACCACGCCCTGCAATCACGAAAATACCAAATGCGCATCCCCGCCGCGCTCTCCTCCCACACACTGACACACGCACTCCATGGCGCCCAGCAGCACGCCTCGCCCCTCCAACCCTCCGCGGAAGCTTTCCTGCTAATCAGCATGCAGAGAGCTACCTGCAAGCCCCCAGCAATCCGTGGCGCTGGGCGGGGAGGCATCGGGCACCATGGCGCAGGCGCACGAGGGGGGGCAGAGCTCTCCCCAGCGGGCGGTGGCCCTGAGCTTGCCGGCTTCGAACAGCGAGCCTTTGTCTGCGCACCAGCAGCACACGGAGCCCCGAGCCCAAACGCAGAGCGCATCAATTGGGACCGCGGACCCCAAATCGACATCCCCGTCGAAATCTGCATCTCCTGCGCTTTTAGACAAGAGCCCAGCCTCGAGAACGGGGGACAATCCGAGTCCGAATCTCCCACCACAACCGCAGCTCTCCCACCGCCCCAGCACCACCTTCTCCTCCTCCTCAATGGACCGCCGCCGCACGCGGCGGGTGCCTACCGACGACGACGGCAGCCCGGACGAGACGGTGCCGATTATCACGCGCGAGCAGGGCGGGCACGCGCGCGACTACCAGTCCATCTCGCCGCAGATTCGGGCGAAGCACGCGGGCGGGACTGAGATACCGGGCAATGGGACCCACCGCGAGCGACAGGAGCGGGAGGCCGAAGCGGCGGCCGTGGCAGCGGAGGCTAAGGAGGGGCGGTGGTGGAAGAAGGTGATTGAGAAGTATGGGAGTGTGGAGCTGGAGAACAAGGGGAGCGTGGCTAGGGACCATTTGGCGTTGGGTATGTGATCTCTCTTTCTAATACGAACGACGAGCTCGTTGGGGTTTCAATTGTTGTTTGGGGATCCGTTTTCAGTTTTTCTAGCTTCAATCGAAATTCTGATAGAAGCCTCCTCCTCGGCCCCCTTTTCTCAACCACACACCCGCATGTACTAACCACCCCCCTCACAGAACGCACCTTCCTCGCCTGGCTCCGCACCTCCCTCTCCTTCGCCAGCATCGGCATCGCCATCACGCAGCTCTTCCGCCTCAACACCGCCATCGCCTCGCCCAACGACAAGTCCCCCCGCGCAAAGCTCCGCCACGTCGGCAAGCCCCTCGGCGCCACCTTCATCGCCATCTCCATCCTCATCCTCTTCATCGGCTTCCACCGCTACTTCGAGTCCCAGCATTACGTCATCCGCGGCAAATTCCCCGCCAGCCGCGGCAGTATACTGGTCGTTAGTGTGGTGGCCGGCGCGCTGATTGTCGCGAGTCTGGTGGTCGTGTTGGCGATTGCGCCGGGGGCGTTTGAGAAGTAGGTGGGTACGTGGTTGTTGGAGGTGGTTGGGTTGACGAATGCAGAATGCGAGGTTGAGCACGCCTTTTTTTCTTTTAAATTAGAAGCATTGGGTTTGGCGTTCTGTGACGGCTTATACGACGATCTCACGAAGCGAGCGGCCTCTTTGGGTTTGGGTTTGGGTTTGGCATGTTATATCTCCTCCCACCAGATAGAAAAAAATTGGGATGAACTTAAGAGTGTCGCAAACTGAACTTGACAATATTTCCAAGCATGGCTCAATTTGAAAGGATCGATCAGAGCGAAGTGGAATATCACTTGGATTTGCAGGCTCTGTCTGGGGCCTTGACTATCTGCCTATTTTCCGGTTGGCTTTTTGGATCAAAACGCCAGCCCCGCTATCACATCAAGAAGGGTAGAGAAGTGCCTCTCAACAAGCTCAATAAGCTGTCCTTCCGCGGTGAAAACTCGCGTGCACTCCCGCCACTGTGGTCTCCTGACCATGCCAAATACCGTACGCCGCAACGGGGGTGGACCGGGTGCTCAAGCAGCAGAACAAAATCCACGACAGTGCGGGAGTCTTTCCCCAAGCCCAAGCCAAATTTATTTATCGTCAAGCGATTTCCGCCGCTGAAGTTTGAACCGGCAGCTCAGTCGTCCGCGGAGCCGTCCATTTGCATTTGATTGTTCATGTCCTTCGTGGACTTGCCGGCGCGTGAGCTCCGGATGACCTTCTTCACCATCTTTTCCACAGAGTCCCAGTCCTTGTGATCGACTGCGATGAGGTCCGTCTTGAAGTGGGCGGCGATGTCGGCTAGTGCCTGCCAGCTTCCGCGATCGTGCACGAAGCTAAGAGCGACACCGACACGTCCGAAGCGACCAGTGCGGCCGATACGGTGGAGATAGGTCTCTGGATCTGGGGAACCGTCTGCGTGGGTGGGGATGTCCTAGGTCGGTTGTCAGTAAGCGGTGCGGAGATGGGGAGAGTTGAATAGCATACATAGTTGATGACCATGGTGACGGACTGAACGTCAATTCCACGCGCAAGCACGTTCGTCGTAATGAGCACCTTAGCTTCGCCGTTGCGGAACTTGTCGATTATGATGTCGCGCTCCGGCCCCTCTAGTCCACCACTCAGTTGCGCAACCGTGTGGCCTTCGGCGACCATGCGGTGCTCCAGTTGAGCTGCAGTAGCACGAGTCTGGTCTTGTTAGCCTGTGTCAATAGATGATACCTGGGATACATACTCGGACGAAGATGATAGAAGAAGCGGTAGTCATGAGGCCGTAGAATTTGAGCAGCACAGCGAATTTGTCTTCCAGTCCATCGCAATCTAGGTATAGCTGCTTGATTCCTTCGATTGTGAGCTCTTCGTGCTTGAGCGTGATCTGGTTGGCCTTGGGAGCAAAGAGTTGGGCGAAGTCGAGAACATCATGAGGAAAGGTGGCCGAGAAGAGGACAGTCTGGATATTTCGTGGCAGCATCCTTTGCAAGTTAGTACCAAGTTGTCAAAAGGCGGACGCATGAAGAACTTGCTGTTTCACGCGTTTGCACTGGTCGCCCAAGCCTTGTTGATCCAGCATATTGTCGGCCTCGTCAAGAACCAGGATCTGCAATTGCTTCGAGTCGATGTACTTCCTCCTAACCATGTCCATGACCGTTCCTGGAGTCCCAACAATGATCTGGCCTTCGAACTTCTTGTTCCTGTGGGTCGGGTCTGGAATAGCTGGGGTCACGACCAGGCCCTCCATGAACTGTCCCATGTGCTGAATGACACCCAGTATCTGTCGGGCCAACTCTCGGCTCGGGGCGAGGACTAGGGCTTGTGGAGCCAAGTTATTGAGGTCGATGCGCGTGAGCATGTTGAGCGAAAAGGCGGCTGTCTTTCCAGTACCGGATTGGGATTGCGCAATCATATTCTGCGGCGGGTTGTGCAGTAGGAGGGGCAGAGCGCGCTCTTGGATCTTGGACGGCGAGCGGAAGTTCATCTCCATGATTCCGCGAAGGAGCTCTGGCTTCCTAGATCATAGAGTTAGTCTCAGCGCGGACAAAATGCGAGACAGAAACGCACAGGTTCAGCTCCTCAAAGCTTTTGACAGAGAACAGAGGGCTGTTGGGGTCGGCCTGCATGTCGGCCAGCTTGACCTCGACCTCATACTCGGGCTCGATGAGCGCGGGCTCTTTTCCTTGCGGGATGCCTCCATCGAGCTGTGAATCGGCGACGGAAGAAGGCGCATTGTCCTTGGAGGGCATGGTGATGCGGCTTTCAAGCGAGGCAGAGGCTGAAGCTTCTGGTTTGGCCTCAGTGGCAGCAGGAGCGGTGTCGGCCATAGTTTGGTGAGTGAGTTTGTACGGCTGGAGACAGGCAGACAGTTGCGGGCGCGGGTGCTTGCAGAAGCTTGAGTGCGCGCAGAAAGAGGGGGCAGTTGCTGCAGAAGACCATGCAGCAGTGGAGTGGAAGAGAACAAGCGAAAACTAGGCGGGTGTGCGCAAGAAGAAAGGTGGTGGGCGAGAATGGCTATTGTGATGTTGGACCCTAGAAAGTGGGTGAATCGGTCGCCGCCCGCCCCACCACCAGAGACAAACGGAAACCTTGTCTTGGCGATATAGTGCCTGAGGCTGAGGCTGACCTCTGTCCTGAGGCGTGAAGGTCAGGCAGGGCGGTTCAAATGCTGCTCACTATGCTGGATGGCTGGCTACCTACGATATCGAAGAGCCCCTCGACGCTGCACACGCCACAATGGCACTTTCGCTAATCAAATTAGCTAGATCCCATCCAAAAGGACAAATAATGAGAAATCGCCAAAGCCTTCGTGATGCGTGAGCACGTGATTCTGGAACATCAGAGGCTGCATTGAGACTCACCATTTCCGAGACCACCATCCTCTTTGACTCCCCACCACCTACCGCACGCGAAACGGTGAGTTCAAGCGAAGGAAGAGAATTGTGTATTATATGGGGGTCTAAGGTGCTATGTAAAATATACATATGTGGGATGCCAAAGTCCTGCGCTAATAGAACAGCCCACGTAGAGCCATCCTGTTCACACCTATTTCGTACACCTATGCAATACTACTGAAGCCCGGAGCCATATCTCGTGGCTTCCCGTTCAACCTTTCAGCAAGATAACTCCTAGAGGGGCCGAGAGGGGCCCTGTATCGTGGTGTAAGGTTCCTAGTTACCTCACAGGTTAGTGCGCTTGAGGCTGCCGCAAGACGCGAGGATCGAAGGGTAAGAAGCAGACATTGAAACGAGATAGCTCGGTGAAACAAAACATTTTCATCGCTTAAAGAACCAGGATAGAGCTGTTATTTCTAATAAAGCGATTCGTCGAGACCAGCGCACCCAGCGTCAGAACTTAGACCTCTCCGAGACGCGTGTGTATCTCCATGCAGATCACCCCCTCCCCGTCTTCTCTCTGGAAACAACTTCTATCGAGAGCTAGCCAGCGTCTTGATATTTGTAATAGCATTAGGATAGCTCCGAGGTTCGAGGAATCTGTCTCTCCTTACTATCGGGCGCCCCGAGGGGATTTGCCCCCTTTTCTCACATACATCAACTAACTCTCGCTCAATCTTAATAGAACAAAGTTAACCGCATTTCCACCCTATGTCAATAGCATCAGAACAGTCTTTCTAAGTCTCTAAATTCCTAAAGAAGCCGTACAAGTGACAATGCCAGAGGAGACAATGCTATCTCATGTTACGCGATTCTGTCTCTGTCCAAGCTTGTCGTCGCAGTGCTAGTTTGTGCGTTCAAAGATGCGCAAGGCCGTGTGTCTAAAACACCCTATCCTTTATCTCAAAAAGAGTAGAGTTTGCACACTGTCTTTTAAGGTGTGCGTGGTATAGACATTATAATCCCGCCATTTTTCTTCCTAAGAAAGCCAAAAGCATCGCTTCGTCTACAAACCCAAAGATCATCTCGCTTCCCACAAAGTCAATCGCCGTTCTGTTTTCCGAGATAACATGACAGTGTCAGAGAAGTCAACCAAGCCGACTGAGGCTACTGGCACCGAGCAGCGCCCTGCCGGTCACGTTGGTGGCAACCCCGAAGACGATCCAGTCAACCCTGAAGACGATCCAGTCAACCCTGAAGACGATCAAGTCAATCCTGAAGACGATCCAGTCAACCCTGAAGACGATCAAGTCAATCCTGAAGACGATCCAGTCAACCCCGAAGACGACCCAGTCAACCCCGAAGACGACCCAGTCAACCCTAAATACGACCCAGGCGACCCCGAAAACGACCCAGGCGATCCGGCAAAGAAACCCTCAGGCCCTCATGTCAACGGGCATGTAGTCCAGACTAGACGAACCGAAGATGGCCATATTGTACTGTGCATTCATGTTTCTGGAGCTGCCATAGGTACCCACAGATGTGATTCCTACTTCCCGAGCCTAAACGCCAACGCTGTTTTCCGCCAGGGCGACATAAACACGCCTCCATTCCTGGTAGCCGAGCACGGATGGTTTCAGCATCGAAACACCTTCCGTGGAGTCTGCATGAGCACACCGGTTGACCCGAATCAACCTGATCAAGACGCCGCTTTCAAGGCATGGAGATCAGCCGTGCTGCTCACATTGCGGAACAATCATATACCTCCCTGGATTCCAGTTTCGGGGGTATAGGCATAGGATACAATGTTGGAACCTCGGTGTTGGAGGCGGGGGATAGAGCTAGGCTTTTGTCATTGTACTCCGAGGATATGGCCTTTATACCGGTGGTGTATGATGCTAGGTGTATAATTCTTGGTGTCTGATTTGCGGTTCGGAGTCTTGGAGTTTGAATCTGGGAATAGGGTCTAGGGATGGAACCCATATGCCCACGATAATGGGTTCGATTAGCACCTGGATAGAATACACTCATTTTAGAGATGGATAAGCGTAGAGTCAATCTAGATCAGAAAATAAGAAATGTTTGACTCTCTAGGGAATATAGTAACCTATCTCATACGATTTCTTGAAAGTTTTCTTCTCAAGTGTATAAGGATCGCCAAAGCCCCCTGTCACCCTCAGCATAAACGCTGCCATAGCCTCGCCAAACAAGTCAATTTTATTGTTCAACGCCACGGTTTGAAGCCAGGCTGGTAGCCATGCGAGACTTTCCCAATCAATGAGCACAACTTCCCAATCCTCTTTCTTCCCTTCAGCTCCTTTTATAGATCGAATAAGGATGTTGGTAAACTTAGGGTCCATATGGGTAAGTACAGGTTTAGAACCGCGTGTTTTCTCCAGGACTTCTTTGATTTGAGGCAAGACCACTTTCACATGGGGAAGATAGTCAGGAAAATCGCCAAAAGAATCTACTCCGCGCAGCTCAGCAGAAGCATACATAGCCGAAGCGCACTCCTCGTAGGTTTCGTAGGGACCACACATGCCTCTAATATTAACCATAAAGCCGTGATAGGCGCCCCTTAAGGGTTGGTGATAGACTCGACCGTAGTATCCTTCGGGTGGAATGGCGCGGAGTCGTTGGAACTGCTCTGAAAGCTTTGAGCAGATAGTCTCCCGCGCGTGTTCATCTAGAGCAAGCCACTTTGCCTCGTCAAAAACCTCGCCTTCAATGAACTCAGTGACCATGTAGTGGACGTTAAAGCGCTCTCCAGGCTGGATGAAGGCGGCATACAGCTTTGGCGTGCGGACTTTGGAGTGTTTCTCTAGAAACAATAGGTTCTCAGCTTCCTGCACATAATTAACAACGGCCTAGCGAAATGTGTGGAGTCTCACCTGTAGTACGAGCCAGTTGCCTCTTTTAACAGCGCATTTGCCAATTCTGCAAACTTCGAAGAATGCGCCGGGCTGAGCTATGTGATTATTTCTCATCCCTTTTTCAATTTCGGCCATTGAAGGTATACCTGGGTGCTCGGGAGCTTCATACGGGAATTTGGTAACGACCACTTGGTCGGCTGACGGGCGATTGCGCTCGTCTATCTGGAAGCGAAAAATCTCGTCGTCGGTCGTGACACCATAATGCTCCAGTAGGACTTCATTTCTGGTGCGCATTTTAACGAGAGAGCCGAGGAATCAAGAAATTTCAAAACAAAACAGAGGACGAAGGCTGCTAGAATGAAAAGACTCTTAAGTACCGTCGATGAGCGCTCGCCTTCTTTATAGTAATTGACGATGGCTGGCTCAAGCCGTCCGAAAGAATAAAGCATCTCTAGCTGTTGTCGCCGGTTGCAGCAATACTTGATGCTACTCGGTTGGCTTCTTTGTGGTAATTGATAGTGGCTGGCTCAAGCCGCCTGGAAGAATAAAGCATCTCTAGCTGTCGTTGCCGGTTGCAGCAATACTTGATGCTACTCGGTTGGTTTCTTTGTGGTAATTGACAGGCTCAAGTCGCCTGAAAGAACAAAGCATTTCTAGCTGTTGTCGCCGGACGCAGCAACACTTGATGCTACTTGATTTGTTTTCAATTCTCTAAGGCTGGCTTCTTTGTGGTGCTCCTAACCTCATGATGGCATACTGCTACCATCACTTTGAGAGAAGTATTGCACTGGAGTGGCGATGCCATCCCATGCAATAACCAATCTCCAGATGCAAGCCCCGCCAGGGTTGGCAGCCGCGTCGTTGACTCGGGCAGCCCGCATGCTATAATAATATTTTTTCGAGAGATCGAAACCGCTGACGGCTTGGCTGAAATATGTTGTGCCTGCGCCATTGTTGATGATGACGGCACTGCCGGAGCCCTAGTAGTGTTGTTAGGTTGACGCGGCGACTGATCCATATTGCGGTGCGGTAGTTGTGTACCAAGGCGAGATGTCTGTCGTTGATTGCTCCAGCCCGGCATTTTGCAGCCTATTTTGCCTTGTGGCAGGAGTGGAGATGATATCGTCGAATTCAATAGTAATGCTGCCGACGGTTGAGCACTGTATGCTGGCAAGAAGAAGAGCGGTTGTGGCGAATGAAGGGGGGGCAGCTATAGTGGCAGTTTTCCAGGTGCTTGTCGGTGTAGTTCCGGGTAGGAAATACGTCACAGCTAGGTTAGTATCCCCAAAGCTCCCATAGCAAGAGCCAGCTGCACTTGAATTCGAGTAGTCGACCACCCTAAAGGCTAAGCTAATGTCGTATGTGGTCCCAGCAGGGATTGTCACCAACTGATTGATGTATGCGATCGATGTTGCGCCGCCTATACTGGTCATTTTAATTTGACCGGCTTTGCACCCATGTGCAGAGTCATCTTTCGATACGACAGAAAACGACGCATCCGAACCGCTAGGGACTTGCTTAGTAAAGACCCAAGGAGAGCCGTTTGAATTATCCTCAAATCCAGGGTTAATTGCCAAGCCCATGGGTCCTGCATATGCGGGTGCACATCCGGAGGACGACGGTGTGGGAGTCGATCTGGTGGTAGAGGCTGTAGAACTGGCGGAGGACGATGAAGCAGACGCTGAAGCAGACGCGGACGCAGAAGTAGACAATGACGAGCTAGCGGACGTAACGCTAGAAGAAGTTGAGAGTATGCTTGTGCTGGACGTTGCTGAGCCCAGCGGATCACCGATGGCATAGACATTTAGTCGGTCTGGGCCACCACAGATCTCAGCAGCATTACCTTTACAAGGCATGTAACAGTTTGTCTCAGGGCTTGAGACCGCTTGCCCTCCATTTTGGTGTTCAACGCCGCACCAACACTCCTGTGCATATTCGAGGCCTGCTATCGTGAATCCGCTGCTTGCACACCCTGCAACACACGCTTCGACGGTCATTGCTTCCGCACCTCCCGGGATCGAGAAGAAGGTCTTTAACGTACGTGCAGCTAGGCTGTCTGAATAGCATCCTCTAGCAGTCCACCCAGTGGGGAGTGGCTCTGCGGACGGTGGTGCCGATGTTGTTGCGCTGCTGGTGGCCGTAGAAGTGACTTGATATAGGTTCAGTCTATTCGAGCCTCCGCAGAACTCGGATTTGTCGCCATTGCATCTCATGTTACATTGGGCCTCTCCGTCATCAGCAGCATGTCCGCCATTAGACAGTTGGTTTCCACAATCTTTACGATGCGTCCTCATTAGTTACGATGCACTTGAATGAGCAGACTACTCCTACTCACAACATTCCCCAGAATATTCCATGCCTGCATATTTGAAATTTGGCAGCTGAACAGGCCGCAAGACAGTTCTCCGCCGTCAGAGCATTGCCACCGCCTTCTATAGGTATGCTGATGGTAAGCGTTCGCGCGGCGACAGAGTCCGTATAACAGCCAAGATACCCATATCCAGAAGACCCGGGAGCAACCTTTGGGCCAGAGTTGGCTGCAGACGTTGACTTGTACAAGCTAAGTCTATTCTAGCCACCGCAAGCCTGGGAGTTGTCGCCCGAACACGCCATGTTGCAGTCAGCAGCGTCCTGGGCAGAAGTGCCAGCAAGAATAGCGTTAGAACAGAAGCACTCAATTGAGTACTCCATTCCAGCATAAGCGAATCCCCCGCTCGTGCAGAACAAGAGACAAGATTGCGCTGAGTTGGTTCCACCAGCGTTGTAAGTACCTTGGAGAGTTCGATCTCCTACGCTGTCAATCCAACAGCCTTGGGATTCCCACCCTGGGACTACTGCAACAGCCAAATCGCTCTTGATTGGTCCAGCATCTGTAGTTCGAATCTAAAATAGGTCAGAATGACTTCATTAGACCTGGAGGCGTATAGTTACAAGGAATGACAGAGCGGCGACTATTGCGGAAGCGACTGTGGGGGTTGGTGTTGCTCGAGCCATGGCGTCGAACGTCACAAATCAACCAAGAGATGGAAAAAAAATTTGAGAACAAAAAAAAGAGAGTTGAGGTTTGGCGTCAACATTTGAGACGTTCTACCCATATATATAAAGCTACCACGGCCTACAGCGCCATAAGGCTGATTTGAGAGTACAGGACCTAGGCACGTCCGGTGGTCTAGCGCGCAATTCAAGCCACAAATCAGCCGCAGAAGAGGGGTATTCCTATGAAAGTAACGTCTCAAAGTACCGTGCTTTAGCAGATTGGCCCCAGTACTGGTAAGATTCAGCCTAGAAAAGGGTCGTTCCGGTGATCATAAGCTCTAATTCTACCTACTGAGCCTGTGGCTTCATTTACGCGCTAGACCACCGGACGTGCCTAGGTCCTGTAGGCAGTCGCTTGGAAGTCCATCGGATACCTTGAGCCCAGGCGCTAAGACCCGGGCATTTTCAATAGTATCGGGCCGCCGGCTCTACAGTACTGTGGTGCTAACAAAGGGGGAGAGCGAGGTTGAATGGGACCCCGGTCGCGCGAAACAGAATTCTGGATTTCTCTCAGCTTTGCTTGAGGAGCGAGGCGTTGAACCTCTATACCCATCCTGGCAATGTTATCGACTCGTTTAGCTACATTCGATCCGCGCGGTAGCAAAGGACCCTTGGATCCTGGCCTGGGTGCCTGGGCAATAATAGTTTTAGGGCGTGGCGTTAGCGCCAGTTTGCCCCTTAATGATCGAGCTCTGCTTTTCCTGTCAATTTTGGCAATCAAACACGAAAACATAAACAGGGCGTCAGCCTCAAAGAACCCGGTGCGCATCGTGGGCATGTCCCCTGTCATGGGCTGGACTGAACCGATGGACATGTCTTGGGAAGAATTGATCTCAGCCAGCCCTCTTCTTCTAAGGTTTGAGTAAGTTGATAGGAATAGTTTAGAGGCCATCGTCTTGCCGCTGCGATTTGCCCACGGCATATGAATTTCAACTACAGGGTATGCTGCGCGTAGATGCTGCGTGGCGATGAGAATGAGATGAAGTGGGAATGGAGATGGAGATGGAGACGGAGTTAAGAGTCCACGGCCATGACAGATTAAGCGACCCTAGCTAAGACAACTCCAATCACTATCAAACTTTGCGAGCTCTCTCTTGCATCCTACTACAGCCGGCTCGTCCTATCTAAATTCAGATTTCTGGCCTTCATTGCGCGTCGTTGAGTGAGAGCGCTTGTTTGGTGGCTCCTGCGGGATTAGCTCGCGTTAAGGCTGGAATTGAGGCTCGTAGTGAGGATGGAGGTGAAACAATGCATTGAACGAGGTAAGTGATGTATTGGCTGAGCATCTATCTAGGCTACGTACGCCGTATATATACTCCTGTGTGTGGAGGCTTACGTAGCCGTACCGTAGAACTGTGAGGGCTAAATATAGGAACCGTGTTCTATATTAAGGTAGCCGACGCTAGCCGTACCACACTCCGTAGGCTAGCTGGCTAGGAATACGTACTCCGTCACGTAGGCAGGCTCGTAGCTGGTCAAGTAAAATGGTCGCCGATGTGGCAGTCCTCTACCAGCGCCTTAGGCAGGCTCTGTTCGCCCACTCTTTGGCTGAGTCACAAACATCATTCTGCAACCTCATCTATCTGAACGAGGTTCGCGATAATGGTCTGGTGAGTGGCCGCCAGGGACTCGGCTTTGGTGCCGACGACCGGCTGAGCCAGCAGCTGGCAGCCAAACTCACCTTTGTCAAGTGAGAGTCGGACGAGTTAAAACAAGTGATAAGGCTCAATGAGATACCTTGCGAATGGAGATTATGCAGAAGAGAGATATCGCATTCGCAACAGATAGGAATGGCGACTACGTGTGATATAGTGGAAGGCCTTTATTGAAAGTCGCGCGGAAGAGGACGAAGACAATAGGGAAAGTTCAAGTAAAGTCCATCACTGCAGGTCGAGAAACACTCCGCTCCGAGAAATATGAGGGGTACTTGAACTTCAAACAAATTAAATTTTGTGCACACGTTAATCTCTGTCCTAATCCTATACACGTTACATGCTGTAGCCATTTCTAAACATCTGGGACCCCTTGCATCTAAAATTTACGGTTGCGTTGTCGCCTTCGCGCCTGATTTGCGGAGAGCCTCCTTTTATGGTTGTAACCGGATTCCATCGCCACAGCACTACTATTAAGCTCCCATCACTTCTGCTACTTATATAATGGCCTTCTAAGCCTTAGAGCCTCACCACTATACTAGGAAGTCGTCGTTAGCCTTATGGCGGCTATCGCACGCAAATTTATGCAAGGTCGCCACCCTGGTCGGTACTTCTAATTAAAATACTTACTAATTATAGCTAGTGCAAAACAACCCTGTAAGTCTAATATAAGTATTATAGTATAATTTATATATATTATTTAGCAAGCTAAGCTTATAGCTATAAGCGTGTAGCTAATCGGCGTTTTAGTACCCTACTTTATATAAGTTATTTAGTTAGGTACTATTAGCCTAGGTATATAATTAGTTATAATAGTAAAAGGTACTTTTTTAATTTACTATAGCTTAAGCTAATAAAGGTGTAGCTAAAGTAGGTTAGCTATACTTCCTGCTTATAATAGTAATATTTACTGCTAAGTTTCTTTAATTACTATTAAATACTATAAGTATACTATTAGCAGAGGTATATAATATATTATATATATTAGCCGGCACTATATATTTAGCTTACCTGCTGCTTATAGAAATACTTTATAAAGTTTTTACTATAACTACTACCTTTAGTTATACCTATATAATATATACTTACTAAATATAACCTATTCCGTAATTTACTAGCTCTACTCTACTACTATAAGTAAGAAATAGATTTACTAACTTAGGGTTTCTACTAGCTCTATTTACTATATAATTTTTTTTAGAATACCCTAATAATAGTTATAAAAGTGCAATATAAATTAAAGTTTTTTTAAACTTTAATACCTATATTCTTTAGCTGCTACTAATTTAGAGTTCTAACTAATAGTATTATATATAGATATTAAGGGCCCAGAACCTATACTTATAGCTAAAAGTATTTTTCTATTAGTAAAATAGCATTATTATTACGGCCTTAAGCCTTAAACGTAAATACTAGGTTAGCTATACTAGTTAGTATAGAAGAATACTTTTTTTTAAGCACTTTTAAACTTATTTCTATTACTTATATAAATAGCTCTTCGGCCTTTTTCTACTACCCTTAATTCCTATACGTCGACGCCAGGTTAGCTATACTAGTTAGCGTGTTTAGATGCTTTTTCCTAAGCACCCTTTTTTTTATCTCTATTACTTATATAAACAGCTCTTCGGCTTTTTTCCACCGCCCTTAATTCTAAAACGTCGACGCTAAGTTAGCTATACTAGTTAGCGTGTTTAGATACTCCTTTCTAAGCACCCTTAAACTTATCTCTATTACTTATACGTTTAGCTTTTCGGCCTTTTTCTACCGCCTAGTAAGGTTTACTACTAGCTCTACTATTACTATACTACTTAATATATTCTTATACTTTTTACTAAGTACTTTTATCTAAACTTTTATTAACCTTATTAATAGTTTTTTAGTATTACTTAAACTTCCTTTTTACTATATATACTAGGCCGCGTTATATAATAATAAAGCCTACTATTTAAGAAATTTCTTAAACTTAGGCGGCTATAATAGCGCTAACTTAGTATATAGAAAAAGCGCCTAATATTAGGCCTAGTTCTTATATTCCTTAGTTAGAAATACTATATAAAGATTATTAATATACTACTACTTCTATATTTTTAGCTAGTTCTACTTTTTTAGCTACTTCTGCGTAGTAAGCTATATAAGCCTGTATATATTAAATATAGCTATATTAGTAGTAAGCGTAATAAATAAGTAGTTTTTTAGTATAAAAATATCCTTTTTAAATCTATTATTAATACTAGTTTCCGACTTACTATTATTACTATTGCTATTACTCGTTTTACCGTCTATATTAATAGCGTCTGCGTTTCTATATCTATTTCCTGTTCTACTTTAATATAATAGGTCGTTTTTTCTATACCTTCTAAGTATTTTATACTAAGGCAGGGTATAGGCAAGTTGTTATTAGGGTGCAATAGTTTTTAAAAGGTAAGGCAATAATTAATTAAGGTTTAAAACGGGGTTATTACTTCTAATAGGTAGTATTAAAGTCTTAAGTTAAATATAAAGTTCCTATCTATATAAAGGAGCGTTTCTTTATATAAAAGCTCCGTCCTAAGAAACCTTTTACTTATTCTGCTTTTAGAGCTTGCAGCCCTTAAGCGCCTTAAGCCTAATAAGCGCTTGTTCGGCTCTATGCTTACTTCTCTCTACGAGCCTAATAAGCTATTACGTAACCCTATTCTCGTAATATCCTATTTTTAGATTATTCCTGTCTACTAGCAGTCTATAGAGGAATCTAGGATCTCTATACGTTCTATATATAACCCTTTTAGTCCTATAACCTAGTTCTGCGTAATTAGTTTTATCTGCTTACTTATCTCCGTAAATGCCTCTGCGCTTAGGTTGTTTATATTACGGGTTATAATACTCGCTTCCCCTTTTAAGGCTTTTAGCCCGAAAGTACTTCTATGGTAGGGTCTTAGATAAGTAGCTGGCGATGCCCTATCTATTAGGCCGTTATTATACTACTCTGTTTCTTTTTTTATAATATCTAACGCTTTAAAAGCTAAGAAATAAGAAAGCTGTTTTATACTTGCTAATTATATTAACGCGTCTAGTTTAAAAGTTATACCTTATTCCCGGTGCAAGTCTCGGGGTTTATTATATATAGTTTCCACACCTAACTCGGATTATTATACCGCCTGCGTTCGGGCGCAACAATCGAACTATAATATTGCTGGCATCTTAGCAGCTGCCTATAAGCTATTGTACTCTACTATTACTTCTCCTAGTTTCTTTGCTAAGTTATTTAGGGCAAAAGTTGTCCCGCGATAAGGATAAACTCCGTTGCAAGGAGTCGGAAACTTATGCGACTCTTTCCTTCCTTCTAGATGCTTAGAGAGCTGCTATAATAAAGCTCGATCGCCTGGATTCTTAAAAGGAGTTGTTGCGTAAGCGTGGTAAAAAGATAATATATTATAGTTTCGAGACTCTAGAAGAGCTTAAGGAAGATAATTAGAAGGAGGCTGCGCAGAAAAAATAAAAGCGTGTTAAGCAGGAAGGCTTGCCTTCTGCCTTAGAAACTGTCGGGTATTTTTCTTTCTCCCTAGGTGTGCTAGGCACTGCCAGCCGTCTATTCTATTGCTATATATTCTAATTATATAGCAGTAGTATTCCTTCTCCGGGTTTTTTTAATCCTTTCTAGTTAGATAGTACGCTGTTGCTGTTTTTCTAGGCTATTCTAGATTCTGGCGGTAAAACTGCTGCAGGAGTTCCTAATAGTTCGCTAAACTCTTAACCGGTTCCTATATGTTTTTGGAGGTGCTATATTCTTTCCACTTAATTAGGTACTCCTTTTACTAACCGTGTTATTAGGAATCTAGGATTTGCTTAACTTTATATTTATTATTATTGTCGACCTTTATATTATTTTCTAGCTTAGCGTTTAGTAGTGCAGGTTCTAGTAGCAATATATAGAAAACCGGGTGTATTTTTATCCTATTAGGTAGCCTAAGCTTATAGTTTACTAGGCTAATAATATTCTATATTTTAAATAGTCTAATCTTAATATAGTCTAACTTTATACTTAGTTATTTTATTTTAATATTTTTTCGGAGTAGGTAGACTCTATCTCCCCTCTTAAAAGTTAGTGTAACACCCCAGTATTAGTTATAATATCTTGCTAACCTTAGTATTATAAATTAGATGTCTATTAAAAGCTGCCTTTATAGCTCTTTAATATTTTTAACTAATAGTAGTGCCCTCTAGGCCCTTATACTATTAAGTCGGGGTTTTTAATACGCCTTTAGATTAAAACTATAGTTTATAAAAAAGGGTAATACCTTTATTAACTCTATAAATATACTATTATAGGCGAACTAGGCTATTAGTAGTAGTAATACCTAATTATCCTGCCTGTAATTAATATAGTATTATAGGTACTGTTCTAAAGTCTAATTAAGCCTTTCCGTTTACCCGTCCGTTTAAGGGTAAAACGCCGTGGAAAGCTTATACTTTGTTCCTAGTTATGCAGTAAGGGTCTGCTAGAATTTTAATATAAAAAGCTTATTTTAGTCTAAAATTATCTTCTATAGTAGCCTATAATTGCTAATAATATACTTTAAAAAAGCGTAGGCCAGATTTTCTACTATTAATACTTTTTAGTAAGGGATAAAGTATATATATTTAGTTAGTTAATCCGTAACTACTAATATTACGTTGTATTTTATACCTATTATAGGTTTAATAGACTATAGTAGCTTAACTATAAAGTTCTATATAATAGATTTTTATACTTTTTCCGGTATAGAGGGACTTTTTATTAGTCTATACAGTACGTATTATACTAATTTATTCTTTATATATTTATATTCGTGTATAATTTTCTCTATTAGTTTCCGGAGTCCGGGGAAATAGAATATTCTTGCAATTTTTTCCCGTGTTTTTTCCACTTCCTAGTATCCGTGTACTAGTATACTATAGAATTCCTTAATAAGCTCTTTTTATAAGGTTTTAGGTATAAATATCTTATTCTATAAGGTGATAATACTGTCCTAGATTTCTCCGCGTTCCTAGTTTATAGGCTCTAGGCGCAAGCTCTGCCAGTTATAACCCGCTAAATCCCGGCTTTCTTAATCTACCTTCTATACTACCTTAATTTATCTATACTACTTATTATCCTTAGACCTATAAGCAACTGCTGCTTATATATAGTTAAATTTAAGGGTTCCTAGACTGGTTTTTTTAAGTATAGGTTGCCTAGTCTTCTTAGCTCTTTTTATATAGTCCGGCCTTCTGCTAAGTATATTTATATAAGTATTTTCAAATCTTTTCTAATATATAATCTTAAAATTAAAGGTTCCTAGTTTTTCTAACTATTTTTTCTATCTCCTATTTAACTCCTTAGTTATAGTAAAGTATATTAAATTCTTATAGTCTGTGTACACCTATACTATATATACTGCCCCTTTAAAGTAAACTTTTTACTACCTTAAACAATCCGACGGCGTTTTGGCTGCTGATTTTGGAGGGTTGTGACGCCGTTTTCTGAGGCTGACTTGCCACAAAACCTCCCTAACCGCGCCGGCACGGGCACGAGCGCACGTCCCCCTCGGGTTTCCTCTGTTAGTTAGCGTAGGCGCCAACAGTTAAAGGGATCCTGGAGCCCGTTTTATGTCCTGGACGCAGCGGCACGCCTGCGACCTCAGTCTATTCTTAACGCCCGCATCATGTCGACCCAAACTGAGGCCGCTCTGCCTGCGGCGTACTTAAACCCTTCTGCTCCTCGTCAGCAATGGATCCGCGCACAAGGCCCGCTCTTTCTTGTCTTTCCTCCGCTCTCTCTTGTCTTTCCTCCACCTGAAGCCGCGACTTCAGGACATCGCGCCCGTCTCAAACACACGCCGCACTGCTCGTTGACCAACCCTTGGGACTCCTACCCTCACGGCGAAGTGGCACCCGTACTCTGACCTTCGGGTTGTAGGCTCTGCCCCTGTGAGCTTGGGATACACAGCCTCTCCACGCGAAGAGGCCGTCCAGCCTCCCAATCGGCAGTGGCACGAGTAACCACAAGGCCTTTTTGCACGCCATCGGGAAGCAAAAAGTGTTTGGACAGCATCCGAAGCCGAGAATACTCGGCTCACCGCCACAACAGAAACCTGGTCACCGTTTACCACCACCTTGTTTAACACCGCTCTGCCACTACAGCAGATCAGCGTCTTCCTTCGTCAAGCTCTTTCGTCAAGCTCTTTCGTCAAGCTCTTTCGTCAAGCTCTTAGTTAACCTCTTCCTCATTGACATCTACCTTTATTAACCTCTACCTTTGTCGACCTCTACTATCGTCGACCTTCGTCGACCTTCGTCAACCTCTACCTCTGTCAACCTCTACCTCCGTCAACCTCTACCTCCGTCAACCTCTACCCTACCTTCGTCGACCTCTACGCACCAACATGCGCCATCGTCTATTGGTTGACGATTCGTCCGAGGCGAGCGAGTATGCGGAGTCTAACGTAGACGACGGTGTGGTGTCGGATACTGATCTGACCGACGTTGACACTTGTACCGACGAGGACGACGAGGATAGCAAGCAATGCAAAGGTATAGAGGATGGAGCATGGCTATCTTCTGACGAGGACCATCCGCCTGAGTACTACCTCCAACAGCTGGAAATATTCGACGATCAAGAGTACACAAAAGAGGATTACAAGGACGGCACTACTCGCCTGCTAGATCGCATGGAAGATCAGTGGAATCAGTAGGTCACCAATCTCCATACTCTAGTGTTAACCTGCGCTGGACTCAAGGATGCAACGCTGACAGCATAGATGCTGGATATACCTTGGAAAAGACAACCTCCGTTCCTATACGACTGTGTCCGTCTGCACACTATACACTTTCTTTGACTGGCTACTTAGTCAGCGCCGAGGGAAGGGAGGGAGGAAACGTCAGGGTACTAAGTATGCCAGCTCCCTTGGGACATACTGGAAGGTATATCGCCTAGTATATGAAAGAGCAACCAGTGGCAAGATAGATGGCAAAATGAACCGGAGCATGCACAAGGTGCTGAGAAAATTGGCTAAGAAGCACAACCTAAAGAAGGTAGGGCGAGATAAGGCCTGCATGTATGTGGAGGATCAGACCAAAGTGCTGCAAACAAACCTTACAACAACTGAAAAGAGATATCCTCACGGACGGTGTAGGATACAAGCCCAGATCTACTTACAGCTTGGTGGGTTTACGGCAAATCGGCCACAAGCTATCCTTGGGCTCCGCTATCGACACATACAGGTTACCCTGCTCCGGGATCCAGAGGGGGGGCCTCATCGGGTGTTGCTAGAGTTCACCTTCGAATTTACGAAGGAGTTCCTTGGGATAAAAGATATGTAAGTCTACAAGTCTTCCAGCTAATATCTATACATTTTTAAGAGAATGCTAATTTTGGCAAGGAACACCTTCCCTCTCCCTGAAATCATCTATGACGAATCCCTTATCTTCAGTCCACACGTCTCCCTCCTTGGGGTGCTTTTCCGCGATCAGGCGTTCGCAGCATACAATCTAATATCCGAAGAGGAATTAAGCAGGCTCTATATTCCACCAGGGCGCAATGAGCTACCATTACGCCTTAATAGCAAATTAGACGATATCCCGGTACTTCGGCAACCCGTGAGGACCCCGAACGGCTGGGCTATTTCTCCCAATCAGCCTCTTCAGTACTCCACGTTGCTGCCCTGGATTAGAGTACTAGGAGAGATTACGGGGTTTGCCCAAATCACCCGTCCCTATTCGTTGAGATATAATGGAGGGAAGGCCTTCAATGAGAATGGTAAGCTTAGCCTAAGCCGTCATTAGGAAGATGTAGAATTGATGCAATGTATAGGCAATGTCAGCGAGGCTATGCAAAACCTTATGATGACGCACCGCGATATCCGGACGTTCTTGAAACACTATCTCTCGCGAAAAATCACCGTAGATACACAAGCTGTTGTGCGAGGCATCCAGCCCCAAGACGCAATAATGCGAGCAGCTTGTACTATGAGTCGCTCAATCGATACCCGACGGCCACGACGGCTCACTCCGGAACAATCTGCATCAGTAAACGATCATCCTGCCGTTCAATACCTGCTCCAAGAACGAGAGAGACTTAAACGTACCCTCCGAAATGCCACAAAACATCCAAAGTATAAAGAGCTCAGTCGCAAAATCAATCGGGAAAGGCAGCGCCTGCGAGATGCCCTTCTTCAGGATGTCAAGGAACGTTGGGAGTACGAGCAACCCGTGCGTGATGTTGAGCAGCAGCTTGCCGGCATCGACGTTAAAACCGATATCGTCACAGTACAGCCTCAGTATGCTATGCTCCCGGCACAGAAAAAGCTGGTCGACGCTATTATGGCCCCGCCGGGAGTCACTCTGGAAGCAGAGATACGCCGGCGTAATAGAGCCATCCAAGCCGTCACGGAATATTGTGGGGTCGAGGAGGGCGGAATAAACCCTCTTCGAGCAAAGCGACGGAGCGGAAACGTTGCTCCGCCGGCCAAGAGCCAGTTAGAGCATGACGAAGAAGCACTAGAAACAGCAAAGGTGTCGGTGTACAAAGAGAAGAGGCCGAAGAGATGTTGGAAATGCATTGGCAATCCCAATCTGCCAATCGAAGATCGGATATACGAATTCAGCCGTGAAGGCGATCTCAGCAGACATTTCAAACGGAAGCACTTGAAATATATTATGGAAGGGGAGTCTCTTAGTTGCGAGCTTTGTCAGGTGCCCCTGGAAAACAAGATGCACTTGCAACGACATGGCCTAGAGGTCCACGGTACAGTTACCTAAGTATGGACTTCTCACTCTTTCTCCAGTAAGCTATAAGAACGCGATACTTTGTGTAGATTACGGCATTCTAAATTTAGCAACATTTTATATAAAAATCTCCCATGTATATAGAACTGGATTTGCGCTAGAGCAAAAACGGTAGCAGTTCTAATACAGGACAGGAGTACTTCCGCTTTTAGACTAGTGTAACTTCCCCTAAGTAGATATGGCACCCAATCTAGCTCACTTGGACGCTGGCGTTGTTAATCCGCTGGCGATTCTGATGCGCCAGCGTTATGGAGCCCATGTTGGCTCCCGGCGCTCATATTCCGCTGGCGATTCCAATGCGCCAGCGTTATAGGAAAGACCAGGACGCCGCATGCCTTAGCTGGAGAGGCTTGCATGAATGTCTGGGAGTGCCCGAGCCTTACGTTGGCGAAGATCTGTACTGGTGTAAAGAGCTCCAATTCGACTTCGTCATTCCAAGAGCCAAACCCCTATCAACACAAAGTTCAGAAGATGAACCAGATCCATAGCAGAGTTCTAAAGAATTACAAAGCAGATCGCGAGAAGCGTTCTCGTATGAGGCTGTCGGAGAGGTTCGGGAAGCTTGAGAAGGTCGTCGTGAGAATTGAACAGCTCGCGGGCGTGAACATGCCCAAGGCGACCACCCGGCTGAATGTCAGCCTTCACCTTCGCTTTCACTTCCCACCTTCACTCATCCCATTCAAACTATGGTTCGCGCCACTCCTCACACTTGCGTCACCTCTTTTTCCGTACGTCGCATCAAACCGCCAATGCCCTCTCAGCAGGCCAATGACACCTCCCTATCCTCTGCCCTCCTCTCCCAACTCCCGATGAGCATCACCCTCGACCCGCCCAAACGCCCAACCTAGACGTCCGAATAGATGCGGATACATTGCCTGAAGATAGACTTATAGGTATTATACCAAACCTATCCCCTTCTATCTTCGTATTGAGTGGGAGCTCACATGATTTGGATAGCAGGGTGGTTCTAACTGATATACCTCTGCTTGTGAGTGATTCTTATCTCCACGTGAGGATAAGATCACGTGTCTCTCCCATTTCACCACACGCGTGGCGTCGTCCCAAAGGAGACCAAGGTCTGCACTTGTGGCGACGTCACCCCTTGACAACGAGACCACAACGCGTAACGAATCGCCCTAAATCCTGCGAAAATCGAACCGCGCCAAAACTAGTCCTAAAACTCGTAGAAGCAGGTCTAATGTGACGCGGCAGAGCAATAGCCGTATGATATAACATGATGTGGGTGGGTATCGCCAAGTGAGATAGAGTAAATATATTGATGTTGTTGTAGCGATGGATCATTTCCCTTGCAGCATAAGTATAGCGAAATTCTCACGAAAAGTGTCACAAGTAGTATCTTTCATCAATCCAGAAGCGTTCAATTTGCTATCGCCTACAGCAGTCTTGCGCCCTAAAGCCCCTCCCATGCGACATATGTAGCCGGGAAGTGGAAGATATCCGCTAGTTGCCTGGACTTCGACGATATTGGTTTGTATTAAGAGGAAGGAGTACAACGCTTTAGGGCGTAATGGCACATTCCCACAGACGTAAAATAAGAGCTGAATAAACTAGTTTCAATTGCGAAAGCCCCCAAACAATGCGAGCAACCGAGCCATAACTAAGAGAAACCAAGCAGTATCGAAGAGAAGTACCCGAACCGCGGATGTCCCCAGAAACGCCTTCCTCGCGGTGGTTATGATTACGTCGGCAAGCTTCGATTTTGTAAACTCGCTCGACTCCATAGTCGAGAACATGAACTCGGGTATGCACCTGCACGACGACGTGTCCGACAGCATGGTCGAGGTCACCTGCACGGGCTCCGACGAAATAGACGAGATCCTTACTATCGTGAGGTCGATCGTGATGACGATAGAGAGCTTGGACAGGCGCATATGGACACGACCATCGTCGACCTCTCGATCATCTCCTCGGGGGATGGGTGCGCCGCATATGTAGCTTAGCTTCGTGTACGGGCCGTTGTCCATCGTGTCGATCACGGGAACAATGGTCGTCTCCCCATCTAGGACCGTGAAGGTGTAGCAGGAGTCCGTCTCGGGTACCATCGTGTGCCGCCAACCTCGAGCTGGCCCCGTGCTTTGTAGAGTCGATCCCCTCCTGGTACATAACCAATGTCATCTTGAAAAGCGCACACCAACAGGTACCAGGACCGGCGTTGGGAGGGGCAACGAGAAACGGCAGCTTGAGCTTGTCCGCATGTTCACTTACGGGCTCCCGATCCCGTGCTTGCCCATGGTAGTAGTGCTCACGGTCCCGCTGGCCGACCTATTCACCCACGTCTTCCAGTACGAGGGGTCGACCGCCGTCATGCCCATACCCCAGCTCTTCGGCTTCAGGATTGCGGTCTCGTAAGGGGCCCACCAGGGTGGGTGATCATGTCCTCAAGCGGCATCGTGGTGTACAACATGGAGTCGATCTCGGCCGCAGCACTGGCAAGACGGATCTCCCTGACCAACTTCTCGTAGAAGGAGCCATCCCTATTCAAGTACTCGCCCCAGAACCTGACAAGGGCTGCCTCCGCCCGCAGGATGTGAACTCCTCTTTAAAAGGAAGTTATGACCCGCTTATGCTGCGTCCTTAAAACTCAAACTCATATTTTCAAGTTGCTCTTTCTCCATCCCCAGACCAGAGTTTTCACGATGCCTGAGCCAGCCAGAAAGCAAGACTTGTATAAATTCGAACAGTCAAATGTTAAGCCCGAAAAGGGAAAAAATTGTATACAAACTTCGTGTAAATATATTGGCAAAGCGTACCCTAATAAGCCGGGAGCTCCGGCAGACAAAATAACTCGCGGCTTTCACGTTCCTCTGCAAGGAACTCAACCTGACCAGAAAAAGGAATAGAGGTACCGCAAAGACCGGACAATCCTTTTGTGCAAGACTAACATTCTGTAGGTCCAGCTCTAAAACCCCCAAAGCACTGAAGCTCAGAGATAGAACGATGGTCTAAATGGCAGTAAAGGCCTCTGCAAGGAAATCCGGGCTTTTGTCCCTGAGCAAGACGAGCGTGAGATGATATTTGGAAGGGGCTGCGAGATCCACCAAATCCCTGAGAAACACCGAGTCACTTCATATTCGTCCTAACAACCTCCAACCATGCCCACTTGCTTCCTTGTTTTGTTTACAGCTTTGACAAGCCATCCCTGTTATTGGTTAGTTGTTGATTGCAGCTATTCCACCGTTTACATACCATCCCTTTCAGCTTTTGGTAGACTTGATTCCTAGCAACCGAAGAATCTGTAAGATCAGTGTCTATATACGCATGAACAACACGAGCTTTTTCCCCAGGAGTGAAGGATTTTATGAGGTCTTCCATCCGGCCGTTGAATCTTGTTATTTTAGCTTCGTGAATAAAGATCGCCATAGCTAGATTTAGTTTCTGATTGAGCTCTTCCCTAAACATTTCTAGCTCGGACAGCCAATCTGCAGGCTTATTCCCAAGAAACTAGACAAAAAATATTAGTCGAGGAAAACTTTCTGGACTGACGGAGATCCACTTACGTTTGCTGGGATTTCGAAATCAGCAGGAGCAGGTGAAGCTGGCCAATTTGGATGTTCCCTTGCATAGTCGGAAGTTTTCCAAAGATGTTCAATGTCTTTCAGCTGCGAGGGAAGGGTGACTTGTCTGGTTGTTTGGGAGGCAGCACATATCGCGGCTTCTGCGCTGGAGGCTTGGTCAACCCGGACGTTGAAGTAATCATTACGAGGGCTGAGCGAAGTAATAGAAGAGGAGTCATCGTCAGAAGGAAGGCATCGTCCAGAATTGAATACAGTCTTGACAATGATATTCCATACGTCGTTGATCAAGCGGGAGGCTGGGTGCTGGAGATTCTGTTGGTTGTCGGGAGGTGAAGGAGTATAATAGCGATCCATTGGGCTTCAGCAGCTGCAGGAGGATTAACAGTGTGACAAAGGTGCAGGAAACAAATCAGGCAGAAAAATATGCAGAAGGCAGCCGGTGAGGAGTGAAGGACAGCGGCAAGGCAACGAGTTGAAGGACTGTCAGCTGAGTCGGGCGTAACTGCTTGATATAACATCCTCTCCCTTGTGCTGATATAGAATTGCAGGAAGCGTATCGGGACCCCAAGTCAGTTTCCAGTACGACAGAAAAATAATGAGCAGGGTTCTTCGGCCGCGAAAAGCAATTATCGCATTTCCATGAGACAGACCACTGTCTCTCCGCACTATTGCCTGCGGTATTACGTCGGTCAGACAAGCGGTGGTTATTTGGAAGGGTACAGGAACGTTACGTGTTAGGAAGTCAAACGATGCCTCCTTACAAATGAAGCATTCTTCTGCGGGTGATTAGGCTTAAGCGGGATGAATAAACGGCTGCGGGTCGGATTGCTGTTTGTAGACTGCTATCGAGTTACTGTGTGAGCCGCCGACTGAGATAACTCCAGGGGCTTGCCGACACTACACGATCAACTTGTTCACGACTGGAATCGACACCTTATTTATCCAACAGCTACTCAAGCCCGCCAGAGACTCAGGTTAAATTGATGTGAACTCTGATTGTATTCTCGTGGCCGTACGGGCCGAATATATACTATAGGAAATGGCCCACCACCTAGGTCTATCAGCTCAGCTGAATAGAGGCCAACTGAAAGGAATGGACCCAGCTGAGAGGACCCTGGTGTAGCTGAACAGGGGACCTCGCCACGCTGAGAAGGGGGGAGTGCCTGTACGTAGGTGACCGTGAACCGTATGAGTTGTTGATCCTAGGTTGTAGCTGTTACAACCTGAGTCAGAGCATAGGAAAATAAAAGTTAGACAGGGCCTCCAAGGTCCACCCCTAATTCCAGATCAGCTGTAACTGCGAACTGTTTTCGAACTCAGCAGCCCGAGAGATATCCCATTACGCCAGAACCGAACCCGCATTCGCTCAGACCTGCGCACTAGGTGGCGCGTGAAATAAATCTTGGTATCCGCAGTTTTTACACATCCTCAGTATCTTTAGTATGGAATCCTCCTCATAGAATGTTGTCGCACAATAACGAATGCTGTCTATTTCGAAGTTGGCACAGGGCTGGAACCGGTACAAAGCGGCGGAAGGACCGGAAGGACACCATGGTTGCGCTATGGAATTGGAACCTTGTTGTAGGTCGGCTCCAGAAAGTTCTGGTAGTCTGGACAGGTATGGCAGCTTATCCGGCTCTGGCTTAACAGTGGTATCCTCGCTGTTCCTCAAAGTTCCATTCAGCCAGCGGTCCCGCGTAATTTTCTCTTTCAGCCTCGCGTTCTCTTCCCGCAGCCTCGCGATCTCTTCCAGCCCCGCGATCTCTTGTAGTCCCGCTTTCTCTTGCACCCTCCCGTTCTCTTGCAGCAGCCTCGTGATCTCTTGCAGCAGCCTCGCGATCTCTTCCCGCAGCCCCACGTTCTCTTGCAAAAGGGTCCCCGCGGAAGAGAATTGGACATCCGTGTATAGCCCGCCGAGTTTCGTCTTGCAGTCGGCGTAACTGGCGTTGTAGACCGTGCTTTGCTGGATTGGGGAGGGCGCTTCAGTCTTAACTGCTGGAGTGGGTTCCATTATGGAGAAACTGCGGACGTCTCTTATAGTTTGTAGCTCATCCGAGCATACTACGGGGGCCATTGCCGCATCTGGAGGCTCCGATGACTCCCATATCGTGGCTGTTCCAGAACCTGGGAGGGTGGTTGTTGTCTCTGGCGAGAGCTGGGAGTGATTGTCCCGGCCTGGGTCAGTGTTCTGGGACCGGAGGTTGCCACTCCACGGCGGCAAGGCCAGGTTGGGCGGGACGTGGCTGGCAGTGGTAGCATTTGGGTTCGGGGAGGCGCCAATGGCAAAAGGGCTGGTGGAGGGGGCATTATTGGGCATGCTAAACGAGCTCTTCGGAGGTGGAATGGAGCGGCTAGGGAGCAACCTGGTTGTGGCATTGGTTGTGGCATCTGATAGCGCGCGATCGCGACCGGGGTACTGGCAGCTGTGGCTGCCGCGCGCGCATCTGCTGCAAGGGATCATGCGATCGCACCTGACCTTCCGCTGCGAGCACTGCACACAGGGGCGGCTGTCCCTGCACGGCTTCGAGGCCCTGCGCGACGAGCCCCTATGCGACGAGCCCCGCTCATGGATCTGCAGATGGCGGTCCAACACGTCCTTGCGCTTGAAGCCGGTCTGGCAGATGCGACACACGTGCTCGTTCCTGCTCGAGTGGTTCTTGCAATGGCGGTTCAGCTTCCCGATGGCACTGTAGCCGCGACTGCACTCGGGGCAGTAGACACGCGGCGAGCCGGCCGGCCCACTGTCGGTGCCCACGGCGGACGACGAATGGCGGTCCATGGTCCGGGATCGCTGTCTGTGTCTCTGTGAGCTTCTGTTGAAGCATCGGTTCTGCAATTAGGGATGCCCGAGAGTATCATCGGAGGGAGGGGAAGTACCTTTTGACCAGATCTCCGTTGTTCACGTGGCTTCGTGGGATTGTCCTGTCTCAATAGTACCGGATTGAGAAATTCGAATTTTGCTGTGAAGATATTAGGGCGAGGAAACTGAGGCTTAGAATTTCATACTTGTTTAAAGATCTCCCTATTACCCCTATGGCTATCTTCAACTTCCTAATAGTTTGGTCATGCAAGTGTAGAGAAACAGACGAGTAGAAAGACGCTAATGAAAGGGCCTCATAGTGCAGGCTGATGCAGGCAAAAAGAGCTCTGCCTCGCGGGAAGTGTAAGGCAAAGAGCGGCGGGTGAAAGCATACATGTATAGTCGGGCGCAACCAGATATATCAACATGGTACCCACTGTGCCGCAATTTAACGCCCTCCGTGCCACGCATTGACTCCAAGTCTCGACTCTTCATCACCAGAAGGCTGGCTGATCTCTATTAAGACATGAGCACTGCGCAAATACGGGTCACTTCACTCCCGAACATCCAGATTTGACCCGCGTCATAGCTTTCTGGGACAACGCATCTGGTGCTAATGCTCGCTTCTCGAACCACCACCCACATTTCGCCACGGACGCTTGCCAGGAATCGTATCAAGGTGGAGCTCGGCCGTATCGGGGTTCCAGCTCTCAATAATCGCTGTGAGTGTATCTATGGGGCCAGTCGGGGAAGGGCAGAAGGAGTCAAGGAAGTGTGAGGTGGTAGCGTGGCGTCTCCGTGCCTCTGAAATCCCGCGATAGCTTTAGCTGGGTACGCCAATTACCATCGCTGAGATATGCTGGAAAGCGCTCTGTGGCGAATGGCGGCCGCGGAGATAGCAGATTAAGATTGTGAATACTCAGAGGCTGTAGGGGGAGAGGAGTAAGCTTCCTATGTAATCTACGTCGTGGCAAGATTCACATTTTGTATTGCGTGGGGTTTCCTAAGAACCACTCGCCGGCCTTATTACTATCCTTGCGTTAGAAGGGGTCGCCGTGTGTAGGGTGCCAGTTGATTGGCTGGCGTAGTCCCCCATGGGCATCCGTCTGGACAAGGACTTCAGGACTTTTGGCCTCACGCGCGGGTTCAGCCAGCAGAGGATCATAACTTGAAAGTGGCGTGGATCGGACAGGAATCCGCGCGTTGCGGCCGCACGTTATCGCAAGCCAAATATTGGATGAGTTTACGATATTCGATGGTGAGGGGTCACCAGAGCAAGACAAGAGTGTTATAGGAGAACTAAGTGTTTATAGACTTTCGCTATCGCAAGCAAAGCCCGCATGCGCAACTAAGCCCATCCGGCACCCAATAGGAAGGTGAACAGTAAGGCAAACAGAGACTACCAGCAGACAGTGGTAACTCTATACTCAGCCCGGGTAGTCCTATCAGCTCGACGATATATTCTTTTCCAGACGTTCGTAATCTCGACTGTTTGCTCAATAGCTGTGGTAACCCAGATCTCATTCTATGAATAGTCAGATGGTTGTAAGCTATTATTAGGAGGCACATACGGGGGCTGACGTGGGCGTACGGGAAGTTTGAGGACGAGGAGCGACATGGCTTTGTTGCGGGTGGGACAAATGATCTGAACCCATGGTGTTGTTGTCGGGCTTGAAGAAGGCAACCGGTGTAGGAAGGAGGCGCAGAATGAATGAAAGCTGCAGAGGAGCCTGCAGGCAACAAGCGGAGTAGCTGTGGTTGAAGGCAAACGTGCATCCTCAGCCTCGCCGGGCGTAACCAGCTCTATATCACCATGTCGGTCCTCTCCGTGCCGCCTTCGGATCCCCTGGATCTATTGCGTTCAAGCCCTGGCTCTTTGACAACCGACCTGTCCCGGCATCCAATAATCGCCAAAGGGTTGAAGTGGCTGGCAATCTTTCACGTCCAGAATGCGCAAATCTAGTGCGGGCGACCAGGAGGCTTGCCAATCTCTACTGAGACATGGGCGGCATCATATCCGACAATACCGACCGCACTACCCGCGCCGCTTGCGCGTCACTTATCGATTTGGAACACAAAAGGAGAGTTAGAGAGGATGATGTGCGGGGATTTATGGCTTGAAGATCTACTGTGGCGTTCTTCGGTCTCGGTGTAAGCGAGGCTACATTTCCCAAAATCTCGGATTTTAGGAAATGTAGCCTGGCTTGAACCTTCTCTTCTTCCAGAGACCAACTCAGCCCGTCCATCAAAGCGCGCCAGGTTGCGGACAAGACAAGCAATGCTCGCTCTTAACGACGACATTCAGTTGCAGCGTTTACAAGTCGACTTCGGACAGCACTGCGCTACCATCCAAATAACGGCCACTCCATTTACAATACCAGATTTCCCAGGACAGAGGTTCCCGTCTCTCAATTGTACCTACACACTATGTTGTCAACAGGCGGATCAAATAGTTGCAGAACAACAAGTCCGTCAAGCTGCCCACACTTACGTACTAGAAAGCTTTTGTTACCACTGGGACTTTTCACAGAAATGGTAGGCAATATGAAAGTCATCGTATTGATGGACTGCTAACACCTAAGGGTTAGTTGTACTCTCTTAGATTCTCCGCCTTCATCGGATTCGGGCATCTCCTGTCACCAAGCAACACAACATGAAGAGCTTATTCGCTTCACAGATCGACCTGCGTCAATTGAGGACTTCTCCGGAGAGCGTGTTGGGAATGGTTCGCAGCCAGAGTCCCACCAAACTCTACGTCTCCCAGGCACTGGCGTGTACAGCAAATCCGATGGAACCGGGCTATTCTATCGGTTGAATCGATCGCAACCAGTTCGCAAACGCCAGAGGGCTTCTCATGCAGAAGCACATGACCCTGATACCAGCGCCGACAACGACTCTCCCGGAGATGGAGAGGAACTTCCAGGACGCCCTTCAAAGCAAAAGAAGGGATCGCCCCGGCCTTCGGATGTATTCAAGAGGGAGGATTGGTTTTTATTTGATGAAATGGTTAAGGGGGAGCCCGATTGGAATGCTGTTGTGGCGAGGTTCCATGCACATTTTGAGAAACATATTAGTGTAAAAACACTCCAGACGCGCTGGAGAAGGCTACAACAGAGGGGCATTGGAAATCCGGAGTTGCACCGCATAGCAGATACTATCACAAGGGAATCTTACATCAACACCGAGACTGAGAAAGGAATCAATACTTTCGTAAGTAACATCTGCAAAGGATTGAAGGAGAGATTGGAGAAGAACAGCAAGACAATCGACATACCGAAGGTACTCGAAGATGAGCCGCGGGAAGCAATTGAACTGGAGGGTTTACTTTTGGCCAGAGCAACCAGTATCGAGAATTCTGCTAAAGAAGAAGCGTGGCACTGTCGTTTCCTGGCGTCTTGTGTATATCCTGTTTGCAAATCTGATACCGAAAAGGTCAGTATTCAGCATGTTAGACCGCATCCAGTTGTATCGCTAACGTTTGGCTAGATAAACAGCACCGAGCGCGGCGAAGAACGCATCCACCTACCGGAGATATCTCCAACAAAGCGCCGTCAACCTATTATGGCAGAGATGCTTAACTCGATCGTTAATAAACTGCTCCCAAAATGGCGCTCGAAGGCCTACCTTATATACTCAGCCCTTGCAAGTTAGTGCCAGTTCCTAGACTCGACAAAGCAATTGTTGACACTGCTGCAGTAAGGAAATATTACTTTACCACTTTTGCAGAGTGGAGTAAAGAGAGGCGCAATAAAGTGGTACATGGAGTAGTAAAGCTGTTGGAGGATAGTCAAGTATTAGAGCCGGAGGTGGCTCCGATTGATCTACTGCTCGATCCTGTATTCACGATAAGCCAATTACTCCGCAGAAAGTTAGTCTACACACCGTTGAAGCTATTGCAAAACTAAGCCAGCTTGCAGATACTCCGATATTTCCGTCATTCTTGGACTTACCAACTCTAGCGAGACTTATATCACGGACAAGAAGGTGTTCCTCAGAAATCCATTCGTAGCTAGAGATTTACCAGTCAACCGTATTTCTGAGATCGATGATAACGCCTCCCTTACAGACAACACCTCTCCCAACAATACTGCAACGCCCGACAACGCCGCCGAAGGGAATCAAACGGTACCGCAGGAACAAAGCCTGGCGATAGAGAATGACTACCAACATGTGCCTCCTCTAGAGCATCCCCACTTAGCGGGCAACTCCACGGCACCAATATGTGTTGACTTACTGAATCAGGGAACAGGAGACACGCCGAATCGTGAGTGCTGCTGATAACGCTGTATAGAAACTGATACTAACATCCAGGGAGATGCATTCCAGCAGGCTGAGGGCCAAGTCTCCACAATGCGCTACTCTCAAATCGAATCATACCAAGGTGATTTCTTTTTATTTGGTTGGACTGAACGACCGCTAAGTACTAGCATAGGGCACGAGGAGAATGCATTCAGTGTTCCGAGGCCAGAGGGGCCCAACAACCAATTTATGCAGAGCAAGCAGCCGGCGAGTTCCAATTCAGCGCAACAAACACCTGAGATATCTTCCAACAATCAAAGAAGCGCAATTACAGGACAAGGCGGGCCAAATACAGATGCCACACTCGGTGAGACCTGGATACGTGAAAGTTCTCGATTGAACGACGCTAGTCTACTCGTCGACACCCTCGGCGACACCTGGACCGGTGATGGTTCTCAGCCGGACGTTGGCCTATTTGACGTTGGTCCACTCATGGATACCCGCGGCGACACCTGCGACA